>NW_022196894.1:38746238-38814684 GCF_008632895.1 Mastomys coucha | reverse complement strand
ATATATATATACATATTCCTGCAAATGTTACTGCTTAGTACTTGCCTGGCATTCTAACCATTCTGTGAGGGACTAAAAAGTATATGAAGAAAAGAATAGAATTCACTTTGTAAATTCAACAAGGATTCCTGCCATTAACATGATCATTTAGGCTGCTATGGAGAAGACATATTGATAGTCACGTCTCACTAAC
Source organism: Mastomys coucha (assembly GCF_008632895.1). Lineage (NCBI taxonomy): Eukaryota > Metazoa > Chordata > Mammalia > Rodentia > Muridae > Mastomys > Mastomys coucha. Next base: position 38,814,491 of record NW_022196894.1, on the reverse strand, counting down.
TGATACGTTTTTGTCAGTAAAGATAAAATAAAGTGGGGAGATTGAAAAGTGAAGTACATACTCTAGATACAGGTAAATATGATTAAAACGCAGAATATTTAGAATCCTACCTCCAGTATTTAATATTTGACCTCTGTCTTAAGATGATTCTTTGCTACTTAAGCTTTGTTTTCCTCATCTTTAAAATCAGGGTAGGCATAGGATATGGTTTATACAATTTAGCATATTCACTGCTCTGGATGCTGGTAGGTGTATGAAGGTGTAGCTGAGCCTGCCTCTGTCTTGCTTGGCCTCCAACTCTCTCTCTCTCTCTCTCTCTCTCTCTCTCTCTCTCTCTCTCTCTCTCTCTCTCTCTTCCTCTCTTTCTTTCTTTCTTTCTTTCTTTCTTTCTTTCTTTCTTTCTTTCTTTCTTTCTTTCTTTCTATTATTTCTTTCTTTTTCTAGTAAGGGTTTCTCTGTGTAGCCCTGGCTGTCTGGGAACTCACAGACAGCTGCCTGCTTCTGCCTCCCGAGTTCTATAAATACAACCATGTGCCACTACTGCCCAGTAGCCTCCATCCCCATCCCCCAATGATCAATTTAACTTATGTTTATAGCCTTCTCAGGGAAGAAATCTAAGATGGTGTAAACAAGATCAGAAATCTGACATTTTTCCATCTATTCTCTTGGTCAGAGCTTCCCTCAGATCCAAGAGGTAGAGAAACAGATTCCTCATCTTGTGTAATCACTGCACAGATAACTAGGAGGTACACTTATAAGGAAGCGTGTGTGTGTGTGTGTGTGTGTGTGTGTGTATGTGTGTCCCTGTCTGATCTACTATACAACATTACGGGTTGGAGCCTTAGGATAAAGAGGAGTTTTTTCTGATGTTTTTAGAAAAACAAAAACAATGGGATCAAATTAATTTTGAGATTCCCATTCCAACGTGTGATCAATAGCTTGCCTGAGGAAAAAAATAGATACAAGGACAGTAGTCCCATTGATAGGTGATGGTGGCAGTCTGAAATAGGCAGGGGCTGGGTGACAGCTGGAGAAGGACCAAAAGAGAGACTACAATAAGCCACAGAGATGAAAGACTGGCAAATGTGGTTGGCTTGTGGAATGAGGCTTGTTAGCTGGTCTGATTTCCTATCACCTGAGTCAAGGAATCCATAGCCAAACTAAATAAACCCAGCCCAGTACAAACCATGGCTTTAAAAGAAATACAAAAGGAGCAAATTAAAGTTTGTTGAAAAAGAAAAGACTCAGCAGCTGGTGACACTTCTGATTGTTCAAGTGTCCAGTGACACAGCCATGTGGTAGGAAATCTATTATAGCTGCCCGATAGCATCCTCGTACAATGCCACTTTCAATTGGACTTTAATTTACATTTTATAAATTATGCAATATTGTATAAAGTAAGTAAAATCTTTTAGTATTCCAAAGTGTAGCCTTGTATTTTTGGCAGCTTAGAATTTTGAACATATAATTTCCCATTCTTGATTCAGTAATAAGCTTTTCAGGAGGTGAGACCTGCAGGAATGTTGGAATGAGTTATTCCATCTCCTTGTCAAATTTTAAAAAGTAATTTCCACATTAAGTAAGTACTGTTCACATACAAACTATAATGGGGATGTCTGATACACCCACAGTAAATGCCTAAAATAAGTTAACATTTAATCAAGAATGTTTATTTTAATCCTTATAGAGATATGAAAGGCAAACACACAGACGAAACTGAAATGGACTCTCTGGCTGCAATGTGTACTTAAGCCTAGGTAAGAAGAAAGAGTCCCTTGTAAATACCTCATTAAATTACACTAAAACTCTGTATAAGTTGCTTTTCCAAATGAGATCAACACAGATCCTATGAGAATTGTGTAGGCCAGATAAGGGCCACTCTGACAGGAACAGTAGAATTTAATTATGCAAATAGCAGCTGACCAAGATGCATTGAAGTCTATTTTAAAAGTAGGAGATGTTTTGTTGGATCAAATCAGTACAGTCAAGATTATTTCTATACCTGCCCCTTTATTATAACAAGCACTGAGGGAAAGGTCTGCCTTGATCAGCTTAAATCAGTTCTGCTATAACTCGGAGGCCAGGGATTTCTCTGCTCAATTGTAGACTTCGGGGCCCTTCCAGGAATCTCCAGAGATACCTCAAATGCTTCATCCACAATGTGTTTCAGTTTCAATCGCTTTTAAAAAAGTTATAGGAAATTAGAAGTACACGAAATGTTAAGGCAGGTTGTATATGCTAGTCATGTTAGGAATCATGCAGCTGGGTCTCTCCTCAGTTTGAGACCAGACAGAGATAGATACTGAGGGTCTGACTACAGCCAACCAATCATCCAGCCAAGCAAGGGAGAGAGAGAAAACAGAAAGTTTTAAAAGGAGTTGTAGTTCTATAATCAATATTCTTCTCCAATTCCTCTGTTGATTCCAGATTTGTGATTTGTAAAGCTTTGTGCTTCAGCCTTCTAAGCACTGGTTGATGGCATTACAGGTGTGCACTACACATCCGACTCTGATATAGATGCATTCTTAAATTTATAGGGAAGGAAGTTTAATCATAACATATAGAAAAATGTGCTTGACCTAAAGCCATTTTATGTGGACTGACAAGATACCGCCCAGACATTTATGTCTGTACCAGGTTGAGGTCTTCATCCATAGGGACTTTGTTCCATTAGTGAACGTGGTAAGAAAAGATTTGAAACAAGGCTTTTGAAAAGAAATTATTAAAAGCTATTTAGAAAGACATTTTTTTTGAAAAAATAAAGGACAGGTTACTCGTGACAAAGAAAGTTATATTAAAGTTAGTTCACGGAGGGAAAAACAGGCTATCAATGTCATAGCTAGAGACAAAATAACGTTTTGAAAGTTTTCTTTGCAAGAGCAGGCCAGATCTAGGTGGGGCTTATATATTTTCAATAGGACACCAAAGGTCTTGGTTGGACAACAACCAGGTCTATTACAGGGAGCTTTTACACAGCACAGAGGCAAAGGGATCATTTTAAACTTTACTTTTACTCTCACTTCAAATATTGGAAAGGCCATTAGTCCTTAAAGCCTTTGGTCAAATGTCCGAATTCCCACTCCCCAGCAAGGTCTTCCCACAGGGCATGGAAGCAGAGAGCGTTTGTGTCGCAGCATCAGCAACATGGGCCTGATTTAAAAGATGGTGGGAGAGCGAGGAAGACAATCCTCTTTTAATTTATGTTCTTGTCTTCTTTCCAGTGTTCCAGGCAGTCAGCTGGGCCTCAGACTTTTTCTACAGCTTCAAAAAGAGGCTTATAAAAGAAAAAAAAATCTCTTTGCTAAGGCTTCCTCTTTACTCCTTTGCCATCAGGATGTAGTCTGGGCCTTAGCATAAAAAGAGAGCTGGAGTTAATGAGAAAGGGGAGGAGGACAGAGAAGAAGCAGGAATCACAGTGGCAGGAAAACAGAAAGGGCATTTCTTTGCTTATAAATATTTATAGCGCGTATCTGCCAATTGCCTTTTAAAGATTTTTCTATGCGTCCTATGTCTTTCATCTTTTTCATGTCACAGTTTATTCAAGCCTCGAAAAGTGCACGTGTCAGGTAAATGTTGATTTACATGCAAATTGCCTTTGCTAACCTTGCCTTTATGTGGGGGGAAAAGATTTGGAAATTTATTAGCTTTCTCATTAATTCCTTTTTTAGAAAATTCAAATATTCAATATCAGCTGTAAATAGGAAACGGTTGGTTTTGGGGTGTGTGCGCGCATGTAGCTGCTTCTCCCCTTCCTTGTTCCTCAGAGAAATCACTGTGTTGATCTCAGTCAGGAAGAGCCCTGCCTTCTGGGCTCCTGTCTTAGAAGCTCTTTTCTGTTTACACTGGAGCTCCTCCAGTAAACTGCGACTCCAAATCCATGAATTTGGTTCACACATAGCTTAGGAGTGCTGTCTTGCTATGATCCCAAGAGGATCTTTAAAACAGCCTGGGAAGGGCAGGAAGAAAGAGTAGGAGGCGGGAGGATCTAATTAGTGATTTCACAAGCCCATAGTTTTCCTTCCACTGGGAGGTTTTAAATGTTTACTGTAGCATGTGGTTGAACTATAACATAGATCAGAGTTGAGAATGTTTGCTAAAACTGTGTATGAAAAATCCTTGTTTAAACTACAAAATATTTTGTCTTCTTTAGAAGGAAAACAATCAGGGAAATTCAAAGGTAGATTTTTTTTTTCCCGGAATGCCCTGGACTATTTTGTTCTTTGGAAGTTTTTGTTTGTTTTTATCTTGTTCCCTTTTCTTCTGAGCCCCACCTTCCCAATTCTTAGACCTTGTAGAAAGCCCCCTTTGTTCTGTGTGTAACAGTGAGTCATTCCGTTGACATGCTATGGGTGTGAGAAGAAAAGCAGTGGCTTCTGGGTAGAGAACAAAGTGAGATAAGACAACGGAGAGGCTGGCAAAGAAGAGATGCTGAAGGGTCCGTAGCCCAGGGCAAAGCAGTAATAATGTGAGACATTTAGCCAGGTGAAATATGAGGTAGTTATGAAAAATCCAGGCCATGATATAACTCAGCCCAAAGTAATGAAAGTATCTTGTATGGGGGAAGTATGTCTGTCCTCAGTAGTATAGCACCATTCCAGGACTACAAACATGTGATAAGGAAAGAAGAAAGGAAGGGAGGGAGGGAGGGAGGAAGGAAGGGAGGGAGGGAAAGTTGCTAGAAACTTCTCTTTTGGTGGCTTTATCATGGTGCTAATAAAATATAAGCTTCCAAGCATTTTTATTCGAAAAATGATGTCTGGAGTCCTGCAGCTCTTTTATCAGTCAAATCAAACTCAGATGTCAAAAAGAGAATGGACTTTATAAGAGTCTCAGGAATGATGGTTTGGGAAGGCTCTGTTTAAACAGTACTGACTCTCTGTTTCCGGAAACATAGGGAAAGCGGTGGCTTGTAAATATGAGCTATCAGGTGAGGTGGGAGTGGGTGGATGGGTGGGTGGGGGAGCATCCTCATAGAATCAGGGGGTAGGGATGATGGGATAGGGGTTTTGTGGAGGGGAAACTGGGAAAGGGGATAACTTTGAAATGTAAAAAAATAAAATAACCAATAAAAATTTTAAAAATATATGAGTTATAAAATCTGGGGAAGTAACAGGTTTACATGAGAGGAACCAAATTGGATGGCCTAACATGTACCTCGAGTCTTTAAGATCAACAAAATAGGCTAGTTATTCTAGAAGGAAGTTCAAAGAAAGGCTGGAAGTGACCAGAATCCACAGTCCAGGCAGCAACTACAGTCCCAAAGAAGCTGTTTCTTCCAGTATGTACTCCATGCTGAATGGACTCTTTACCATGTTGTTTTCAACATTTTCTCATTTGTTTTATTTTTTGAAATTGCCATATAATTACACAATTTCTCCATCCTGTTTTTTTCCCTCCAAACATTATCATATATCTTTCCCAACTATCCTTCAATTCCATGTTTTTTTCACCATTATTATGTGCATATAAGTATATACCTACATAATTCTAAAGATAATATGTAAAATACATATACTACTCCTTGCATGTAGGTTTTAAGGACTTTACTGTACTTCTGAGACAAGCAACCATCAAGAGAAACTAACAATTTGAGCTTTCCTTGGCGTGGAATATGTAAAGACTCCTTTTGTTTTTGCAATGAGCCTAGCAACTTAGGAGCCATACCTGCAGCCAACTGCATGCATATCCCATGTTAAAGAATGGAATATGATGACCACCATCTGCCTATATGTAGTTGAACATGGTTATGACTAAAACCAGATGAATCCTGGGAAAGGGACAAGTGCAGAGAAAAAAAAAAAGGCTTACATAACTGAACCTGTCAGTCACTATGGAGACATTAAGCCTCTTTACAATCAGATTTTATCCTCATAGGTACCATAAAACAAGGAAGATGACAATAACTTTGGGCTCTGAAATACTCTCACTCATGGAAGCTGCTACTCACATGCAGTGCATCCAAGTTGAAACCCTTGCTGTATTTATAAATAATGTTTCCTTTTCTTTTTGAAATCCCTGTGCTCTTCTGCATTTCTTTGAATATGATGCCAAGAACTCTGTCAAGACAGTGATGCCTGGCAATGGCTTTATTTTTATTTTCCTTTTTCCCCACATAGTCAAGTGACTTAGGAGGGAGAAGGAGTCGCAGTTGCAAGTAGAAAGTATTTCTATGTGAGTACTTGAAGAGGGAAAAATTGTAAGGAGATTTTGAAAACGAGAGCAAGATCTTTAGGCTTGAAGTAATTGATGATTGATTTCTAATTTGTAATAATTACTCATATTAGTAATCAATTTTGCATGCATATATATATATATATACATATATATATATATTTTATTTTTCAAAGTTCCCTTTCCCAGGTTCTCAAAACCAGAAGTCCCATAAAATATGGAGCACTCCTGCCATAGATGATAGAGGATAATTCTCCATTACAACCTTAAACTAATTCCACACGTATCATTTTTGATGATTGATTAAAATATTAAAGTATTTAGCTTTATCTTCTTCAATAAAAACAATATAGTTATTAATGTAAATACATTATTTTAGGGTCAGAAGCAATGAATGTAACATTCATGTGCTTCTATTTCCAGGCCACCACTTGGTGGCAGAATCCCTAATACACTCATTATAAAAAAAGACATTTTGCTGTTGTTTGGCTCAATGCTAAAGCAATAGTTATAAAATTGAGTCATGAAAGGAGACCTTCACAACAACAAAACTGTATCACATTGTGTTATTGGTCTACAGTCTATTAGTTTGACTCAATCCATCATGATTTTCATGGGCTAAATTCTTTATTGTTTTCATTTTCAGACATTATACCCGGCTTTTCAGTTGGCATTTAAATGCCATCTATAGGAACTAAATAAGTTCTAAGGTATGCTGAGTGATACACTTGATGTTCTTGGCCTCTCAGAACCTTAGGGTAGGTGGACACAGGGAAGCTCTGTGTTCCCAGGCCTCTGCTTGAAAGTGCCTTCAAAGAACACAGGGCAGTTTTCGTTAATTTCCTTATTGCCGAGAATATAACAATGGCCTAAAATTGTGTGGTAATCCTAATCATAATAAATTAGGAATTCAAATTTATAATTCTTGCAAATAACAAAACCTGTCAGCCTTTCTCCTTGTATTGGTAGTTTCTGTTTCCTGGTTTGTAGTGGGCTGAGCAGCCCAGTGGGGATTTTACACAGATCCATTTGATTTTCTTGAACAGAAAAGAAGCTCACAGACTCTCTGTGTACTAAACAGACCGTTGGCACCATCTAAACAGCTGTTGGCTGTATGATACATATTTGGCTAAAAACAAACCCATCTGTATTTAATGCATTATTGCCAAAGTGTAGTAACATGCTGTTTCCAGTCTGAAAACACTGGTACCCTCATGTGAGACAATCAAATGGAAAATCTCGCTACATGCTTCTTGCACTTCTTGGCTATGCAAGAGAAAAACTTAGACATGTGCCAGCTGATGGCAGAGTTTGTTTCCAGAGGCTCAGTTAGTGAGGGGAGATGAGGGCCTTAAATGGATGCAGCCTGGAACAGCCTTTCCCAGAAGATGTTCTTGAACCTTTTACTAAAACCCCTTTTAAAAAGATCTCTCTCCCTCTCCCTCTCCCTCTCCTTCTCTCTCTCTGTGTGTGTGCATGTGTGTGTATATATGTTTACTTATGTGCACAGGCATGTGCATGAGTGTGTTGGTGTCCACTGAGCCCATGAGCACTGGACGTTACGCTAGAGCTGGAATAAATGGCAATTGGGAGTCCTCTGACCAGGATGCTGCAAACAGAGCTTGGTGCTCTGTAAGAGCAGTTTAGTCTCTTAACCAATGAGTCCATCTTCAAGCGCCAACTATTGAACTGTTTCATTTTGCTTCCCAATAATCCCCATTTCTCTTTACCTATTCTGAATATATATTTCTATCATCTTTATTTCACTGACAAAAGAGTAATATATATTTAATGCTAGAAAAGTAGAAAATTCAAGGTAAAAAAAAAACTAATCATAATGCTCCACATTTACTTAGCTGATAAATGAATGATCCAATTGATTAACATAATTCCATCACTCCATTTACTGAGATTCTGGCCCTGGCTAACAAATGCCAGGGGTTAGACCACCTGCTATGGTGACTCAGTCCTTACATACCCCATCTGGGCTTTGAGCTCAGGTTAGCTGCATTTGGAAATGAAGCCTTCTTAACTATACTAGAGCACTTCACATGAAAATAAGAGCATTCAAAAGAAGGCCCCAAGAAGTCAGTAGAATATAGACAACTGTTTTATGATAATTTAAGATACATTTGAAATTTTTTTTAAAACAAGATTATATAATGGCTATAATTGGAAGGGACAGCTTTGTTTGGTCATGAGTAAAATATTCACCAATGCACAAAAGAAAATGTGTCTGGGAACAATGAGGTATGGGATTTCCTAGGATCTATCATTAAAAAAATAAAAATGTGTTAGCTAATGGCTTTTTAAAGTTAATTAGTGTAATGGAATTTGCCTCTAAATAGTAGTATTTATTTTATTTGACAAAACACTGAACAATTTGGGGAGATTCTTGTAGTGGTTTTTTTTTTCCTCCTGATTTGAATAATGCATAGCTTTTCCTCATTATAGGCAAATGTTCAAATCAACCTCAAAGAAAGTCTCACCTGGAAAGCTCTAGCTAAATGAGCATTTTTCTCTGTTTACCGCCAGCGCCTGCTTCTGAACAAAATAGTCAACAGCTGGAGTGGTAACAGGGAACTCTCAATGCAGCTAATGAAAGCCCCATATTTCACAGCTCACAGGCTGGAAAATGCATGTGTGTGTGTGTGTGTGTGTGTGTGTGTGTGTGTGTGTGTGTGTAAAGGTATTTACAAAACTCTCACTTCTTTGTATACATCCCATGGAATTGTTGCTTTTAAAGAGATAAACATTACTAAACAAGTGAATTGATTCAACTGTTAAGCTGTAGATGAAGGTGGTTTATAAAGTGACTGGTTTTGTAATATTCAATAACACAATTCCATTCAAATTCTGAGGTATGTCTGGAGTATGACACAAATCTAACAATGAATGTATTTTTTAATATTTTTCCATGTTTCCTAAATGAAAGGGGGGAGTAATAAAAGGATTATCTATGAACACATTCAACTAAATATTGCAAAATGCTGTGATATGGAAAATGCACTAGTCTTAACAGGCTACAGCATCCATATGTACATATATATATATAAACATATATATGTGTGTGTGTGTGTGTGTGTGTGTGTGTGTGTGTGTGTGTGTGTAATGTACTTCGTTTGGAAGCCATTCTAAATAATTTAGGTTAACTATGAAAAAAAATAGAAAATGTTTGCTGAGTTTTGTTTACTTCATATTTCTCTCCTGCTCCAGTGTGCATTTGATTTGCTTAAAAATATTTAGAAGAAATAGCAGGTTCACCTCTCATATATACTCTGCCTACATTTCTGGGAAACCTGGAGAGACTTGGGGCCAAATAGGAGGTCATCACATTCATCCATTATAGAAAAATGGAAGCACTGAGTTAAAGACGGAGAGATAGTAACAGCTGAGGAAGATGAACTTAAGTGACAGAAACAAGCAAGAGTGAATTGTAATATTAACTTTACACAAAAGTAGACAAGCAGAGAAGAGGGGGGGTTATATAGAGGTATGGAAGAGAGGGAAGGACGAATGGAGGGAGGGACAAATGGAGGGAAAAAGAGAGAACAAGAAAGGTTAACACAGAGAGAAGAAGGAGGGAGTAAGATTCAATTTGATAGCTACATCTCTCAAGGTCATTTAGCTCACAAAGCAATTATGTGAAGGGAAAAATATTGACCTGGTATAGCATTGTAGGAAGAGGGAGGGTGATGGATGGGAGTCAAACACTGAGAGCTTATTAATCATGTGACCTTAACAATACATCTCGGAAAGTTTGTCTCAAAGGCCAGCTGGGAAGTTTTGAGCCTTAAGACTATGTGTCCAGGTCTAACATGCTCTATGTTTCTTAAAGGCCCAGAAGTGGAATTAGTAGCAATTGAGACATCTGGTGATAGGGGGGACTATGATTCAGCTTCAGAGAGGGTGAAGGAAACTCAGATTGGAAATAGCTCTGGATTTGGGTTTGTTTGTTTTGCTTTTGAATATGTCTAAGTCAGCTAGCATTGTCTTAGCCTATAGCAGGCCCTCACTAAACGGTCACTGACATTATCAATGAGCACTTTGCTTAGGGATCACCAAAGCCTAATCTCTTCTTGCTGTTCAAGAGGCACTTTGGTGTTATCTGATAAAAAAAATGTTATAGCCTTATTACTCTTAAAGCCATTCTTTGAGGGCTAACAATATGGCATTGTAGACATTTGCTGTCAAGGCTAGTAATCTGAATTCCATTTCTGTAACCTAACAATAGAAGGAGAAAACCTGCTCTTACAAATTGCTCTCTGACTGCCACACAGGAGCCATGGCATACTCAACTTCCACCCGACTCACAAAATATACACAAAATAAGTAAATGTAATAAAAATTTTAAATCATTCTTTGATACAACATAAAAGGTATGTTTGCACAAACCAATGTGGCTCCTAAATATCTCACACTAGGTTTTCAAAATTATGTTGTGAGAACATTTAATAAATGTATTTTAGCTAACATGAAAGTGAATTATATATCATCTTGTGGCTGTCATAGCACTGTCCAATATACATATAATGGGGGACCTTAAATAATTCAAGATGTTATAGTAGCCATATTTCAAAACATGAAAATAAACAGATAAAGTTACTTTATCTTATTTAAGCAAATATATCCAAAACTATTATCACTGCAACACATAATCAATATAAAGATTTTTGAGTTATCCTATGAAAATTTTGCAATAAATTGTCAAAATATATTCTGCATTTTGCACTCCTAGATAGCTCAATCTCCACCAAACCTGCTACAGGGGCTCCAAGGCTCATATATGAGGAGTCACTTGTGCTGTTATCTCTACATATAAGACTATCTGGAGAACTGGATCAGAAAGAACCTCTGTAAGAACACTCTATGACTTTCTCTTCCATGGAGTAAGAAGATCAGCAGGAAACCACCAAACTTGCCAAAACCTTCAAAAAACATTCGACAAACAAACAAACCAAGCCTGGCACATTTTGTGATATCAGATAGGCTGAGAAGAAAAAAGAGTAACAAGAAACAAAAGACCTTCCAAACATTTGTTTCCCAACAAGTTTGTAGAGCCATACTCCCTTCCCAGTTTGGTGAAGCCAAGAGCTTCAGCAAATCTCTTCCGTCAGGTTCTGTCTCAAAAGAGGAACTGTCCCTTTGCAAAGCTGATTTTGACTCAGTTACACTTGAACTATGATATCTCCCTTATTCATTTTGTAATCTCAGAAAAATGCACAGTGGGTTCCTAGTGTTTCAGAGTCCTTGCGGCCCATCAATCCACCACTAGATGTTCTGTGATTCACAGACAATTAACAACTACCTTTTATTTTTCTGGGACAATCTTTCTCAGGTTGGCAGCCACCATCTCATCAAAAATCAAACTTTAAGGAGGTATATTGAAGCTTGTTTGAATATTTAAGTCACTAGGGACAGGTACTGAGCTTCTTGTTTTGTTTGTTTGGGTTTTTTATTTTGTTTTGTTTTAAATCTTAGTTTAATTTTTTACTTATTCACTTTACATTGCACTGGGCTTTTAAAAGTATGAGCCTACTTCCTGTCTACAACCTGCTTCCTGCACCCCAAAATGTTACAAGTTGAACTGTCCCAGGTATACATTCCCAGCCATCATGGAATCAACTATTGTCATGTCTCTGCTGCCATGGTCTCTACCTCCTCAGAAGAAACTCTTCCTCTCTTAAGTTGTTTTTAATGGGTGTTTTGTCACAGCTGCATAAAAAATAGTAACAATGCTTTATTTTTCCTCTAGAATGTCCTGTTGTAATTCTCTTGCATCTATCCTTTCTGCTTCATCTCTGAGAGATTCCTCTTCTTTATGATCTATCTCCATGGGGAGGTTTCAGCAAAGACCTGCCAATTTTCTGTTTTTCACATAGTCTTTTGGTATCTACTCCCCCCTTACCCTTTAAACTATGGATTTCCTTTTGATGCTGTCCAGTCACATCGCATATCCTGACCTCAGCAGAAAACTGGGACAGCTCTGCTTGCTGGCAGTGCCTGGACATCATTCATCAAATGTTTGGTTTCTGTCCTCGGGCTATTGTTCTATATTACGTGCTGCACTTTCAAGTATTAACGGAAGCAGAATTTAGGTGGATGAGAGATGGGCTGTTGGCCTTTCAGCCTCAATATTTAGAAAGTAGGCTTTTGAAAACAGGCTGCAGTGAGTCTACCCATTATACATAGAGACTGTATCATTCAGGCTACCAAACTGATTCCTCCTTTTGCTCAGCAGATCTCATATCTGCAGTCCCACCTCCATTTCTTTCCTTCATTTGTAACATCAGGCTTTATTTTAACATACCTCTAAAACTACTTTGGCAAAGATTGTAAAATGACGTTGGTAAAAATCCCGTGGAGTCCTCAGTCCTTGTCTTACCAGAAACAGCTTCCACCACTTGCATTTTCTTCAAAAATGAAACTCTTCCTTACTCTCCATGAAACAAGGACATTGAGCTCTTTCTTGCTTAGTATCCCGTGCTCATGTGCTCCGCTTCTCTCAACTTTGTAACTGATAGAGTATGTTTCTAGGGTTCTTCTCTGACTCTTCCTTTAATCTGTGTGCTTTCTATCCAGGCAGCCTAACTTCAACTCCCACTTAAATTCTAAGGAGTCTCTATTCTTCTTTGACCACCACTCCCCATTGAAGCCAGACCTCAAAATCCAACCAGCAGCTAGATAGGTAGCTTTTCAAAAGCCAACTAAAATCCACATGCCCATAACAAAGTCCTTTATCTACTATCCAGCTGACTCCATCCCTCCTCCAACTGTCAAAATAACACCTGTAAAAATGAATGAACAGGAAATTTTGAGAGCATAAAAAACCAGAAACGTAGGAGCTGTAAATGTAGAGTGTCGTATTAGCATCCATTGCACAATTTTAATTTATTTATTGACATACATTTCTAATCCTTGAGAAATTTCCCCCAAATGAGAAATTACATTCTAAATTCTCTATCTAATTCTATAGTTTAATCTGTTGGAAGGACCAGATTAGGAGCTTCAAATTGCAGATACAATGAAACACAAAAATTTAGCTGTTGGTACTTATTTAATCTATCAAACTTACCAAGAACATTAATCATGTATATGTCACAAAATGCACATGTATTAAAACAATCATACATTTTTTAAACCAAAAAGACAATGTAGATTTTTGTCTTCATGCCCTCTCTGATACTTTCTGATAGTAACCAAGGCTGGGAAACTAAACCAAATTTCCCAGGGTAAAAGATAAAATGGTACATGACTATAAACTAAAGTAGAGATAGTCTATCCATAGAGGACAGTCCTATTGCAGGTAGTCAAATGAGTGAATGCACGTTTTGCATGGCTTTATGAATACTAGGAGGAGGGCTAAGGTCCTGTGGACTAGCTGTCCTGTGGTCTGTTTGCTGATTCCTAAAATTTCAGGTCAAAGCCTGATTTACTTAGTGTGATGCAGTGATCTCTATTCAAATGCAAATTCAACTTTATTTGTCCTTTACACCCTAGTAAAAATTGATTTAGGGAGACATTTGAGACAGCAGATTTTGATTGTAGGAATGTCCAAGGGGACACCAAGACAAATTTAACAAAGGGGCATTGTGGGAAGACAAGGTGTGTAAGAGAAAAGGAAGTAAACGTTATGTCTAGGCTTTTAGCCTTGCCTAGGTCTGCATTGTGTATTAAAGAAAGGGGTGAACGTATGTGTGCATGTGTGTGTGTTTGTGGATACAACAAATACTAGTATTTTTCTTAAGATATCTTACTAAGATATCTATATATTTGAAGTTTCAGTATTTCTATCTAGGAAGGTTACAAAAAGGATATTTTCAATTCACAGTATAACAGGAAAAAGTTACATGAAATTCTGTTCTATGGACTACAACCTATGTGGGACATTGCCAGCTGATCTTTGAGTCCACATGTTTATAGAGTGTCTTCTGTTATGGTATCACTTCTATGATTACTCCTATCTCTCAATATTTTTGCACTCTAAATTAGAAATATTTTTTAGGATATGTAAATATGATTCTTTTTATCATTATGGTCTTTCATTAAAATTTGGAGCATATATATATATCAGGAAATAATGTCAGTTGGCTTCTTACTTACAATATGAATCATTAACATAGGGAAGAAATATGGACTCATATTGAACACATTCAGTATTCTTCTATATGCCTGTTTACTTGCATAAATAGTACTAATAGTGTTCAACACAGGGTACCATCTTCTCATCAGCATTGAATTTACGGTAAATTAAAAAGAAAGTTTCTAGGATGATAAAATGGCATGCCTCTGGTCAGGACTCTGGACAGAATACAAACAACTAACCATATGTGAGTGTGCACTGTTCTGCTTCACAGTTGTGGTTTTCTAATAATTAGAGTATCTTTATAGAGTAACAAGATCACTGAAGACATTCTCACTCCAATGCCCACTGGGCCTCAGACATCAGCTGCATTTGGGATCAAATCAGGCTATTAAACCACAGGGCAGAGTGTCTGTGATTTGCATGAGTAATTAGAAATGATTAATAGAACACCTTGCTTAATTAAACTTATCTCATAAGGACACCTCTTGAAAATGTATTAACTTGGCAATTCGTAATCACCTTAGGTGTGTTAGGTATAATGTTTTTAGGCTCCAATGAAGCATTTTTGACTACTTAAAATAGATGTGATTGAATGGTACAAGCCACATGTATATTAGATATCTTGAAATTTTTAAAATATAGAATAAGGGTGTGGTGAATGAGGAATGATGCTGCTGTTTTAGAAGACACTGCAAGTTAGAAAGGGCAGTATAGTCTTTCAGTGAACTCGCCACCAATCAAGATATTTTTTTAACATAGGGTACAGTGATATAAAAGGAAAATACTCAACCTACTATTTGCTCAATTTTTAGTTTAACAGTTTAAAATCTTATAATGAAACTAAAACATTCAGACTTGTTGAGCTTAGTATCAGGGAGTGAATTACATATAATATGTAAAAGAATATAAATATTGCCTAATAGTATGGAAATAATATCTAAAAATATATTATGTTATGCTGTGTAACTTACTTGTGATTTAGATTTAGATTGATCATCAGGTAAAGGCACTTGCCATCTAAGTCTTACAATGAGATTTAAATACACAAAACAAAAATGGTTCAACTCCTACAAGTTATTTTTTATCTCTACACATCCCATGTAGAGATAAAACACACACACACACACACACACACAGTGTTTCGTGGACCCATCAGTGGCATTGTGAACTTACAGTGGCTATGGTTGCCTGTATATGACCTATACAAGATTAAGCGAGTCAAAACCCCAGCAAACATTAGAGAGGACTCAGGAAGATCAACCCCTAGGTAGGAAGGTTGGCAGTTAATGGCTGTTGGAGAAGGGAGACTCATTTTTCTCCAGGGAAATAGTCCCTATTAGGATAATCATGCTTCAGTGAATGGCCCTACACCCATGCACATAAGGACAGCATTACATTAATTCAATCACTTTTGAGAAGAGAATAGGAAGTTTAGAGAAGGATATGGTAGAATGTATTTGGGAGAAGATAAAGCTTGAATGAGGTTAACAAGATTAGATCATGTAAAATTATGTTAACAAAAAGATATAGAAGTTCTCATAAAACAAGTCATTTGGTTAACAGTGAGGTATTTACTCAGGCTAGGATTTATTTGTCAGTCGGAACAATGAATTACTGAATGAGGGCATATCAGTAGTTCATGAAGCATATTTTAAAGAGACAGGGTTACGTTGAATGCAACGAACCTTTTTCTCTTTTCTTTCATGATGTGGTTTAGATTTTGTGTAACTGCCCTTTTCTTTTGTTCTATCAAATTCTCTCTCTCTCTCTCTCTCTCTCTCTCTCTCTCTCTCTCTCTCTGGGGAAGAAGGTGGAGGTGATTGTGGGGGTGGATAGGGAATCATACAATAAGTACATTATACAATTATTTATCTTAACTTTGGCCTACCATTGAACTATACATTCCTAGTACTCAAAAAATAATTTAACCTGATACTTTATTCTGTTGCTATGACTGACTTGAATCTTAAGCTTTCAGGCCCATCATCTATTCAATTATAATTTCAACAAAGATCTTGAAGTCTGTATTGTATAGATAAACAAGTATGTCCTAGACTTCATTCTATGAAGGCATAAATAGAAAAATCTCTAATTTTAGGTTTTTAAAAATTGTGAGGTGGTGGAGCATCTTTTGGGTATATGCCAGTTCTGGTAGAGCTGGGTCTTGAGATAGAAGTATTCCCAGTTTTTAGAGAAACCGCCAAATTGATTTCCAATATGGTTGTTCAAGTTTGGATTCCCACCAGCAATGAAGGAGTGTTCTTCTACATCCTTGCCAGCATGTGTTATCTCCTGAGTTTTTGATCTTTGTTGTTCTGATGTATGTAAGATGAGACCTTGGAGTTGTGAACAGTTATTTGAGAAAAATGAAACATACCTATCAAATGCAGAAACAATGAGGCCAAGTATGATACTACTTTAAGCAGGGTCAATGAGCCTGACTCATGTAGCGTTTCATGCATTTTGCTTTGGGCAACAAATCTGGTACCGTAGTACATGCTGCCCATATATATATGTCTCACAGGCTTGCCACAGATCACTAATGAGCTCCTAATGCTACTCAAAGCTCCTTAACATTACAATCTGTTTCCCTCCGTAAGGATTAGGGCATCCAGAGTTTTGCAACCCTTATTGTGTTACTTTATGCGGGAAACTTAATAAGCACTTGCCCAGGGAATCTGATATGTGTTGAATCTAGTTAGAAGGACTAGTAGTTAGAATTTTCTACCTTCTAATTCAAGATGGTCATGTTATTAGCTCTCCACATCGACACTGAGAATAGGAAAATGAGGATGATTGTTATTAGTTCTCCACATCGACACTGAGAATAGGAAAATGAGGATGATTGGAATTAACCACAAAGGAAAAGATATGGACTGCTGTCGTACAAAACCCTTATGAGTATACCTGGTGAGCCAAGGGATTTCTCTGAGTCTGTTGTTGGTGTACAATGTACAAAGCATCATTCTATGTTATGACCTTGAGTCTGTCATCAGTTAAAGGTGTGATCTTGACAAATTTCTTCAATGTTTATGAACCCTAATATCATTTGGACCATAAACACACACAGCATTTTAATTAGATCCTTTCAAAATCCTTTTTAACTTTCTAAAATTCCATGCTATCACCTTCCAAATTATAGTCTGGAAGGACTTAGTAAATATTTTATGGAAATAAATCCTATAACAAAATAAGTTTGCAGGATATTTGGATTAATTTCTTAATGTCTTTATTATGCAAATCTGTATTTTAAGACTTTCTATAGGATCTCATTAAGCTCTTTTGACTATGAAAATTTGTGCTTAAAAATGCTGTTAACAAATAAAGGCATGGCCATATTCCACGTAAGAGTGTCTGGAGATTGCAAATTCATGAGTCATAAAGTTCCTAGATACTCTTTATCCAGAACTTATAACACATTATACTTTAGCCAATTCTATATATCTTTATTTATTACCTTTTATGTGAAAAAAATCTTCCCATATTAGGTTACAATGTAATATTAGTGTTCACACTGTTGCTTTATAATATAGGTAAACAAACTGAGATTTGTGTCTTCCTTATTCAATATCATAAGTTTAATATATATAGCTAAAATTATAACACAATATGTGAATCTAAAATGATGTCTATCTTCCTCATAGCCTTGAACTGCCTCTGTGGGTAAGGCATGATAGACATCCTTACTTGCAATGCCTGGGCAGGGCTCAGTTTTTATGGGCCATTCAGAAGAGAATAGTAATTATTGTTTTTGAAGAATATAGTGAAGAAAATATTCCAGTAACTACCACTATTATTCTAAGAACTAAAGAAAAATAAATAATATATATCTCCAACTTGGAAAGCTTTTTTCTCTAAAGAGGAATTTTCATGATTTTGTTTAAAATTTGTAAAATCATTCTGTAACCAATGTTTGTTTTCCAAGAACATACAGTCCCAGAACAGTCAGAATTATTTATCTGTACTGTGATTTTTTTCAAGAAGAATCTCATTCTTATTTTATCAGGAGGGCATTGATGCATTTTGAAATTAATGACTAGTGATGTCTGAGCAACTTGGCACGTTCCCCAGGATTCAAAGGCCAGTGTGCCAACCCTATTTCTTCTTAGAATGTGGCCTCTCATTCTAGGATGCGGCCTCCATTCAGCTTTGCTTCTAATGGAGAGTCTGCTGGACACAATTTTTTTTAATGAATTAAAAAGAATAGGAAATAAGGAGAAAATATTAGTCATATGTCTGTAAAAAAGGCTTTATTTATTTATTTATTTTTAGGATGCTGATTTCCTCTTGTATTAGTTATGAAGAGACACAAACAAATGAAAAAGAGATGCCTGTGTTCTGTCTCCCAAACTGAGCTTTTACTCTTAAATAAATCATTTCAAAATGGGGTATTGCCTTGTTTAGTGTCTTTTCAAAAGAAGAATGCATAGCATGTTCAGTTGTTTTAAACCAAACACCAACATTTTGACTACAACAAAAGCCATCACCTGCCAACCAATTGTCCTTATTTGTCTACATGATAATTTCTGCCTGAGCTGAAGTTTTTCTTCCAAAGGTCATAAGGTGGAGTTGATTAATTATAAAAGTTAAATATGACTGACAGATGATTCAGGCAACTCCATGCCTTGGATTCTCCGTTTATGCATTAAAGGTAATTATTCTTGAGAAAAAAATCAATGTTGGGTATTAAACCCAGGGCCTGCTACATGTTAGACAAGCATTATACCACTGAGCCACATCCCTAGATTTAGCAAATCGTTCTTATTCCTTAATTAGTTACAATCTCTCTAATACAATGCAATTAAATGGGATTTAGTGCAGGTAAGAGTGTTCTTAAGGAAAGTTGTGATTTTTTTCTTGTGTATGAATTCTCTAGAACTGACCTTGCTGAAAGTATAGTGAATGAAAAGCCAACCCTAGGAAAGAGATCAAATAATTCTATGGGGTCATTGATTACAAAGACCAAAAAGACTCTGAGCAGTGGCTGTGACCTTGCTGAGACTTACCCAGAGAGAGCATCTGACAGTTAATAGAGAAAGGGACTCAAATCCCAAGTCCAGACACTTCCACGAGCTCTGTCACAGCAGCTACATGCAGCTCAGACAACTAACTTAATCTTTCTAAACTTGACTCCTTAGTTGAGGCCATGACTTTTGTCTTGCTTGCTTCACAGGGTTGCAAAGAGGATCAAAAATAATAATAAATGAGAACATACGGTACAATACAAAACTCTATAGATACAGACACACAGAACTCCCAAACTGTAGGATGTTTGACCCTATGTCCATCTCTGTAAATTTTACCTTATCCATGATGACATCTGGGATTGAGAAGGCTGAAATATCACCACACCTATGCCATGGTTAGTGACCTGCTGCAGCAATATGATTGCAGAATATTTCTGAAGCTATTGTTGTGAAATGACTCCATAACTTCTTTAGCAGAGTTACTGAACTCAACAGTTTTTTTCACAGCTCTATGGTGTTCCCTACCAGGTCCTGTCACTTTTCTTTTTCAGTATGTGGATAAAATGAATACAATTGCTATGTACAGGGATGGAAAAATAGAAACAGAAAGTAAAAGAGAATTAAGAGCAAGTTTGTCAAGATTTCGTCTCATGCCACCAGGTAGGTGACAAAGTCAGGTATGGGTTTTCTAGTTTCTAGGTGGCAGGAGCTGAAGTGATGGTTACTGGAGAACTGGAAATATATTATGAGCCTTACAAATTAAATCTCATGTACTATATATACAAATCTAATATGGCTTGAATATAAAGGTTGAACTTCATTGTATCTTTTTAAATTATACTTGGTGTCAAAATAGCATCTAAGAAAGATTTTTAAGACTCAATATCTCATGTAGTATCAAGAGATCCTAAAATCTTTTATAACGTCCTTTCCAGGATTAAAAAAAATACAGTTCTAACTCTCCTTCCAAGGACGTCAATGTACCTTTCTCAAAATTATTAAGAAGGATATTCAGCACCTGAAAACAATTGGTGAGAAGAAATTCCTCTTGATGCTCTTCTTTCACACATTCTCCTCTATCCCAAGCTTCAGCCCAGCTAATCATTCCACTCAATTATATTTTTCCATCAGAATAAGCTAGTTTCTACCATTGAGTATGTCAGTCTCTAATTTCTCAATCAATCTGCTCTTCCTTAGCTCTCTTTCATTCTTACATTAAGCCCATTTCCTCAATTAGACAAGAAACAAAATAAATCAATTTCTGCTTAGGGGAGGCAGAGCTGTGGCTTTTGTGAGTAACACTCCTACCTCATTTTTTTTTCTTCAGACTGTCTGCTGATGATATATTCAAGTGTTACCGACATTTTTATGTTGATTTTGTATCAGTGACTTAACGGAAATTATCTATGTTTCAACAGATCTTTTGTAAGGGGTGCTAATATAGGGCTCCTCCTATATAAACACAAATTTACTCTATCCTTTCTAATTTGAATGTCCTTAGCTTAATTTTCTTGGTCCAGATTTCAGTACTGAGTTTAACTAGTCTTTCAAGTCTTTAAGGAACTGCTTTCAGCTTTACATCATCCATCATGGTTCACTGGGCTTTCATCCTATTTAGATGCTGAGTGCTGAGTGATTCATCTTTGAAACCACTGAAGTATAATCTAAGATATTTATTTGTTTGTTTGTTTGCTTGCTTGCTTGCTTGCTTTGCACTAGTATTATTTGCAAGTGACAGAGAGTCCATATGGACCAACCAGCATAAGAATTTGGTATGCTAGCTCATGTATTGGAACAGTAATACATTTTTTCCCTTTTACCAGAAACAGATTGCTTTCTTCACATGATATATTCTGATTATGTTTTTCCTCTCTTCTCCTTCCAGTTCTTCCCCATCTCTCCTCCCATTTGAGTTTGCTCCCTTTCTGTCTATCATTAGAAAACAAACAGGTTTCTAAGGGACAATAATAAAAGAAAATAAAATATAAAAGAAAAAATTCACATCAAAATTGGACAGAAACAAAAGTAAAGGAGCCCAAGAGAAGGTATGAGAATCAGAGACCCTCCTATCCTAACACACAGGTATCCCATAAAATCTCTAAACTGAAAGCCATAATATAAGTGCAGAGGACCTGGTCAGACCCAGGCAGTCCCTGTGCATGCTGTCTCAGTCTCTCAGCTCAAAAGAGTGTTGCCCATAATGATTTAGAGGACCTTGTTTTCCATGCCCTTTTGCTCTTACAATCTTCCTGCCTCCTCTTCTACAGAATGCAATCTGAGTCTTGAGGGGGAAGATTTGATATATTAATATATTTAATATATATCAGCAAGACACCATTTTCAATCCCAAATTTTGAGGTTGAGTTGTCTTTTACATTTATCACATGATATGAAGAGCACTGTACCACAGATGCTAAAACATAGGAGTGAAGGCTTTATATATACCCTAGTTCAACTTCTCCATATTCAATGAGTAATGTTTGCATTGTCTTCAGCAATGGACCCTTGCCATCTGTTCTAGCTGGTTTTGTGTGTCAACTTGACACAGGCTGGAGTTATCACAGAGAAGGGAGCTTCAGTTGGGGAAGTGCCTCCATGAGATCCAGCTGTGGGGCATTTTCTCAATTAGTGATCAAGGCCTCTACTAATGTTGGTTTTCATACTACTTCTCAAATAAACTTTAATTTTAGTTGTCTCTCTCCATATTCCCTCCCTCATGCCACTTTTCCCTGCCCCACCCCATCTGATCCTCCCATTTTAGCCCTCCAGTTGTCTATAACTATATTTCATTTCCCTTTCTTAGCAAGATCTTAGCAGGTGTCCCTACTAGTTTCTTCCCCTATACACCATCCTTCTTGCTTCTACAGAATGTAGCTTGGTTGTCATTGATTTACCAGCTAATATCCACATACATGAAAATATATATCACATTTCTCCTTTTGGGTTTGGCATACCACATTCAGGATGATTTTTTTTCTTGTTCCATCCATTTCCCTGTGAATTTCATTTTATTGGTTTTTAAATAGCTCAGTAATACTCTACAATGTTGAGGAGCCACTTTTTCTCTATCTATTATTATGCTGAGGAACATATACTTTGTTTCAAATGTGTGAATCTGAAAAGAGCAGCAGCAGACACACTTGAGCAAGCAAGCATCTCTGTGGCAGAATAAAACATACTTTGCATACATGCCCAAAAGTGATAGAGTTGGTTCTGAGATAGAACGATTCCCGTATTCCTGATGTATGCCCACACTGATTTCCATAATGACTGTAAAAGTTTGTAATCTCACCAGCTACTGATAAAGGTTCTGCTTACTTCATATCCTGGCCAGTGTGAGCTGTCATTTGGTTTATTGATCTTGCTCATTTTGACAGGTATAAGATGAAATCTCCAAGTAGTTTTTATTTATATTTCCTTGATGGTTAAGGATGTTGAAAAAATTAAAAGTATTTTTCAGCTATTTGAGTTTCCTCTTTTAAAAATTCTGTGTTTAGATCTGTATCCCACTTTCAACTGTGTTATTTCTTTTCTTTATATAGATATTTTTTAGATTTCTTTATATATTTTGGATATTACTCCTTTATTAGATGTGAAGTTGGTAAAATGATTTTCCCATTCTGTAGCTTATCGTTTTGTCAAATGATGGTATCTTTTGCTATGCAGAAGCACTTGTTTCTACTGGTAAACTTTAAGAAGTGCAATGTTCTCTTGATACATTTTTTCCCTTCCTGTCTCTTTAAGGAGTTGTGGGAGAGAAGTTTGGAGAAGAAAATCTCTGTGATCCACTGGGAATAGGGGTATGAGGTTGCAGTAGGTGGTTTGCTACACAGGTGGGGTTAGATTAGGTAATTGGTTTTGGAGGAGCTGAGGTGGAACTTATGGAGTTAGCCTTCCTGTTTCCCTAGTTGTAATGGCCTGTGGGTTTCAATGGAATACATTTTTATTGTTTGTTAATAGCTATTGTCATGTTCCTGCCTAGCTTTGGTTACTTGGTCCTGGTGACTTCATAAAATGAATGGAAAGCATTTTCTCAATTTCAGTGTACATGTAGTATGAGAAGCATTGGCGTTAGCTTTGTTTATAGAAGAATAATGCTACCTGGCCATTTATTATCACATACACAAAGGAACTCAAATCTATCAGAGATCAAACTACAAGACACAGATTCAAATCACAGTGAGATGTCATCTCATGTCTCATAGGTTGATTATTATCAAGAAGACAATATCTGGCAAAATTATCTAGAAAAAGATACTCTTACACATAGTTGGTGGGAAAAATGTAAATTAATATAGGCTTTATTGTGACCGTCCCCCAGCCAGGAGCTGGCTGTCTCAGACTTTGCCTTCCCACAAGAAGGCCCACATGGGCCAAGTATTCCTATCATAGACAAAGCCCTTTTATTCCTGCCACTTCTCTGCCTCGAGATTCCTGCTAACAGCTTCTCACTTCGGAATGGCTTCTTCTGCAAGACCAAGCATTCAGATGCTAATTTGGCCACCTGATGCTGGCTGACTGGTGTGGGGGAGTTTTGCTTGCCTGCTTGATTTCTCAGTTGAATAATACACTCTGGACTGAAAGCAGAACCATGCCTTGGTCCAATTTTTTATTTCCTCTTGCTGTCTGATTCCTTTTATTCTCTTAGGATCCTACTCCTCTTTCAGAAGATCCCGTTTGTATGTAGTGGCAGGCGGCTGCAACACTTTATAGAAAAAATAGAGCTACCACATGAACCAACAACCTCACTACTTGTTTTACCACTAGAGAAAAATCACTGGGCCAAGATATACGTGCAGGCCTAGCTTTATTACAGCAGCATTTGAAATTGTCAAGATAGGGAATCATCTAATAGAATTGGAAGACATTATGTTAAGTAAAATAAGCCAAGCAGAGAAAGGCAAATATGGCAGGGCATCACACATGTGCATGGAAGCTAAAAGTATTTTTTCATATTGAATTAGATAGCAAAGAACTTAGATAATTAATTAGATAATTAATTTTTTCATATTAATTAGATAGCAAAGATGGACCAGGGGGTAAAAACATGCTTGTTGTTCAAACTAGAAGATCACCATTCTTAACTGTCTATTATGTATCTCCAAACCAAGAAAAGAGAAAACTTGAAATCTTTCAACAGTAAGATAATCCAATCACTATGAGCTAGCTGAATACACACTGACTACAAACATAAATCTCCAATTATCACAAAACATAGAAAATTATTATCTACACCAAATTGAAGTGTTAAAACAAAATAAAATTTCAGATACCTATTGGTATCTGTAGGCATTCTCAGAAACAGATTTTATTTTACTATAGACTGGCTGATATGACAGAGAAGGGACTTGTAAATACATTATTCAATTTATATTTAGCTACTTAATAGTAAGTTTTGGAAAAGGGTAGTAATAGAAAAAATATGTGTTGAAAGTTATTTGTATTAGTAAGCTTACAGAGTTGACATACATTGAACACTACAGGTGTCTAAGATATTGTGTTCATTTCACACTTGAAGACACTGAGATTGAGAGATGTATCATAAATCCACAGAGCCTGATTCTGATAGAGCAAAAAACCTTTGTTTTTCAAAGAATAAATTCTTTCCAAAGCATTGGTAACTTGGAGCTAACAAAAATGGACACATACATTTGGTTATTCATTATGTACAGAGTTTAAAAAATGTGGGCTGTTTGACTTTAAGAGTCATAAGATATTTTGAATAATTACAATAATTGTTACTAGTGATAGCTCATTTTGATTTATATTTCAAGGCCAGAATATAATTCTATGTGCTTTGCTCTCACCTTTACATGATCCCTGTTTCTACAAACTATGAAACCAATGATTGGCACATATTAAACATAATATCTACAGTTAACATAATTCTGATTTTATGGTTAAAAATGATTTTCCCTTTAGGTGAGTTTGAATTTTTTTTACAGCTTTTCTTTTTCTCTATGACTGAAGGTTTGACTTCTTGTTAATTGAGTCAGCAAGTAGTCACTAATGAAAAATAAACACAAGCTCTCATTAAGGATCACCTTGAACCTGAGTTTTTCTTAATTTTAGTACATAATAGCACCTCTCTAAAATGCACTTCCTTATCCTCGAGGAGACATAAATTTGGTCTCTGGGCCATGCTCTCCATGCTGGGTCATCCCAATTAGTCAGTGCTCTGCTTCTGAATGCTAAGGCTCACTGCTTTTTGGGAAGCAGGAAAAAAAAGACCCTGGGCCTTATGTAAACTGGGGTATGACATGGGCTCATTATTCAGTAGCATTTCTCCCACCTCACCTGTCTTCAGTTGCCAAGAGCTTATTGTGAGGTTTCTACCAAGTAAGATCATTACAAACTAGTTTTCCTCGAAGACATAAGGATCAGTCAGTCACCAGGAAGTTGTTATGTTCCAGGACCATGGAATAGGGTTCATAAATAATTTGTCTGCCTTGAATCTGAGAGACTAATGTATTTGGTTTTTATTCCACTATGAAATGCACCTGGGAATGAGAAGGGGGTAGGGCAGGAGGCTCTTGGTGTTGTGCAAGGCTTCATCTAGTGCTTTATCTAGCATGTAGAAGGTGTTCAATAATTGCTTGAGAATGAAGTAATGCTGTCTGGAGGTCATAAAGTAGAAGAAAAAAAAAAAGAAAAAAGAAAGAAAGCAGAGATCAGTGCTTCTTCATTGAAGAGAATACAGGCAGCCAGCCACTCTGATGCAAATTCAAGAAGGAGTGCTAAGACCTGCTTAATGACAAACTCAGGATCCATGTTCCCTTCCCAAACATTGCATAATGGTTGATGTTCTTAGACTTCTAGCAGATAGTCAACTTCATCCCAAGAACACAGAAACACTATTTGATACTATATCAGATACTTTATATTTGACCAAACAGGGCCAATTGTGAAACAGGTAGAACAGGGAATTAGCAATTCTTGTTGGAGCCTTTGTTCTTTCTCCACATCTTGCATCAAGGCAAGTAATCTACCCTATTCAGTCCCTCATTTACCAATTTGTGAGAGAAGTGAGTTGGTGAGATAAATTAATTCTGGGACTCCTTAAGCACTAAAATTGAGTTTTGCATCTGCTACTGAATGTTTGTGACAGAGTAGGTAGGATGGAGACTATGCCAAAATCTCTTTTACAGACTTTGCCAAATTTAATCCCTTCAGTGACCCTAGGAATTATATGTCATCAAAACATCTTTTTAAGAAAGAAAACCAAAGCCATACAATAGCTAAGAATATGCTCAAGGTCACATTGTGAACAAATGGCAAAGCTGGAAGCATAATTCTGAGCATGCTCATTGCTGCAAATTTTATAGACATATTAATGGGAAGCAGCATCAGTCTCATCTTGGAAACAACAATAATGGGATGATCACTTCAGATTGCATCCTGTTCTTAAAATACATCTGTGACATGAATCGTCATGAAATGATTATTTTCCCCCTTGTGTCAGATATAAATAAGTGGGAAATGCAGTCAAAACCTGAGAAAAATATCCATAGGGCTTTGAAATTATCATTGGATACATAATATAATAGTACCAAAACTCCATTAACCCCAGCTCTCACTTATACCAAAAAAAAAAAAAAAAATTCACTGAGATATCAAATGTAGACTGAATGCTGATTGGGGACCTCCAATAAACTTACCTTTACACCCTGAATGTGCAGGAAATCTGTAGTCTGTTTGTCCAAATTACAAATAGATATACCACATAAGTCCCTTTTTTAATAACCTAGATTGTAAGTCTCTGTATCTGTTAATCTACCTTCATACATACCTAGCTATGCATGAAAACACAGACAGAAATACACACATGCATGTCAAATTTATATACAGCTATTTTTTCATATATAAAGGGGATTTCCCAACATACAAAATTCTATTTAGGCTCCAGCCTCTTAGACCAAATGATGTTGTATTAGTGTGCAACTGTGAGAACCTAGTAAATAGGGACATCTCAGAAAAACACAGGGAGGCCAGGAATTTCCCTCCAGCTTAATGAGATAAGCTCAGGAACTTTGAGAAGGTGGTTGAACTCTCAATAAGGGAGAGGCTAATTAACATTCCTCAGACCACAAGGTGAGAACCAACCTGCAGTTGAGGACACATTCCACAGGGTGGACCTTTGCCCACCTTCAGACAAGGGAAGTCCTCATCACCTCATTCCCTGAAGACCAATCACTTTTAAAAGTCACACTGTTTTGCTAACCACATTGTGTCAAATGGCTGCTGCCCTGAAAATTCTATAAAAGCTCATTGAACAAGCTGTGTGGGGTCATTACCATCTCTCCCTAGGGTCTGGGATGGCCCCAGTGCACTGGAACATTAAAAATCCTCTTGCTTTTTGCATCAATCAGGCTCTACATGATTCACTCAGGGGGTCTCCCGTAAGCTAAGACTCAATAGAGTCTTACACAACCTATGTGTACATAATCTTCTTTAATAGATAATACCATCTCTAAATCACTTCTGATAGTTAATGTAGCTCTACTTAAATAACTATTGTACTGTATTATTTAGGGAATAATTATTAGAAAAATTTATACATGTTAAGAACATATTTAATGGATTTTCAGATATCTTTGCTCCATGACTAAATTTATGTATATAGAAATTTCAGATATACTCAAATGTATTATATGCATATATAAGTATACTACTACTAATATATTATATCTATTAACCTTTAAGATCTAACAACAGAAGCCTAGATATAGAGCAAGAAAACCTGAGTTTCTGAAAATAGCTTTCTTCATAGGCTAAAACTAAGGACATTAATCTCAGGTTGTCTAACAGAAATATGAGGAGCTAATTTAAACATTGGGCTAGATAATTTATAGTACTTTTCTATCACTAAATGCACACACAATCCATATTTTAGTCAATTTACCTTATTGGGCCTATTGAAGTTTATTCAGTAAGTATTAGGAGTTATTTCCACTCTGCATATACACATGCTACATTTATTCTGTCTCTTCATCTTCTACCATCTACTTATTTGCAAATGTTTTCCCAAGATAATATATGAACTGTACATTAAAATGAGCTGACAGAAGCCCTTTATGTCTCCCAATCGTGAGAATTATTTGGACCTTAAACTCTTTCATAGTGAGTAACATGTCTGTCTACTGGACAGAAACAGTCAAAATAATGAACGTGCATTCCCCGTATGCGTAGCACTGTGATAGACATCTCCTGCACCATGTCGGAAGCATTCTCCTTACACTAGGAAATGGCCAAACATATGCTGCCAACCTGCATATTCTCTCTGCAGATTCTGGGGCCTTTCACATAAATAAAACCTCATGTCTTTTTCTTTATTTTATCACCCAAAAATATTATATCTGCTTAAACTTTGAGTTCCTTTTGAGAGTAGAAACTACGGCTATCTTGAATCTGGACTTCCCCATTTACAAAAGAATATATGAATCCAATTGGGCTTAGGGAATAAGAAATTAGGTCTTTTATGGTTGTAGGTTGGTGTCATTTGTTATACTGCTTTGAAGGTTCATACCAGTTCCAAAGCCATCCTAATGCCTCTTGCTAAGAATCAGAACAAGATTCGGGCTATGTCAAGGTAAATGACTTTCAGGGGGTTTGTTTTGTGTCCTTGGCTGATATTGTCATTTTGTATAGCTTTTCCCTTCATTTTCACCTGCTACCCTATATGCCTGAGGTTCAGCAACATTCTTAGTATAACTCAGTCCTGAGGTCTCGTGTTTGGAAGTGCTGATAAACTGCATTACATCCATATGTCTAATTTATGACCAGAGAGATGAGTGTTAGTCCTGCATGGAGTATTGTGGTTAGCTTTATCTCTTTCATCTCACACCATATCAAAGCACCGACTGTCTCCTGCAGAGAAGGCAACACAAAAGATCTTTCCTGTTGCTTCCTGTAAGTCCAGTGAAGGGGCATCACAGCCAAGCAGAGAGGAGAATGGAGTTGTTCTTGTCATTAGCTTAAAGCAGGAAGTACAGTGTAGCTGGGCAGGTACCAGCCTGTAGTTCAGATCATGACTCTACTATTTCCTTTTTCCCTGGAAAACTTATTTGTGTTCCTTAGACTACATTTTGTTTCTTATTTGAAAAATGAGATAAATACATTCAAAGTTGTGAAAAGTGAATGAGAAATTACGAAAATTGCGACAAAGTGAATGTGCAGTGAATGTTAATTTTCCTCCTTCCCTACTTGCTACTTTTTGGAGAAAAGAAAGCCCACAATCTTGACAGGAGCTCTCTAAAAATAATAAAAACCCTCAGTGTCACTCATTTTAATACACAGCCAATAGCTTAGTGAGATATGTAGTTGAAATAGAAATGAAACAATATAAAGAGACAAATGGGCAATCGGTTAAGGATTCACACCAAGCTTTTAGGAAGCTGAAAAAGAAAATTGGTATTTTTCTTGCACAGGAGTTTACGAGGCAATATACAGTAACAGGACATTAAAAACTTTGGTTCATGGGCCACAATCTGTAGGTTTGAATCAGGCTCTTCCACAATTTTGGTGTATAGTATTCAGCAAGTTGTGCCCTCGATAAAGCTGAAATAAGGTCAGTAGAAACTCCAAGTGTGACTTTTAGTTTTACGAGTTAATACATGCTAAATACTTATGAGAGCATGAGGCATAATAAATACTGCTCAGCATTTTTGCTTGGGTATTCACATGTGTACTTGTACAGATGATTATTAAACTATACATAGCATATTACATTAGGTGATATTTCAGAGTATGCATCAGTTATTACCAAATATGTCAATTTGCCATTCTCATAAAGCCAGTAGAGCCTTGAAGACATTTTTACATACCAGGAGCTAGGCTAGGAAGACCATAAGATGCAGAAAATATATGATGAGCTAAACTGGCCAAACAAATAGTACCATCCCTTCAAGTGAAGTCGCAGAGTGTGGAACTGATCCTTGTTTAAAATGAGGATTCACTTCCCATGCCTTATTCGTAAACGCGAATGCATTTTGATGAAGTATAGACATCTTTGGAGAATGAAATTGTTGCTTTAAATAAGCATGCTAGGCTAACCTCATGGACTCTACCATCCAAGTCAAGGAAGAGTACAGTCCTTATAGTATCTTTTAAGCCCCAGAAATTTGCACTTCTATCATTAAGGTACAAATTAATAAGCAGATTATACCAAGCAGATTCTTTTGCTGTGTTAAATGTAGAAAGGTGGTGTAAAACTGCATTGTTCCAATTGGACTTAATTAACTTAGACCTTGTTTTTCAACCGCATTTTCTGAGTATATTTCTTGAAAGAAGTATTTATTGCATATCATACATGTCTGCTAAGCTCCTCTTTCATGGTATGACACTGGACCCTAAAACTATACAGAAACTTTGCTACCTGTGCCTTTTAAGTAGCGTCCTTCCCTGGTAAATATGGTAAATGTCATTCCTTTTGCTTTTACCTTTGGTGCTCAAGATACTGACTTTGAGAGTAAGGGGGCCGTGATTACTTTGCTACTCTAAACAATACAATGAGTAGGATTTAACTCCCTGTTGTAGTATTGTGGTTGTGAAATGGACCCTCACAGACTTATTTGCATAACATTTAGTCCCCAGTAGGGGGCGCTATTCTGGGAGGTTGTATAATCCTCTGGACCTGAGGTTGAGCTGGCAGAAGTAGGTCTTCTGGCTATAGTGGACCTCTTAAACCTTCAGCCAAATGAGTCCACCTTCTCTTGTTTCTTTGATTGCAGAGATGAAAATAGTAACTGCTATGGTCCCTTTTGTTTTCCTCCTTGTTCATAGCATTCACTCCCAGAAGTTGAAGCCTCTGGGTTATCCATCAGCATGTGGACTGATCTCAGGATGCTCCATCCAATCAGACCTGAAGTCCTCCTCATTTTAGGCATTCTTTTTTTCTTTTTTATTGGATATTTTATTTATTTACATTTCAAATGTTATAACCTTTCCCGGTTTCTCCTCCGCAAATGCCCTATCCCATCCTCCCTCCCCCTGCTTCTGTGAGGGTGTTCCCCCACCCACCCACCTACTTCTACCTCACCACCTTGGCATTCCCTTACACTGGGACATCAAGCCTTCACAGGGCCAAGGGCCTCTTTTCCCACTGATGCCAGATAAGCCTTCCCTCT
This sequence comes from Mastomys coucha, assembly GCF_008632895.1. Lineage (NCBI taxonomy): Eukaryota > Metazoa > Chordata > Mammalia > Rodentia > Muridae > Mastomys > Mastomys coucha. Next base: position 38,783,142 of record NW_022196894.1, on the reverse strand, counting down.
GCTACATATGCAGCTGGAGCCATGGGTCCCTCCATGTGTACTCTTTGGTTGGCGGTTTAGTCACTGGGAGCTCTGGGGAGTCTGGTTGGTTGATATTGTTGTTCTTCTTATGGGGTTGCAAACCCCTTCAGCTCTTTCAGTCCTTTCTCTAACTCCTCCATTGGGGTCCTGTGCTCAGTCCTATGGTTGGCTGCAAGCATCTGCATCTGTATTTCTCAGGCTCTGGCAGAGCTCCTCAGGAAACAGCTATATCAGGTTCCTATCAGCAAGCACTTCTTGGCATCAGCAATATTGTCTGGGTTTGGTGTCTGTATATGGGATAGATCCCCATGTGGGGCAGTCTCTGGGTGGCCTTTCCTTCTGCCTCTGCTCCACACTTTTCCCTACTCTCCCCCCCCCCTAATTTCCTTTAGACAAGAGCAATTCTGGATTAAACATTTTTTAAAAGGCTCCTTCATATTTAATGCTCATGTAACAGAATTGTACATATTCCTGGTCTCAAGGTAAACCTGTAGCCCTTGGGGAAAAGCTCTTATTTCCTTGAATGTACTACAGTGCTTTCTGAGCACTGAACTGGAGTGCTCAGATCCATCTGTATGCCATGGTAGACCATCTTTCCACTTCCCGCAGCAAATCTGAAGCTTGTGAAGGCCACACCATTCGACATCACTGCTTCTTACTGGACTTGTCCTCTTATCTTTTAATGGTCTTGAACTACTTACTGTTCTGCATACATGGACTCTACTATCCAAGGAAAGAATGAGTACAGTCATTACCATCTCCACCTTACCAATTCCCCCAGACAAGCAGCTAATTCAAAATCTTGACATTTTCTTTCCATTTGCAGTGATCCTTTCCTTAATCCCAGTGAATGCCTTATGGGTTTACTATATACTGTTACTCCACCTCCAAAACTTTGATTTTAAATCAGTCTGTCTCTTTTCCTACATCTTACTCTTCAAAGTTACTTATTTTATCTCTAATGCTTAAGTCAATGAGCCCAACCTTCTGCTCATCTCCATGACTTCATTATTTGTGGTCCTTCTTTACCTTGTATCTTTTTTTATATAGGTTAAGATATTGTGATTTCCTGCTAATATTGACTCACTATTGCGTTTCCTCCAATATGTTGAAACTATAGTTGGTAAAGCATCTCTCTTCTATTCCTCTAAGTCTTGCTGTGAGTGTAATAAATAAGGGACAGAATTTATAAGAGTGATAAATAGCATGCACTAAAGTACAAGTGCATATATATAGTGCAACTTTAGATTTCTAGGTACAATAATATTTCTTAGGTCAATTTATTCTTTTACACTTTTAGTAGGAGGACTCTTTAATAATTTTCCTCTCTTTGGAAATACTCAGTAAGAATCAACATTCTTCATTATTGGCTTCTGTCCTCAATATTCAATTGAAAAAAAAATAGAAGCATTCTGATAGATGGCCATCACTTGTCTTCCTTCACGTCTACTAACCTGCCCACATTAGGATCAATAGGTGTTGCCTTCCCTCCTGTAGGAATTGATGAACTGTCGCTCCGCCATCTGAAGCAAAGCTCTCTGCTTGTGTACTGGGTAGCTTTTCCTTTCACCTATCTATGGATCGCGATGCCCTTTTGCTTTTTTTCTCTGCACATTTATCTTAACGTATTCACCAGTGGCAATATCTCCCATGATGCAAAATCTATCACAAACAACAACAGCTTACCTATCAACAATCCATGATACTTTAAGGTTAAAACAAGAAATTGGATTACTGCCCATCATCTTGAGAACAACGTCCCTATGCAGAGCCACTGTCCTAATTTTCTTTCTCTTTCACTTCTTTAGATTCCCAGCAACTAGCAGCATCCCTAGTTTTTTCTGCCCTTGTCCATGATTGTGTCTTCCCACATTGTCATGTAGTGACATTTGAAAGTAGTTCATGTTACACTTCTTATCCTTCCTTTTGTAGTGCTGCTTTCTGCTACCTCCACTCTGCAGCTCATCATGATCGCATATATTTCATAATTTTATATGGCAGCTGTTTGGGGATGGCAAGCAGCTCATTGGGAGAGAGCTTGCCTAGGATGTGCAAGGACTTGAGTTTAATGCCTACCTACTATCAAGTTAAAACAAAACAAAAATCAAAACCAGCCAGAGAGTCTACACTATGAAGAAATAGGAACTGTCTGTTGAACTCTTTATCTTTCTAAGATCATTGACTGCAAACGTTCCTCTGTCTCTGTCTCTCTCATTCTTACTATTCTGGGCTTCCATTGTCTCCAGACACATCAAACTCATTCTGATCTCACAGTGTTTTCAGATGGTTTATTTTTGTCGATAATGTTCTTCCTATCATTTCTTCATGTCTGTTTGTCATCTTGTAAAAAATTCCATCTGTGACAAAACAACTGCAGGTTAGAATCTTATGTTTATTTTCCTGCCTGTCATTCATGTATATCTACAATTATATTTATCTATATTGCTTACTTGGTAATTCTCTGTTTACTCAGCTATAATGTAAATTCTATTAGGTCTATCTTTTCCTGTTATATCTCTGGGCATAGGGGCTTGTAAATGAGAATAGGGAAAATGTGGGTGAATCAAATAGATGCTGAATTCTGTGACATTTTTTCACATAAGAGAGGTTCATGTGAACATGGCAGCCTTTCCTTATGAAGACAGGCTTTCTCTATGCACCTTCTCTAATACATTTTTAAACGTATCTAGAGCTGTAGGCCATAAGCCTATCCATGGATGAAACTAGTGTGTCTAATACACTCGGTGCTGTAGCTCGAGCTGACGGCTCTTCGGAGTAAATTTGCCTAGGCTCAGCAGCTCACTGCCAGTTTGCAGATAGGTATCTTTACTTAGGAACTAGTCATTTTCTTATTTCCCAAATGCTATAGTATGAAAAGTGTCACAGGGAGAAGGATTGACTGACACAATTCTTTTAGAGATTCAGAGCGAAATAGGGGCAGTAGTTCAATTGTAAAACCTTCTACTTCTCTGAACAGGTTCATTCTATAAATGGCTTACAACCTCAGAACACTAGATGGTGGGCATTTTGTTTAACCAATCCTCAGCTATTTTCAGCCAAATACACAGTAAAGTTCGGTCACAACTTTACTAATTGGTTCAAGCTCCTTTGACACCACTCTGGGTTTCAAATTTCCAAGTCTTTATGGCTAGTGGAAATGTACTTCTCACTTCTTCTTTGTTAGGTGGCTACTTCTCCAGCATATAAGGTCAGTATCTAACTGTTCAGGCCATGGCAAACTCTTAATATAATATAAGGGCCTCATGCACTTGAAATGATATCTCCATGTTCATTTTCAGTGAACATGAAGAGCATCTGTGTTTTTATGTCTGCTTACAAATAATTTCATTTGGTTTCTCAGGTTCCGACCTTTATTTCATATGTAATTCATCTAGGAAGGAACTAGAAAGATGAAAGATATGCTTATCCCAACTGTGTAACAAGGAAAAAAAAGAATCTAAAAAGCTAATTTCCTATTTCAGAGTCAAAACGCAATGGTTTTTATCTGCAAATCTTTTATTCTCCTTTTCCTTTTGTGTTTCCTTCCAGCTGCCTAAATTGTACCTGGGCTTATTTGATACACCAATGAAGTAGTTTATGGAGCCTAACCATCTGTGCTTTTTTTCCCCCCTCTCAAATGCATAACACCATAATCCACATACATAAATTCATAATCCACGTGCACATCTCATGGCTCTATTTAGGAGTGAATTTTCCAGTGCAATTAAAGTATGAGCTAAAGAGATGATTGCAATTTGAGACGGTATCATAAATACTCAGGCCCTTATACCTATACACCTGCTCAGGAATTGAGGCTGATTTGTGTTGCACAACATCTTATAGGAAATCTAAAGTAATAGCATAAAGTGAGAAATCTTTTCCACTTACTTGTCCAAATTCTCATTAGCCAAACTCAGCATTATGGAAGAGTTGGATACAGTTAAACACACCCATTTCTCTAAACTAGCAATGTAAAACAAACACCAAACACAAAAACAAAAACAAACAAAACTCTGTAAATTTAGAGCTATATGTTGCCTTTTGTACCTGAACTTCATATTTGTTTTCCTGTTATTTAAGTTCAGGTTCTGAACAGATTTTACAAGTGAGAGACATTTTATTATTATTTTAAAACTGTGAGTTTTCCACCCTTTCAAAGAGTCTTATAAGAGAGGAAGCCAAAAGCTAACAATAATTTTTGTCTTTCCAGAGGCATGTAGTATGTAGAAAAAAAGAATGTTTCTACAGAGTGAGGGCAAAGTCAGTTGGAGTGTTTCTGACTCTAACGATTATATTTCTCTATATATTCCTAACCAGCATTTCAGGGCATTTTGACAATGTTGTTGGGATCATTATACACATAGCCCCAACACTTCACTCATCAGAGTAACTTAGACGGGTACAGAGGACCACAGGGTTATCATTCCCTCAGAGAGATTGAGAACCCAGTGGAAGGTGAATTGAAATCGATTGGGTCAATTCAATAACACTCACATTTCAGGAAAATATATCTCTTGGTTGGCCATAGGGTTTATTTATTCCGAACTTTGCTGTCAGTGTAAGAACTTACACAAGAGGTTTAAGTGGACACAAAACACCTTCAAACTGGAAGTTGTGATTTTTTTTTTTAAACAGAACTTACCACAGTGTTAATCAGAGACCATTCACATAGATGTTAAGAAGCTGAATTGATTAAAAAGTTTTATGTTGAATTACTTTGTGCACCATGGGTTAGAAACCCACTTGTGAAGCAAGACTAAAGAGAATGAAGATGACCATGAAGTCTACTCTTGGTTGCCAACTTGGCTATATCTGCAACAAAATACAGCACAAGTGGCTCTGTATGCCAGTAAAGGATACTTTTTCTTTTTTCTTTTTTGGTTCTTTGAGACAGGGTTTCTCTGTGTATCCCTGGCTGTCCTGGAACTCACATTAAAGGCATGCTCCACCACTGCCCGGCAGAAGCCAGCAATTTTTAAGGGTCGAGGCATCGGCCATGAATCATTGAGCAACCGCTGCAGTTAGTGTTGGGTACTGAGGTCTTCCAGGCTTCTCATGTTACTGGGATTTCTGTCCTTCCCAGCCAGTTGCCAGAAAATGGTGGCATTCCTTCCCAGTATATCTGCCATCCCACAATTACATCATCTGACCTTTGTTGATAAGGACGCCATGCTCCAAGGGTTGATGCTTTTTAACCCAAAGGAGCTGATGTAAAAGACACATAGGAAATGAACATCTAGCATGTGGATCCTCTTCAGGAGACCAGAGAAGGAAGAACAGAAATTTAAGCCTTTACCCTAAGTGCTTTATTTTTCACAACTTATAAACCAATGCTTATCCAATCTTAGGTTCATGAGAGACCAGAGGTTCCACCATGCAAAACAGCAAACAGACTCAAGACTTAAGGAAGGGCTGTTAGTGCATGGATGGATGGGCATATCTGCTTTCCATATGCCGGGCTTGAATGGATATTTGAAATTGGGAACCCAAATTCCAGAACTTCTGAGGTGAAAAAATCCACTCCAATTCTAGAGCACACCTTCTAGTGGTAGACTACATAAAAGATAAGAGAGAAGAAAGTGCTTGCTCTTGGGCTGCTTGCCCTCACTTGCTGACAAGTTCATTGCTTCACTGGCATTATAGCCTGCTTCTTCAGAATTCCAGAGTATATTGGTGACAGGCTAACACATGTTGGGAAACCCTGCTATTTAATAATGTCACTGTCTACCATGTCAGATATTTCCTCTGAGCTCAGCATAAAATGGAGGATTCCCTTTTCTAGCAGGGTTTAATTTTCTCTGATTTTGTCTGGGAAGCCTGATGCCCACACCCTCTACTGCCCACACCCTCTACTCCCCACACCCTTTACTTGAGGAAGGTCATATAATTTTGGCAAACCTGCAACTTCCTTTCTCCCAATAAGAACTCACCCATTAAGTACCTGGGATTCCTGGAATACCTCTCCATGCAAATGAGGAATTCCCAGGACTTTAAACTCTAGCCAATGATTTGCATTCACCCAGAAAACTCCTTCCTACTCTTCAAGGTTAATATGTAGCCCCTTTCTCCATGAATAAAGTGTTTCAGAACAACAAGGTGTTTCATCAAATATCCTCCAAATGAGCTAGAACACTATCCATCCCCATCCCTCCCAGCCGGACCTGGATCCTGCAGACCCCACCTTTTCTGGGCTCTGAATCCAGCTTGATGTGCAGTGGCACTGAACACATTGAAAGAGCAGAATGCAGAGCCACAGCTGGTGCTCAATGAAAGTGCATATGCGAAACCACAGAGACATCCAACCTCATGGAGTAAAGAACTATTAGATTTGTGAATTTCCATTGGTAGACAATTACTGTTGAACTAGCTGGACAATAGTCTATGAGCCCAACTAATAAATACTACATATATGTGCTTATAAATATATATGGGGTAATATATGATTTATTCACTATATTATATATCATTATGTAATACTATATAATTATATACCATTTGTATATGTATATGTGAATGTATATATGTATATGTACATATTCATTCTACCTGTTCTGTTTCTCTATGCAACCCTGTCTAATAAAATGACCTTAAAAGAGAATTTATAACTGGGAAGCAAAAATACATTAGAACCTCAGAAGCAGAGAAAACCGTCTTAGCAATGACACAATGAACATTTGGATTCTTCTAAGCTTAGAACTACAACATAGACATGGTAATTTCCTTTCAATACTGTGTTGGGGTTTTAGGTTATAAATGATTTTTTTTAAGGGCTCAGAAACCACAAATTTGTCAGATTTTGGAGCTGAGATTTGCCAAGGGTTTAGATTTAGCTGTGTTCAGATAGTGGCCAGGCAGAAAGAAGGTCTAAATATTCTTAGTCATTTGGCCCCATATTATTGGGGTTGGGGGAGGTACATAGGTATAGCACACACAGAGATTAATAGCTTATGGTATAGGAGAATGGTCTTTCAATATCTCATTTAATGTTTACTTGCTGCAGGTATTTTTATTTTCAGTAGGTTAATACAGGTAAAATATTATAGAGTGAAGTAGCAGATACTAAGTGAATGCTATGAGGAGTTTTCAACAAACCCACCTATAAACTTTTAGCCTATTTAACTGTAGAATATTTACATTTTACATAGAAAAAGATCAATTCTTAGTGAATACCACATCAAGCCTAGAAATACTCCCTTAGCCTGCATTCTTCAAGTTTGCCTTCTGTTCCAGAACCCCCCATATATTGGATACACTGGGACATACATTTTGATGCCTGAATTATTTGGCACAAAATGTTTTATTTTTTCTCAAAATGCTTTTGGATATTTGTCTGTTATTGTTATCTGTTCTTTCTCTCCTCATGCTGATATTTTCTTTTGCTAGGTAGATATACCAAGCATTTTTTACTTGTTTTCTTTGCTGTAGAGATTAGTGATTTTGCAGTTTAAGTCACTATGAGTAAAGTTGCTATAGCCATTCTTGACAAGACTAGATATATTTTAATTCTCATGGGATGGGGCAGTCAAGACATGGGACATACACAAGGCTAACATGAGAAACTACTGTTCTTTTTTCTCAGTGTACAGTGCCATTCTCCTTCTATCTGAAGCAGCTGAGAACACTTACTCTCTTAAATGTTTAACATTGTTTCTGTCCTGCTCATTGCAAAATGCTGTCTCATGGCTATCATTTTAATTTTCTTGATGACAAATGGCTGTAATTGCTTTTCTTCACAAGCACATTAGCTTTCTTCATCCCTTTCATTGTGAATCGTTCTTCAAGTACTATCCCATTAGTCTCACTTAATTGCTTATCCATGTATTGTTCCTTTGCCAGAATTTGAAAATATTGCCAGAAAAATAGAAATAATTTGACTATAAGGTCTTTTAGCCAGTTTATGATCAGTGGCTTCTTTTCAATGTGAGAAATCTCATCAGAGTCTTATCATTACTTATACTCTATTTTCTGCCCAAGAGATTGACAATTTCAGCTTTTGTGTTTGGATGTCTGATCCTTATTGAATCAATTGTTACACATATTATAAATGTTGGAGTGGACTCATTTTCTTTTTATTTTTGATATGTTTTTCTGCCACAAAATTTTTGTTAGTTCGGGGTACTTTCACTGGAAAGAATTTTGTTTTCCTTTTGATGGCTATGGTATTTATCTCAATATCTTTGGGATGCTATAAAGTGCCTTCAAATGGCTAGTTTATAAATAAGGGTGATTTGTTGCTCAGTGTTTCTGAGGTTAGAAAGTCCAAGATAGAAGGGCTAGAAAATTCACTATCTAGTAGAGCTCACTTCTTGGTTATAAGATAATGCCTTGGAAAGTGTTCACAAGAAAGGAAGGCCAAAGACTATTCTCCTGTGGTAGAAGAGATAACAAGGAAAATCAAGTTTCTTTTGGTCAATTAGTGAAACATTAATCCCATTCATGAAGGTTAAGCCGTCATGTCCTAATCACATACTCAGTCACTTCTTATGGCACTGAGGATTAAGTTTTAATGAACACTAGAGGACACAAACATTCAAAACAAAATGACAAGTAATTATAAAATCAACTTCACTATTGTTAGCAATGTAGTAGATGTCATTGCAAATGAAATCATTTTATGGAGAAAGTTTTCCTTGTCTGATTGTACACCAAGCACTTCAGAAGCAGTATTTACACTTCAAGATGTTTGCTCAAATAGACTAGAATTCACTTTGAATATTTATATATTGTTCCAACCATATTTATAAGTGCAGAATTCATGCAGCCATGACCCTACATATGGCCATTCACAGTGCCTTCCAGAAAAACACCTGCAAAAGAAGGACCAAAGACATTTGGAATTCCTGTGTGCTCTTTTACAGCTTAAGACATAGGTTGCCAACAGGTTTACCATTGAAATTTGTCTATAAATAATTCTTCAGATTTCATTGAGAGGAAGCATTTTTAAGTTTCTCTCAAAAACATACTTTTAACTTTCATGCAGCTGCCTTATGATCTTAGGCTGCGTTACTCTCTAGCCATTTGTGAGCCTCTAACAAACTTTTAACACCCAATGCCAGGTTCTACAACTTATGTGTGGAGATAATAATATTCTGGCCTCTGTCTCAACTAATGGAATTTCACTTTCTGTTGGTAACACATTATCACTTTCATTTAACAGTAGACAGGACATTTAAAAGTTATCTCCCTCACTATTGACCCTGAGAATCTTTTGTTGTTATTATACTTACAAAAGTACTAAAAGAGTTTTGTACTATCAGATGCTTTCAGTTCATTTTCATCTGAAAAATAAGTATATATGAGGGGCTCCAAGTTTTTTTTTTTTAACTATACAAACAAACAGTGTAGGTCTTGTGTGTACCATTTAGTTTGTCAGTTCATATATTCATCAGTCTATCACCTCTGTCTTTTGCCAGTCTTCAATTTTTAAAATCTGATCTCAGGGGTATTAAAACTGATTATTGCAGATTCACAAATGGTAAGGGAGGAATGTAGTTTAAGTATATAAGGGATAATGCAAGTTAGAAAGTACATTCGTTCTTTGGGAAAAAATTAAACATACCTCTCAATGAAACCCAAGTGTTTTCTGATTATTTCTTGGTTCCAGATCCCTTCTTTTGCCATTCACCCTATGTTCATAGCTGTCAGGACACACATGGTTGTGGAATTCAACAGGCCAATTGTGTGAGTCTTCTGGAGCTCATTAAAGCTAACTTAAAGCCATATTCTTTTCTATAAAGTTGCCAGTACAATTTCTATTCACCCATCCCAACTCTGAATTGAAGGAAGTAGTTCCTCAATGTTTCAGGCCATATTTGAGTAGAGATATCTATTTCATACAGACTATGTCTAGAGCTCTTATCTCTTCTGTTGGCAGCCAGCGCCAACGTAAATAAAATAAAGGGTTTAAACTAGATTCATCCATAATCTACAGACCAATTCCTCTTTATAATTCCAACCACATTTATGTTAAGCATACTCTCTTGTTCTTCCATTTAAAATTCAACTAAGATGTGCTAGAAATGAGGAAAAAATGAATAAGAAGGAAGTGTAAACTATTCCCCTAAGTGAATGGTAAATTCAATTAGAAAAATACAGCATTATTGTTGATTACTGAAAGCTTACTTGAAATCTGTGTCATAAAGGTAAATGTTTGTGGACTTTGTTGTTCTCCTATATAGACTTCAGCACTTTGCAGGTAAATGAGATCAGTGATCTGCATTTAATAGGTTTTCAATCTTGTCTCATACATAAGAATAAAGTAGCAAGGGGACTAGTGGGGGTGGGGATCTATAGAAGGGAGTGGTTAGGCTGGAAAACCCTCTGCCTTGGAGACAAGAGAGAGAAGTCTTGAGGAAATCAGTGAAAAAGGATTGATTTAAGTGGGGCTAAAGCATTGATAGCTGGCTTTACCCATTAGAGTAAGTGACATTGAAGTATTAGAGGAATTATTGAAGTACAGACTTTAGTCTTTGGGCTATTGATTTATTTAAATTACATACTGCAATACAGGTAGGATGCAAGAGACTGAACCCTCTATTAGTGTTTACTACATGACTAAAATTAAAAAAAAAGGTAGTAGATGAAATGACTGTTAAAGAACTGCAGAAAGGCAAAGATACCAAAAGTAGAGTGAAGAAAATGATTTAAAGGAGGAAATGAAAAGCGGGGACCTCAATACAACCTCAGGGACTTATTTTAGATAGGATATGTAGAAAGAAAAACTTCTACAGTTATTCCATAAGACAGATATGACAATATCTAGGTCCTTAAATAGTGACCACATTTCTATTGAATGGAGACTTAGACGTAGAGTTCAGGGATACCAGCAATTTTATTACAACTGAGAATCCAGAGAGACTAAAAGTTCCAAGCCACTTGAGAAGAGGAGCCACATTATAATGAGACAGGAAGATGTGATGGGCAGATGAATGAGTAGATATTGAGAGCTTCCAATGGAGAGAAATCTAGGAGTCCTCTGCTGACAGCATTTTTCATCTCTTGATGGAAGTGTATGCACACATACATACAAATAACATAATCAAAATATCTGTATACATTTAATTCATATAAGAAGACAACTATTTAATATGTGTAGATGAAGATGATCTATAAAGTTCCATGCAGTATTCATACCAATTTATTTTTCTATGCATGCTCATTTCTTTTTATTGTAAGGCAGGGTAAAGTAGCAAAGATGTTTGACATGATAGTCATTCAGCAAGTGACTCAGAAATTCTGAGGCACACTTGTAGTTTGTGCTGTTGGCATCACCTAAGCTTTCCTCCTCCCAAGGTGGTCTTTCATGGATCCAGTAACATCAGTGAGAATGACAAACAAGGTGAATACCTTAGCCATGATGCAACAGGAACAGGGTATTGTAAGGGAAGGAAACATTATGAGAACTCAAACAAAGTGCTTTTCCTTTCTCCTAGAGACTCCTGTTACATCATTTCCATTTTAAATGAAGCAAAAAAATACTTCCAATAACCAGAGAAACACTTAGAAATGAAGAAACACTTGTTCTAGTTAATGTGTCTGAATAGTACCAAGGGGGAAAAAAGTTTCCCCCAGGAGGTCATTATTATTCAAAAATTACTCTAATTAGGTCATGAATATATTAGGCCTTATTCAGTGCCAACAAGAGACAAAAAAAACCCAGAACTGGAAATGTGACACATATAACACTCCCAACTTGTTAGGGCGATTTTATTCCAAAATGCCATTAAAAGATGAAAAGGTCACCCTGTAGGGAAGTAATTGGTACAGCACTCTTGTAACTGATTAGAGGGGCTTTTATTTGGGCATTTTTTTCTTTCTTTGAAAAGGGGTCTTTCTAGATAGACAGGAAAGAAATTGTGTGTGTGTGTGTGTGTGTGTGTGTGTGTGTGTGTGTGTTAGGCCTGATTATACAAGTGTGTGGCTCTTTTCAAATAATGCCAAAGGTGAAAAATAACAGCTATTCACATATTAAAACATAAACACTTATAGTCTTACTACAAGTTGCACAAACAACTTAAGATAATATAAAAAAGGTGTAGATCCTTGGATGACTTGGTTTTCATTTAATTACTCCATCTGTGTTGTCTCATAGAGTATCTACAATTTAGAAAATTTCTGTGTTTAGTTAGAAAAGAATATAAACTTGAAAGGAGTTAGTGATACATAAACAAGGTAGAAGGTTGAAAACTTGTACTTTTGGTTTTTTTTTTTTTTTTTTTTTTTTTTTTTTTTTTTGTTTTGTTTTGTTTTTTTAAAGATAACTTGAGAGTGTGATAATTAACACTGGAAGATATTTGATGCTCGAATGTGACTCTAGTAAATGACACTGAACTCCATATACTCAGAGAATTGAGGCACCCACCCCATAGAACTGCACATGCATCTGTACCACATGCATCTGTACCTGGCAAGCAAAATAGAGAGTTTACATAATCAGTTGCAGCATGACTTATGGTTGTCTTAGAAAATGGCATTTGTGAATGCAGTTTTTGAGGACAGGGTATGGCATTCATAATTAGAATTTCTTCCCTTAAGGACTTCTGAATTTTGATTTTTGCTTAACGTGTTTCTCAATGAAGAATGGATCTCACCCTATCTCAATGCCAAAGTCAAAAGTTTACTGATCAAGCAATGCTAAATGGCATCTGTACCCACTAAAGGAAAATGGTCAGCAGGTCACCCAAATTCATTCCAGTGGTCCAATATGCTACAGTTCTGGTGAAACAAGCTCAGCAACTACATCATTACCAAGTTCCCCTGCCACTGAGTCATCTGTGAAGAAGACCAAAGAGTAGAACAGACTGTATTTCTCATGGATCTCAAGGTTGCAAAGCACCAGGTCCAACTGGCTATGAAGAAACTTTGACCTTGATATGGCTCAAGTAGTACTTGAGTCAGGTCTGACCAAAGAAGACACATGCTCTACCATCTCAACATTATGATTATTTTCTGTTACCAAAAAAAATTAGAATAACCTAAAATGAATTCATCTGGGTACTCCTAAATATGTGTTGTTTTTCACATTAAAAATTATATGCTTTATTGATTGGTTTATATGAAGCCCAGGCTGGCCTTGGACTTGCAATGCACTCCTGCTTAGTCCAGGAGGAAACTCAGTACCATAGAGCCTGGTTAAAAAAAAAAAAGAAACAATTTCAAATCAATAAAATGCTGTAAGATTTCATGTGTCCATTAACTCAGATTTCCAAATATACATGTATCCTTATGTGAACACACATATGCATTTAAGCCTGCATTAATACATATACATTTACTCTAAAATAGTTGAAAGTCAAGGGCAGGCATTTCCATCCTTTACTTCCTAGTTCTTCAGTATAAATTTTGGAAAATGAGGTCATTATTCTACATAATAACAGTACAAAGCTCAACACGAGGAAAGCAATATTATTTCAAGGTCTTTATTAATTTCTTAATATATAGACTTTGCTTAGAATTCATTTTTCCAACAACTACTTTTGGCTATGAAGGTTTTCTTTTCTTTTTATCTTTCTTCTTTTATTTTTTTCAGGGAAGTATAGTTAGGTGTATATAGTATCTAAAAATATAGTATGTCTGAGAAAGTAAAAGATTTCAGAGAGTTTGTTTATGAGAATATATTTTGCTTTAGTGACTAACTTAATATGTCCTTTACTTTTCAATATTCATCTTTTATTTATACAATATAGTTGCATGCTGAATTTTTATGTATAATAAAAAAATAGCTTCCTGTGGTTAAGTACTAACAATAGGTCAGCCAGCATACTAATTTCATGCCCCTAATAACCATATAGATTGGACAGCTTTACCTTATAGAGGAGTAAATAGGGCTTCAGAGAGAGAAAGCAGCCTGTTTGTTCTTAGAGCAAGTTAGTTGCAGATCTGGAATTATTGTCCAATATTTTTCTGGCTAGAAAACTTAACTCTCATTCACTATTCCATATTCCTCACAGCAGGCAACAAGAGACATTAATTATGGATGTTCCATTGCCTTCATCTTCCTGAGACAAATGTACAAATGCATAAATACTTGGAATATTAGAGGAAGAAATTCATCTTCATTGAAAGTTGTAACCCAATTGCTACCCTGCTCCTAGCACTCCAATTCCCTACTCTTCACCTGTTTTCTTCTTAGCATTTATCATCATCTAACTAACTGAAAAAATACACACATTTCCTTTGCTAGTGGTATATCTCCCTCCTACTTCAAGAGAGGAGCAAATTGTATTCTTTTTATATTTATTATATTATTCTATTTTTATCTCTGAATCCTCCAAAGCATATGAAAGTGCCTTGTGTGTAGTGGTACTTAGTAAAATTATTGTGGAATAAATGAATGCATTTCTTCAACTGAAAAGTGAAAGTCAGAAAGAATAAATCGCTGAAGGTCAGAGCAGTTTAATCACTTGCAACCAATGCCTCTGAATTGCATGTCAATAACTGTCACAAGGACTGATTGGCAGTACGGAGGAGGGGCTTATTTAGGAGTCCAGCAGAGAGAACCTTCAGCTGTAGAGAGAGGAACTAGGAAAGGCCATAGATAGAATAGACAATCTTTCCTTACTCTGAATAGAACATTAAAATTAGCAAAAGATACCATCATTTCTTCTCTGAGCAAAAACATTACAGTTGACAAAAGTTAGACAATTATTTTCCATGGCTCACTTGCACATATATGTTTCATTTTCTTATGTAGTCTCTGGTCTTGGTGAATGTGATATACCATTGCTCAGATAGTGACTGGCTCAGATAATATCTTCAATAGAAATTCAGTAATGTCAACAAACAGGTTGAGGGAAATATTAAAAATGAGCAAATAGTAACTAAAAGAAACAAATGGATGCAAGAATGTGGAAAAGAGGAAAGGGAAGATGTGACTGGTTGATGTTTAGTATGAAGAAGTAGTAAAGTTTGATCTGCCCATTATGAGGTTTCATTTTTTTTTTTAATGTTTATTTAAAGATTCATGGCAGGTCAGAATAGTGAAGATTCTGGAAGCACTTCCTGCGGTGATTGAGAATTCTACTGATTAAGACTATCTGCCTAGACAAGAGGAGAGGCAGGGCTGAAAGTAAGGGAGAATGGCTCTCCTTTAAACAAAGCACAACTTTTGTGTCGGAGTTCCCAAGGTTTCTTTTATAACTCTCTGAACTGTCAAAAGCTATTGTTCTCATGTTAGACATGAAAAAGCTAGCCTTGAGATGTTTAATGATTATATGTGGTTTTTTTGGAGAATATAAAAAGCAAAATTTGTGCTTTGATCCCTTGACTTTAATATTTTCTCTCTTTTTCCCCCCTTTCTTAGTAGAAACTACATTTTAATTAGCATACATTCATTGGACAAAATAATGGATTTCATTAGAATAAAGTTGTACATGTATAGTGTATATTTTTATTTATATCTTCTTCCAAGGTCCTGAATCAGTTTCTGCTATCTTCATTCTTTATAGTAAGTGTAGAGAGCATACTGCATTCCTTGCTGTACAGTTAAGATTCATAATGGAGAGTAATGACAAGTATCATGGACTATGCTACCATCAGATTCCTCTTCTCCGCTAATATTTCTAATATGTCTTGAGATTATAGTCAAATTGCAGAGGGATATGAACCCGTCCCTCTTTACGCACTGCTTTAAAAGTCATTGTTATTCTGCTTACAAACAATACAGTACTCATTGCTTGAATAACAAGTCAGCTCGACATAAAAACAGGAGAAGATAAATGATCCTTGTTCATGTGCTGATTCCATTTTCAAGCTGCAGATGAAGCCTTACTGTTAGGTTCCTGTGAGTGTGTGTTCTTCTCAAGCTTTTTTATACAGATGGAATCTTGGTTACTTCCTTTACTTTTCAACATAATTTGAGACAACTTCTTATATATCCACACACTTTTCTTTATCCAAGTGCAATAATTACCAAATTTGCATATGTTTATTTAATTTCTCAGTTTCCTGCTATTAGAAACATTTTTGCAAGTCTTCCATACCACAGACACACTTGTGCACATGAACAGCAATACTTAGGAGTGAGAGATTTTAGGAGAGAATGAATGACTCAGTAAATAGATAAGCTGAAAACTCTGCTGGGAACTCTTGAATTTTCTCTTGAAAAAATGTGAGCTGGAGGCTGGATAGATGGCTCACTGATTATTTATGTTTGCTTGGCTATAAGGAAGATGGAAACTGGATCCCAATATTTATGTAATAAGCTAGGTGTCCATTAATGCCTGTAACTTTAGCTGGGAGGGATCTTATAATTTTTGCAGGCCTTCCACACATTCACGGGCATACATGCGTTCACATATATGTATATATTCTTCTTTCTCTTATACATACCTACACACAGTCAAATAAATAAAATAACATAAAATCCATTTTAAAAATGTATACCAGCTTATATTCTCATCACAGGAGTACTGGTTTATATCTCTCAATCTACTCCTCCATTCCCAATGTTATAGAAATCTATATTTTTGCCAGTCTTAATAATGTCTCATTTAAATATGTATTTCAGTGAGAATGATTGACATTAATTTACATTTTTGATACTTCTCGTAATGTTTACCTGTTTTCTTCTGTAAGATTTCAAGTCACACAAACACTTTGTATACTGTACAAGTCAGCTCATAGCCTGCCTTATTTCTCTAGACATTATTTCCTGCTATTATTGATCTTTTAGTTTTTACCATTTTTAGCTATGCAGATATGCTATGTCCTAAGTATAACACATTGTATTGATTTTAGTTACTTATAGATTTGTCTCTTTAGATACTGCTTAGTTGAAAATTAAAATAAAATACATTTCTCTTTCTTCGAACATCTTGGTATTTCCTGTAATATTTAAACATTTGATGTATCTAGAATTTATTGTGACCCAGGTAATGAAGTATGAGTCCAGGTGTCTGATCAATCAATTTCTGATTCATAGATGTTTCAACAGTATTTAAGGAATCCATAATTATTTTATTTTGTTTGCTTGATTGCTTGATTTTTTCCTTAAGACAGAGAGCTTCATATAACCCTCATTTTATCGATGACCATTCTATTGTTAACAGGAAACTATTGTTTTTAAATAATTTTCCTTAATATTACATACTATCTGAGAGGTTCTCTACTCTCTTAAAGTAAATTTACATTTTTTTGGATGTTCTGACATCCCTAAAGAGTTGTTAGTAGTATTTTTGAAAGTCTTTCAATATCTTTTTTATACTCTGAGATTCACATTACACTCTAAACATTATTTTCCTTATTTAAAAAAAATTTCAATTTTAAATGTTATAGCAAACTTTGCATTATCATCTCTCCAAGTCCATTTCTGCCCTTCAGTGAAGTTTGAAAACTTTCTTCATATTAAATCTTGTGACCCTCCTATAGCTGAGGGCTGATTCTTCAGACGCCACCTGCCACAGATAACCATGCCTCTCTGCCCACCTCCTGCTAATTGCCACGCCTCTCTCCAAGTTTCAGTTACACCGGAAGTCCCGCCTCCAGAGACTAAAAAAGAAGTTGCTGACTGGGCCAAGTTGCTGACAAACTTGGGGGAGGGGTTTTTGCTTTACCTAGTCTACCTGTTTGCTTGTAACAAAGACAATTCAATGAATGATGGTGGACTGATAACACACCATGTGTTGGTCTAATTTTTATGAACCCTTCCTGCATTTCTGGTACCCCAAAATTATTCAGGACCTTAACCCCTATTCCAGAAAACCCTTTCATACGTGTAGGGGCTGGCAGCAACAAAATCTATACCTTGCTACTTAAACTTGTTATATGACTCTATGTTTCTCTTACTTGTCTACCGAAATATAATTTTATTTCATTAATTACTTGTTTCTAATTGAAGTACTTATTAATATTGTAATCAACTATCTCTTAATATGTTCTTATTTTTCTACTAGATTTTTCACTGATCTGTCCATACAGAAAGACCATGTATAAACATAATGCAATTTCAGTTTTTCATGTTTGTACGTTCAGTTCTTTGAAAACATTCCCTATATATCATATGCTTCTCCTAAATAGATTACTAGTTTTTTTTTCTTGTTTTGGTTGTTTGTTTTTCAAAGCAGTAGGGGAATGACCTTCCTCTCTCACTACTAATCATGACCTTGGATTCTCTTTTTAAAAAATGATGTTGATCATGTTAGGAAATTCTCCATTGTGTCAGTTTAGGTAAAGGCATGTTAAATTGCCTTTAAGTCTAGAATGGAAGTTTAACATATCTGTTTATAACCTTGACCAAAATTAACATACACTGTTCTCTGCCAGCTAATCCATAAGCCAAAACACCTTTTTATTTTCTTTTGTATATGAGCAAGATCATTTTATTTTTATTGGATTTTTGCTAACATGTGTGTATATATTTAAATTATTTTATAGTTAAACAAATAGTAAGAAAAAAGGAAAGGTCAATGTAGTATAAAATGTTCACAAAGTTTTGGCAGTTCGAAAACATTCCTTGGCCCACCCATATCCAGATCTCCTATTCTGTGGGGAAGACGTGAATATACGTCTGTTCATCTCTGATATAGTACCAATGGCAGGGCAGAGAAGTGGTTTCACAAAAGTATTGCTTATTGAAGCAGGTAAGCTCATTGAAGTTGATTAGAGGAGTTTGGGTGACAAAAAGGCAATCAAGTTACCTAAAAGCCCACCACAACACAGGCAATGACTCATGATAGCTGGTTCCATGCAGCTCTGTGTCCAACTTACAGAAGTTCAGATAAACCTCCTTTCTCAAAAATCAACTTTCCAAGAGCTTGATAAATCTTATGTGTCAAGAACTTCATTTACTGTGCAAGCTTAGTTGATTTCCTGAGCTGTCCTATAGGCCTCCTGAAAGGAGATATTGTCAAAATTCAGAGGCAATGTCTACACAACATACCCTCAGAGCACTGTAGATGCCCCAAGTTCCTTCCTCCTTTCCCTATCCATTCATGTTACCATCATTTACCTGTGACCAGATTTGGTTCTTTTATTGAAGATAGATTTCCCTCACATAATATTTACCTCTACTCCTCCCAGTTCTGGCCCACCTCCCCACTGAACTGAATCTACCTTCTTTCTGTTTATCATTAAAATCAAACAGAATTCTAAGGAATAATATAATATAAAATGACATAATATCAAAAACAAAAAGAAATAGAATAGGAAAAAAACAGATAGAAGGAAAAGAGCCTAAGAAAAGGCACAAGAAAAAGATACAAAAAAATATTTAATTGCCCAATCAAAAATCCCATAAAAGCACAGAATCAGAACCCATAGTAGAAATACAAAACCTAGGGTAAGAAATTAAAAATAAAAATAAATAAGGAAGCTGGGCAGTGGTGGTGCACACCTTTAGTCCCAGCACTTGGGAGGCAGAGACAGTCAGATTTCTGAGTTAGAGGCCAGCCTGTTCTATAGAGTGAGTTCCAGGACAGCCAAGGCTATTTAGAGAAACCCTGTCTCGAAAAAACAAAAAGAAAGAAAGAAAGAAAGAAAGAAAGAAAGAAAGAAAGAAAGAAAGAAAGAATGAATGAAAGAAGGAAAGAAAGAAAGAAGGAAAGAAAATGAGAGTAAAGCACAAGTGTAATTTTTAATTAAAATTTAAAAATTCCTAATACATTATTTTAAAATTTATTTTTCAAGAGTTATTTTTATTTGTTCTAATTTCTAAAGCCTTTTAGCATGCTCCCATTCTTTTTTAATTTGAAAATCATTGGAGCTGAGGGGTTTGCAGCCCCTTAGGACGAACAACAATATGAACTAACTAGTACCCTCAGAGCTCCCAGGGTCTCAGTCACCAACCAAAGACTGCACATGGAGGGGTCTGATTGTTCAGGCAGCATGTGTATAGTAGAGGATTGCAAATTCATTCATCAATAGGAGGAGAGGACCTCGGCCCTGTGAAGGTTCTGAGCCCCAGTGTAGGGGAATGCCAGGGCCAGAAAGTGGGAGAGGGCGGGGTGGCAGGAATGGGGAAGGGGGAGGCAACAGGGGTTTATTTTTGTTGTTTTTGTTTGTTTCTTTGTTTTTTGGAGGGGAACCTGGGAATAGAGAAATTTACATGCAAATAAAGAAAATATCTTAAAAAAATAAAAATAAAAACAAACAAACAAACAAAAAGAAAATCATTACATTTTTTTTCTCCTTTTGTTTTACATAATTTTGTAAAACAAAAATTCTTTCCTTTTCTCACATTTGTACAAGAAGGATGTCTCTTTGATGGTAAGATGTGTTTCTTGGAGTGAGAATCTACTATTATTACTCTGGCCAATGAGCATGTGCCTAACTGACTCTCTCAATGATTGATCATTATTTCATTTGCTGCACACCTTCTCCCAATTATCAAGGATAGTTGTAGAAGAGGGACTAGAAGCATTGTAAAAAGCCAGAAATAGTGGCCGACTACAAAAACAGTGGAAATTTGGACACTTGGAATTGGGAGAAGGTGTGTGGTAAATATGTCCCTCACATAAGGCTGAGCAATCCAATAATCTCTTACTTTCTGCACCTTGACTAGTCATGGATCTCTCTGTTAGTAGCCATCTACTGCAAAAGGAAACTTCTCTGCTGATGTTTGACAAATGTACTGGTCTATGAAATAATGATCAGTCATTGAGAGAGTCAGTTAGGCACATGCTCATTGGCCAGCAGGACAGATGTTAATAAGAATTTATAACAGTTGAGAAAGTATGCACAGAATCTGTACAAGTTCAAGCTAGACACAATTTCAGCAGGGAGACAGAGGTGAGCATAAATTGCTGCCTCCAGCTTCTGATTGAGGAGGTCATTATTCTTTACAGGCCCTGTTGGGTTGACCATCTTCTAGTGAAGTCAACACATTCTAGAGTATATAGGCAAGACAAATTGGACCTACATGATTTGAAAATATAAAAGGACACAATTGGGAGACTCAGAAATAGAGTGGAACTGGAAAGAGTCAGGTGAAGAGGGTGAAAGATATCAGAGTATAATGTACAAAATTCCCTAAGAAGGAATAAAAATGTGAAAAAAAACTCATAAAATTTCAAATATATTTCTTGACTGAACTCCTCTTTCAGCCTTTCAAGTTCTCTGAATCCATTTTTCCTAACAAGTTTTTCCTACTTCATGTATAAAAAACACAGCCACTGTTTAACTACATTTGCTTATGTGAACATGGGAGTGGAAATAGTTACTGAATCGTGAGTATTTATACTTTTTAAAAGTTAAAATAACAGAATTTCCATGATTCAACATATTTATTTTATTGTTCTATTTATTCCAGTTTGTTGTTTCTCAAAGATATTGTTTGGCAACATAATTGGAGATTTTATTCCAAACACATTTTTAATATGCATACCAAGCATGTTAGCACAGTCACTAACTACTAGATATGTTATAATTTGTTTTCTTTCTAGACATGTGCTGTTTAATATGCAATAATTTCACTTATCCTATGCTATTTCATGTCATTGTATTAACTTTATTTTCATTTTTACCAATGCTTCAAGGTCATTATAGTTTTGTGAAAAATATTAACTTTTTTCTCTTTGGTTTCAAGTTTATTAAGGCTTTATTTGAGTAGTACTACAGTATATTATATAGGTGGTTACGAAAAGTCTTCCAGTTGCCATTTTCAGAGGCTAAAGTTTGATATACCTAGTAGGGTATATTTTGTTTATATTATTCAGATTCATTAGGATCTTACTATATTGTAATCATAATTTATGTGAGGTAAACTCTTCAAAATGTGCCTAAAAACACAAATGGAAGGATAGATGCTGCTTTGAAGAAAACATACCATGGCAAGTTGAAAAGGAGAAAACATAATAACTTTAAATAGCCCTATATATTTTGGGGTATGGCTCATGCAAAATATTTCTTAAGTACACATGTGTTTTGTATGAGGATTTCTCCTGTGATACTGGATGCTTTATTGAGGACAGACCCAGAAATAGTCATCCCAGGAAGCACTATAGATTGATAATAAGTATACTCCAGGGCAAGAAAAAAAAAAGCAGCAAGCCCACCACACTTCTAAGCATCCTGATGTTCTCTGTCAAAGCAGGGTTTGCTACACATAGCCAATTCTGTCCTAGATTCCTGGGACAACTGATCATTATGGTCTTATTAAATGACCTCTCACTCTGAACTTCTGAAGCAGGTCTTTTCTCTGAAATTCCTATGAAAAAACTGCAATTCAAATATAGGCTCATCACTCTTACACCAGGGTTTATTTATTTATTTGGTAGAATATAGATTAAAAAAATGATGCTATAGTGTGATTTAAACACAGCTCATTATAGTGGCAACTCTCTGTAATAGAATTAGCTCTCTAGATGCAGGAATGGGAGCATAGTGACCAAACATATTGCCCATTTCTGCCCATAGCAGCTCCTGGGTCCTTTTGTGTATATGTAAGTCCCAATTCTTTTTAGAAATAGCCCGTGTGATCTTTCTTTGATAGAGGATTACAAAGTAGAGCTGAAATATATGGCATGGATCCAGAAATGACAGATATCTGGGGGCAAAGCAAACATCAAGGAGACCAGAACTCCATGGCCTTTTTTTGATAAGACAATGACCTCTTTTCCCATGAAGGCTCTCCATCCAAGATATTTTTCAAATTAGAAAACCCCATTGATGTGGTCATAGGATGTGACTACAACTGAAGTTGTTCATTTCTTTAAATCACCATGAAACAAATTACAAATGTACTATTTTTGTCCTGGCTATAATCTGCAGAATTGCCCTTGTGTGCTGATTATGCTGCATTATAGGATATTATAAAGTGGAAGTTATGGAATGTTGCTGAGGGAAATGTTCCCCAATGTGCTCTCAATTGAGCCTAGATCATGCTCGCTCACTACTGAATGAGTATCTGGAGTACCTGTTTCAGAATATGCAATTCTTAGGCATATTAAAATTCATAGCCTGGTGTTGGAGAGCTGGCTTAGTGATTAAGATCGCATACTGTTCTTACACCAGACCTGAGTTTGGTTTCCTGCACCCACCCTGGGTAGCTCATAACTGTCTTTAACTGCTGCTCTAGAGGATCTGATGTCTCAGGCCTCTGCAGCTCATGCAATCATATGCAATTCCCCCATTCCCCCCGTACCACATTTGTACACCTAATGAAAAATAAAATAAATCTTAAAAACAAAATTCAGGCTCTCAGAGACTGTCATCGAACATTCTGGACCTCTATGAAATGACCCTTCTGCCTACCCAGTCCATGGATGAGCTGTAAATGATGCTAATAGAGCTCCCTTTGTAAATGTGTAATTCTGAAGAGATGAAAATTGATAGATACTAAATGGGCATTATTAACTACATTTCAAAGAATTATGCATGCTTCAGGAAAAGTCGTTAGGAACCCCTGATAAACAATAGAACTTGTTAGGAAACCAAGGAGCTGTTAAAACAAGGGGTACCAAGACTCTTACCACCTCTAGTTATGTTGAGGGTTTGAAATACAAACACTCCAGGTTTTGCAAACTCTAAATTCTAGTATATGTTACACTTGAAGTTATTATCCTTTATAAAATTACATGTGAAATACTATGCCTTTTCATTTCTTTAATGAAGGACATGAGTTGCTCCAAAGACTTGAAAAATAGGATCAACTACTCTTCCAGATTCACATAGGCACACCTGCCATACTGGATGATCTTTTGGATGTATAGAGAGATGTCCTCTCATTTAGTTTTCACATAGGGCAGCATCAGTGGAATCTGATGAGTGTTTGAGAACAAAACGGAGATGTTTCTGTTGATAGGCCTGTTCTACAGTGGGACTCAAGAAGTTATATAAACATTTCAGCCGAATCCTATTTGTTGTTGTTGTTGGTGGTGGTGGTGTGTGTGTGTGTATGTGTGTGCGCGCGCGCGCGCGTGTGTGTGTGTGTGTGTGTGTGTGTGTGTGTGTGTTTAGAAAGGCTTCTGTATTAGTATAGATACAAGTGTGTGTTCCTGCACTCATGCAGGTATGTGCATGTAGATGTCACCAGATGACATTAAGAGATTTCCATCACTCATTACCATATTAATAAAGGCAAAGTCTCTCAATTGAACCCAGAGCAAACAATAGGGGTTAGCGTGGTTAGTCAGCTTGTTCTGGGCACCCTGAATCTTCTGCTTGTTAACACTGCACTGGAATCTCAGGCAAGTTGCCATGCCTACTGGGAAGTAATGTGAAATCTGAGGATCTAAACTCCAGTCCTTAAACTTTTCTGCTATATCCACTAAGCCTTCTCCTTGGTCCTCTCACAGTAGCACAATATTTACAGAACAGAACAAGAGCAAATCTCCCTCTGTTCTATCCACTGCAGGTGCAATGACCTTTGAGTCCTGCATGTCCTGAGCTGCCTGTAGTGTAGCTGAGAGGATTGTGATTGTGCTGCTGCTAATGTTGAGGGGCATCACAGAATGACTGGCAAGATTGAACAGCTATACAGTCCTGATGTAGTTTGTATTCTTTGTGATAGGCCAGCTCTGATGACTAAAGGTTACCTAGTGGTAGCAACAGCTATAGTAGGTTGTATAATGACTATACAAAGAAGCCAATACCTAATCCCTGGAACTTGAAAATTGTTATATTTGAAAAGGAAGCATATTTGTTGTTATTGTTTGTTTGGATTTAATGAGCTTGAGGATTTTGAATCTAGCCAATTACCTAGGATTTTCTGGATTGACATTAATGCTGTCATAAAGATTATTTTTATAAGTGGAAAAAAAAAACAAAAGAAAAGAGCACACAGGGAAAATCAAATGAAGATGGAAGAAGAAATTAGAGTGATCTCTCCACAAGTCCAGGAATGCTGGACAGACAAAGAAATGGGCTGAAGTCGGGAGGAATATTTTAGAATATTTCAAGTTCTGGACTCCAGAAGTAGGTGAGAGGAGACCTCTGTGGTGCCTTACCACTAAATTCATAGTAGTTTGTCACAATGGACAATTGTCACAGCATTCCATAGACCTTCTACCAAGGATTACAGCAGTTCTAACCTCCTTTTCTCATTTGTGTCTCTTTATAATATGGCCTTATAAAGAGAATGACTCTAGTTCTGAGTCCTGTGAATTTGAAAGAAAGGAACATATTCTAGGTTTGAACTTACATTCTGTACCTTGGAGAAACTTCTCATATAGTGTATGCTTATAGCATGAAAACTGACTTCATAAGAGATATATGTAATATTTGGAATGGGGAAGAGCTCATCAGGTAGAAATATTTGCTTTCAAATCAGAGTAGTAAGAATCAGAGCCTGAGTTTGATCCCCAAAACCCACTTTTACAAAAAGCTGCATGATATGCTGTACAATTGTAATCCCACTGGGTAGTGGGATTGGGTAGTGGGTGGGGGGCAGAGTCAGGCAGATTCCTGGGTATCGCTAGCCCTTCCACTTAGCATATTTTATGTGTGCAAGGATAGTGAGAGACCCTGTCTCAAAAATGAATAAATGAACAAAGAAACAAATAAATAAATAGTGTATAGTGACCGACACCCATAATTGTCTTCCGGCCTCCATATATGGATACTAATGCCATCTTTACTCCTTTACTGGCACAAACATATATATCCCCGCACAGACAGGCAAGCAGACATCATGAGTAGGTATGAACTTCAAATGCACTCATATGTGCACCTGCACACATACACACATGCACACATACATGTACACACATTATACAAGCAGCTTTAAAACACCTTTAAAGTCACAATGATTGTAGGGAATGGGAATGACAACCTTTTCGATACAGTTTCCTTACTCTCAAAGATTATATCCCTACTTTGCTTATGAAAGCCTACATAACAATTGAGGGAAGAGTGAAGAAGCAATGTTTAGGAGAGGTGGACCCCAAATAATCTGAACAATGGCAGTAAAATTAGAAAAACTGACTTTTCCCCCGAACAACAATAGCCTTCATTTTAAGGCTACACTTCTAACACAGTCCATCTTCTCCCTCAGCTCTACAGTTCAAATTTGAGCACAGTGGTGGTCCACGCAAATGTCTACACCAACCAGAGTAACCCTGTGAACTTAGCATTAGACAGATGCTCTGTGGCAGGCTTGGTGGTACGTGTCCCACCCCTTGAAGGGCAGAGGCAGTTGGATGCTTGTGACTTGAGTGTCAGCCAGCTAGGTCTCCTTAGCAAGTATCAAGCTAGCCAGAACTGCAAAGTGAGACCTTGTCTTCAAAAGACGTGCTCGGTGATGACAACCCTCTTTAGGAGTTCTCTTTCCCCTGAACAACTCTGCCTTCCCAACCATGTTTCCACCTGGGGCCTACCTGCGATGTTACCAGGAAGTAGAAAGGGAACTCTAAAAAAGAGGAGTTATCTTTTTTTTTTTTTTTTTTTAAAAAAAGGTGGTTTAGATAGGCAGTGGTGGCACACGCCTTTAATCCCAGCACTTGGGAGGCAGAGGCAGGCTGATTTCTGAGTTTGAAACCAGTCTGGTCTAGAGAGTGAGGTCTAGGACAACCAGGGCTATATAGAGAAACCGTGTCTTGAAAAACCAAAATAAATAAGTAAGTAAATAAATAAATGGATGTTTATTATATAAATTGGTGGAGAGGAAGGGCAAAACTTAGACAAAAGCTTTATCAAGGGAAGAACTAATTATTACTTCCTAGGGTGGCTTCTTACGTCTAGCTTCCCTCATTGTCTCCCTAAAGATCCGTAGGCATGTGAGAGAGCTGCCTACATGCTTACAGTTGGCATAAAGACTCAAAACAGACCCAGGTCCTTGATAGTTCTTTCCTCAATTAAGCCTCTGGAAAATTATTCTTCCAGCTTGAGAGGAATCTGTAGAGGTGTCAGTTACTCTATGAAAGATTTATGCTAGAGAAATTTGAAGAATGTGATTTTTCTCTGGTTTTCTGGGGGAGAAATTTGAAGAATGTGATTTTTCTCTAGTTTTCTGGGGGAGAAATTTGAAGAATGTGATTTTTCTCTAGTTTTCCAGGGGAGACGTTTGTAACCCCTTCACCTGCACTGTGTTGCTTAGCTGTACAATTCTGGGCTCCTTTTTTTTTCCCCCAAGACAATGGTCTTGGTCTGCAAGCTTCACAGAGTGTTGCCCCTGAGAAGAATTATAACAGTAATTCTTTGGCTTACTCAGCCAAACACAAATCAACAAGTCTTTTTTTCCAAGTTAGAAGTGCCTTTCTGTAAATGCCTAGGTTAATATCTAATTGTCTCTACATGGTAAAAAGTGGCAAGGTTGCCATGACAACTAGGTGGAAAGTTTAGCTAGAATAATGTTTTCTTTTAAAAGAATGAGGCAATTTCAAGCTTTTTAGTGCTATCTGGCATTATAAAAATTGCTTTATATCCCCATTTTTAGATTGCAGGAGGTGATTGATCATTTTTATAAAAAAAAGAAAAGAAAGAAAGAGAAAGGCTTACTGATTCCCTTAACACCGTTTTTGATTCAGTGTTTTTCTTCCTTTCTCTTTTCACCTCCCCACCCCCACCCCCTTAGGATTCTATGCTCATGAATGAAACACAGGAACTTCTTGTTCACTAGTTCACTGGACGTCAATGAGATGAAGATTTAGCCACAATTCATTTGACTTTATATTGTAAGATTAGCTTAGAAACAAATCTGTAGTTATTGAATGGATAGAAGGGGGGGGGGCTTTTCTTTCTAGTGTGCAACAGAGAAAATGAGATTCACTCCTTAAGATTTCCAGATGACTGCTCCCAAGCACAGCGCTATGACCCTGACGTTTGGCAAAGAAGACACAATTCTTGCTGCCTTATTAACCTCCCCCAGGTCTTTTGTTATGTTTTAAATTTTTCTCTCTTAGTTTGTTTCATTGGCTCCCTTAGTTTGATTCCCCTACAACTTTATACTTCTTTCAAGAATGTTGCCTTTTATCATTATTGCAGCCTTTTCAGGATATAGAATGAGCTGAGTGTTTTAGGCAAATTGAGTGATGTTTATACAACTTCTAGTTGTAGACAGAGCTGATCAAAAGGGAGAGGTGAGGTTTCTAAGAGAATTGTTAGGAAATATGGCTACAGTTTCTGGTATCATTGTAGTCATCTTTCCGAGTTGATAGCACTTAGCAAAGGCAGGCTCAGCAAATGATTGAAACTTTGAATTAGGGAAGGCTGAAAGAAGATGAGGAGAAGGGCAATCTTGTAGGAGGACCCAGCAGTCTCAATTAATTTGGATCCTGGAGATCTCTCAAACACTGGACCACCAAATAGACAGCACATACCAGCTGATATGAAGTCCCCAACACACTTATAGTAGGGGACTTCCAGGTCTGTGTTCATTCAGAGATGACGCACCTAACCCTCAAGAGACCGGAGGCCCCAAGGAGTTTAGAGGTCAGGTAGGGTGGGGGTAGTGGTATCCACATGGAGACAAGGGATTTGGGGTGGAAGTATGGGATGTGGACCAGTTAGGGGGTGGGTTGGGAGGTAGGAAGTGGAATATGGAGTATAAAAAATAAATTAATTTATAAAAAAAAAAAAGAAAGAAAGAAAGGGGCAAAAGATTAAAACTAGACAGAAAGAGACTGGAGGTGCCCCAAAGCATAGGTAGACATAGAATATCTGGGAAATATAATCACGCTTTTGGGTGGTACCAACCGTGGTGCAGGCATCCATGTGAAGAGCTCCAAGTTATAATAAATTATCAGAACACCCACCCAATAGTTTTGCTAAAAATGGGCAAAATGATTTCAAGGGAATAGATAAAAAGGAACTAACTTAAGACTCGTTTCTAAGATCTGGTCATGTCCTTGGTTTCTATGCTAAATCTAAAAATCATTTTTGTGAAGGTATTTAGGACTTTAGTATTTACAATTCAAAGATGCTAATTCTGACAGAAGCCAAGAAGCACCATGGGGAAAGAATGGTACACTGGAGCTTGTGTAAGAAAGAGGTTCTCTCTATGCAGGTGCTTCTCAATCTTCCTAATGCTGTGGCCCTTTATACAGTTTCCTCTGTTGTGGTGACCCCAACCATAAAATTATTTTGTTGCTACTTCATAACATAAAGTAAATTTGCCACTGTTATGAATCATAATGTAAATATTTGTGTTTCCAAAGGTCTTAGGCAATTCTGTGTGAAAGAGTCCCTCAACCCCCCCAAAAGGCTCATGAAAAAATAATTGAGAACAACTCTTTAGATCAGCACAACTTAATTTAAAATGATCATGAAGAATCTTCTAAAGGAATTTAAGAATTACCCACCCAAAAGAAAGAAATGCAGTAACTTTTCCAGAGAAACATCCATGCTGCCTGAGTTGGGTAACTATCTGACATAGCCTGGGTCTCTGGAGACAGTTTGATTCTCTAATCATCCCAGATGCCTAAAATCAAAGCATGTGGGTGACCAACACTTCTGATTCCAAGACAAGAATGGGATATGCGCTTTGATCCTTTCCTTAGTGATACCCTGTATCTGTTGTTAAACAAGTCTTTGGTGAGAAAAGTTCTATTCGTTGATAGATTCCGTTCCTCCAGACCACCAGAGATTTATTGATAGCAATCTCTTAGCTTTTAATCAAAACTACTAAGACCATGTAAAAACCCAGGTTCAAGAGTAGCTAAGTACCATAGAAACTTTGCCCAGCTCCAAAAAACCAGTCAGAATAGCTTCTGGTTACCCATGAAGTTTATTTTTTGTCACAGTATTAAATCTGTGTTTTTATTTTCTATTATTTGTGTGATGTGTTGTGATCTGTGTGTGTGTGTGTGTGTGTGTGATATAAGTGTGTATGGACATAAGTCATGAAGAACTGCGTAGAGTTTATTCTTTATCCTGCCTTTAGATGAGTTTAAGGGATTGAACTGAGGTCACCATGACTATGTAGCAAATATCTTCATTCACTGAGCTATCTTGTCATCCCACATTGTCAATTCTTTATTAAGACCTATTTTCTCTGACAACTGTGCCAACTTCACATGCTTCCATCACCATCTTTCTTAAGTAGGATCCTAATTTCTGTACAATAGCTGTTTTTTAAAGTTTAAGGTAAATCATTGATTTCACCTTTATTTCAACATCTTCAGTTGATATTCATTGCATTGGAACTACAAGACAAACTCCATCACATAATCTGTGATGGCTTGCCTTTTGTTTTCTAGTTAGAAATCTCTTGATTTATCTTTAGCCACTTCTTTTTGTTCACTGTGTGTTACTCTTCTCTATGAACTGAGAAATTGCTGAGCAAGGAGATGATGCCAAGGAGTCCAGTTTTGCCAGAAACAGAGAACTAAATGGGAAGAAAGGAGAGGATGCCTATACTTTCAATATAGAATCTTCTTTCCCTTACCCCTGTTATTTTAGTTTGTGCCTGCAAAATGATTAGCATACAATGATGGTCCTCACCATTGACATTCTATACAGAAAAGAAACCTGGGGTCCCTTGCTCTTGTGTCACAATCTTGGCAGTATACATCACTAAGTAGGGTAATTTAAATACTGACTCAGGACCTAATCAAAATGAAGACAATAGAGACTAAGACAAGAAAGGTAACAACCAGAGCATTAAGGAAAGAAAAGCAAACACTCTCTCCAGCTCACTCTGGGGGCTGTGACAAAAGCCAACTACTGGGCCCCTTTCCCTGCATGCAACATTCCATTGAAGAAATTTAAGTGTACAGCAAAGCAATTAGAAGCAGCACATGGAGAGCATTGCCAAGTGCCCCCCTCACTACCTTAATCAAAATATTTTCCTTTTACAAGGAGCTCATTTGGAGGAGATGTAATGAGCTAGTGTCACCTCGATTCTCCAGGGTTAGAGTTGTGTCATGTGAGCCTGCCAGCACTCCATGCTCCAGTTTCATCCCCCTACTTCCTCTTTGCCTAGAGTAGACAAGGCTGTCACTTAGAAGATGAAATATATTTGCAAATTAATTAACTTTGTCCAGCAACTGGAGAATTGGATTTCTGTTAAGGGTTCTGTCTGAGTGATGGATTCTCAAGACATTGAAAGAATTAAATACCAACTTCTTTTTCCTTCTTTTCTGTGGGATGGCATGAATATCTTTCTTTCATCTGTTTCCCATTTACTGCTAGATTTCACCTACAAAGCCTCAGGATTTGCTTTGGTAGAGGATGATGCTTGTAAGAATTTTAAATCTCTATAACTTTTATCAATGTGTTATAAAACCAAGAAGCTAATAAGCATTAGGGTGCAGACAGATAGGAGGCAGCTGCATGAGAGCATCACATTGTAAGAATTTTCTTTCCTTGACTAGCTCTTTATTATCATTTTCAAATGGACAAGGAGGCAGTCAGTAGATTAACAAATGGGTACAAGGGTTTGTAGAAAGTTGGATATAATGGAAGCCAAGAAAGGATTTTTGCAATTAAGAATCCTCAGAAAAGAAGAAGAAGTTTTATATTTGCCTCTGACTGGTATTAGAGAAAAAAATAAGCTACTGGATGTTTGTGTTTAATCAATTTGTGCATGTCTTAATTTAACAGTATCATTAAGATGCTAATAAATACAGTTAAAAGGAAGTGATGCCCAAGTAAAATGGGAGAAAAATAGGAAGTCAAAGTAATCCAAGGATGTGTTTATTTAGATTAAATTCGAAATTCTGGTCCGACAAACACAGAAAGTATGCTTTAACAGGAGAGAATTGGTAAAATATTCACATGCCAGCAAATCCTCCAAATCCGAGGAAATAAAACAAAGAATAATAACAACAAAGACCAACTCCAAACAATAACAACAGCAATGGAATGATTCAAACAATAGTTTTCTGTATAGTAAAATACCCAACAGACCAAAGATACAAACAACATAGAGAAAATATTTGCATAGTGTGTATCTGCCACTAGATTTACATCTATCATACTTAAGTAAAACAATCACCTCAATATCATACAACAACATTGACCATGACAGAAATAAAATCAAGTATCCTTTTTTTTAAGTGTTTAAAAGAAGCTTTTGCTTATTTTTTTTAAATATTTGCATTACAGGAAACAAAACACAAGAGGGCAAGAACAAAATTTCCCAGTCACAAGCAGCTCAGCTCTATGTATTATTCTAGGTCCTGAAAGTGTACATACGCTTAGGCAATTGAGATTGTATAGTATGTACCATGCTTTCCTCACATTGTGAATATTCACTGACTAAAAACCCCACACAATGCACTAGGATTTTGATAACCAAGAATATACCATGCCATATCAATCTGTCAGACAAAATTGTAGTTCTGCCTTCCTTGGCAACAGAAATTTCCTAGAAGACAAAACGGGCAGCAGGCCCCTAAATATATGTACTGGCAAAGTTGCAATTAAAGGATTCCTCTTGAATATGGAGTTGTTAAGCCATGTCTGGACAGTGAGGAAGTTCATGTTGCTAGGCTGACTGTGAGGGGCAGAGAGGTTCACAGGGTGAGATCTGTAGCTCTGGGTTGAGACCGACATCCTGAGAGCTCCTACCATAGGCATCTTCCAACCGCTCCATGTAATACATTTCTTGAGCAGGAACACCTCTTCTTCTATATGTGTTAGTATATAGATCCGATGATAAGCTTAGAAATGTTATACTTATGGTGGTCTGTGGCTTTGTGTTTCCTTGTGAGGTGAACACTGAAGAAATATCCTACTTTAAAATGAACAAGTCTTGGAGTGGACAAAAGTGCTTGCCCTGAAAGCCTTCCGACCCTACTTTGATCCCCCTGGTCCCACAGTAGAAGAACTGCATCCTAAGGGTTGTTCTCTGCTGTCCACATATGCACTGTGGTAAATGCACACACACACATATACACACACATCAGGCAAACCATATAATAAAAATAAATAATGATAATATTAAAAAAACATGGAATAGACCTAAAACTTCACTTCTTAAAAGAAGCAGTTAAGTATACAGGTTGATAAAAGAAAAGATGCTGGACATTCAAGAGGACAGACAAAGCAAGACTGTAATGATATAGCCCTTCATTCTAGATAGAATGACTACTACATAAAGAAAAAGATAACAAGTGAGTGATGAGAAGAGAGAATCTTTGCACACAGTTGTAATTAATATGGTAATTGTGAGGAATGATATGGAGTTCCTCCCTAATTAGAAATGTAATACATTATCCAGCTCTCAATATGCTGAAGAGAAATATGCACACTACCACACTATTCATGACTGGCAAAATTTGAAACTACCCCAGTGCTCATCATCTGGTGAATGGACAGAGAAGCCCATTAACACACAGGAGCACCATGTGCTGAAACAGAAAAGAATATAAAGGGAATTGGCAGGCAGTCTGTTAAGTGAAATATGCCAGGGAAGAAAAAAAGGACTTCATGATTTTACACATCTAGAAGGTTAATTTTATAAAAACTTTGAGCAGAAAAAGTGGATACTAAAGTGTAGTCAACTGGGGAGGAGGGAATGCTTGTAGTGCCTGGTCAGCATTATAATGAGATAGAAGGAATCATTTCTGGTGTAACACTGGTCTGCATAGTGACTAGAGATGGTATCATGTAGCATGTATATCAACAAAGCTAAGAGAAAGGATTTTGATTCTTTTCACTATAAATAAATGATGGTTAGGTATAGTGACACACACCTGTATTCCCAGCACTCAAGAGGGGAGAGGCAGAAAGACCTCAAGGGGAAGCCATACTAGGCTATGGAATAAGGTCAAAGTCAGCTTAAGTTAAATAGTCAAACACTGTATCAAGAATTCAATGATTGGGTGTTATAGGCTATAAGTATAGGGCTTTCTTAATATACCTAAAGGCCTAGTTTTGGTGAGTACAATTGACAAAAAGAGAAGAATTTCATGTATTTTAGGATATGTTTTGTTTATCTTCATCTGAGCATGTACATCATGTGAATCCATGAATCCAAATATTATCACAAGAATTTTTTATTTTAATATGAAAATTAATATGATCACAGTATGTTTATATTTATGAAAATGGTATAAAAAGTCTATTATTTCATATAGTTTTTAAATAATGCATGCTATTAATAAAACAATTAACTCATATGAATTGTCATCCTTTTCTTTCTCTTTTAAAAACAAAAGTAGTAAGAAAGCACCAATGAGTCACAACTATGCTTACTATTATATATATATATATATATGTATGTATATATGTATATGTATATCTATGTATGTATATATGTATATACATACATATATACATATATTGGGTTTTTTAGACAGCGTTTCTCTGTGTAGTCTTGGCTGTCCTGGAACTCACTCTGTAGACCAGACTGGCCTCGAACTCAGAAATCCGCCTGCCTCTGCCTCCCAAGTGCTGGGATTAAAGGCGTGCGCCACCACCACCTGGCACTATCATACATTTTTAATAGTAATTTAAAAAAACTGACAATGTAAACACAAACTATAATTAATGGGAAGCTGTATTAGAACTGGTGAATTGGTGTGGTTGACTTGCTTATGAGCACATTTGAAATTTGCAGACCTAAAGGGAGAAGATTATCTAGCCATAAATTCTTCTTTGTTGTTGTTGTTTCTAAGTGTGTTCACTTTAACTACTGAAATAGTCAGTGCTCTTTCAGGCAGTATTCTTTCAGTGATAAAATAAGATACATCCAAAGTCATATAATCCAGTGAGCTGCTAATAGGAATAAATGAGAAGTTGCATATTCCATCTTGAAGAGCTGTGTTTGATTGTTCTGCAGGTAGCAATTGTTTTATACATGTAGAACTTCAAGCTTAGATATTTAACAATAAAATCATTACTATCAACTTCTTGTTAACATGTTAATTATTTTCAGAAAATGGTTAAACTGAATAGTTCAGAGTTACCTACAAAGTTTATTTTTAGAGCTAGGATGGGGATCGAATCCACGGCTTCAGTGTTAGGTAGATGCTTCCTCAGGACACTAAACACCCAGTCTATCTGAGCTTAATGACTCACAAATACAGGACTTAGAAAAGCTTATACTCTCTACTCAGTTGACTGAAGTGAGGCTACTAAAGGAAGAATAAGGTTTTCAAAAAATATTTATTATTTTTATGTCTGCATGTGTTTGCTTGCATCATTTTATGTGTACCATATATATGCTGGTACCCAGAGAGCCAGAAGTTGGTGTTGGATCCCCTGAAACTGCAGTTACAGATACTTGTAAGGAAGTATGAGGGTTCTGGGAGTCAAAGTAAACTGGATCCTGGAAAAGCAGCCAGTGTTGTTAACTGCGGAACCAAGACCCAAGAAAGTAAAGTTTGAAAAGTGCAGACAATAGCCACTCAGAAGCTTTTTTCTGTGCAGATATAAAAGAATTCATGTCCATCATTGCAAATTGATGCTGGCACTTCTGAAGACACCTTCACCAGGAATACATGTGACAATCCACTTCAGAAATTAAACATCTGTTGCTGTAAGTTTGAAAGTCTGCATGTAGATATCTTCATTTTGAAAGAGATGATTTTTGTCTCATGCAAAGCTATCAGAATTTTATAAGGTTGGTATTTCAAATGTTTCTCTCATAAAATTAATAAATACTGTTTTGTTAAATAACCCATTTTATCTCAGCATTCCAGTAGTCACAGGAAAATATCAGACTTTCTACCACTATAATTTGAGATGGGCATAAATAGAGTGATTTATATAAATACAATAATTTCTTTATGTCCCTTGTTATGTGTGGTCAGGTTGAGAAGCACTAACCTTGTCTTGCTTTCTGTACACCATTACAGCTAACCTAGGAGATTTAGTGTTTCTGGAAAATGGAAATATAAGATGAGAAGAAGTCATTTTCATAAAGAAACAGAAGCGTTGGTCTCCTAAAGCTAACAGAGAATGAAAGAAGATCAAGAACGTCGGTCAAAAAGGTGGCTTTGACTTTAAGTATTGAAAAGAAATAAATAGTTCACAGACCTACTATCATGCCCAAATTATTTTCCTGAATGTAATGGGAAAGCAATGGTTCAGTTCAGGAAAGTGATGCTCTAAGGAGAAAATGGATTGGAGAGATGGACTGAAACAGACCTTCCTATCATGTTGATAACATTCATGGAATCAGGGACAGCTTTTTCGGCTTCAAAAGGGGTTGCTGGGAGGCATAGATGAATGACCACAAGAAGCCTATGCTCAGTCAGATGGTTGGAGCAAGACCAGTTATCACTGTCAGCAGAACAATCCTAAAAGCCACTGGACCAGTATACCTCTCTGATCATCAGTCCAAAGTCCTGTTCAGGTGATTGAACACAGAAGAGAGCATTATTCATGATGTCATCTACCTTACATCTGCAAGTGTACATAAAATATATCCTGTTGTTACTGGGAGCCAGACTCTATGTTAAACTGGGAAAGATGTGGAAATGTCAACAGTAGTTTTTATCTATAGGATGTCTAGATGTCTAAAAGAGACCAAAGCTGATGGCTGAACTGTTAAGTTTAGATTACTGAGAAAGTAGAAGACTGGCGGGAAAGAAAAATGCAGACAATTAGTGACATTTCTTTCCTTTTTTCAATTTACTTAATATTCTGTCTTCATTACCATATATTAAATGTAAAGAGGAAACTTTCATAATGACATTTGCATACATGTATAAAATATATTTTGATTGTATTCACCTCCTCTTTTACCCTTTCTTATTGTCTCTTTTCCCTTCTTCCCATTTCTTTTTCACAGCCCTAATGGCTTTAATTTTACTTACATGCATTTTGGCCACATAGATTCCACATGTGAGAAAGTAAATAAGGCACCGTGGCATTTAATTTTACTATTTAAGTGATCATATGCAAATCATTATGCCAATTGCAAAGAATTTGCTTCTGGCTCATCTAAACACAGTGTCCTCTTAAGTGTATTGTGTGTTGAGCTTTCTGTATACTCAGAAAATGTTGAAAGCATTCCTTCATCATAGTTCAAATGAGAAGCCTGTCATGCCATGTTCAGCTAAAATAACCAAATCTCCTTCTACTCCTGTGTTTCCTCTTATCTGGATACCCGCAGAGAAAA
>NW_022196894.1:38737889-38746228 GCF_008632895.1 Mastomys coucha | reverse complement strand
AAAAAACACTAACACACATGGAATTTAGGATGATCCTAGGAACCATGTTGGTTTCTCACATGAACTACTGGAAACTGCTCCTCATGTATTTGTTTTTTTTTTAGTCTTGAGGTTTGTTTCCCTTTTCTCCCTCTACTTTAAGCCTGAACCGCAATGATGGAACTTCTGTATGCCCTCTTAAAAAGCATCAGTCGGGTTTCATAACTGCTCTTAGAAGCACTTGTAGGTAGTTGGAGGTAAAGTGGTCAAGAATTAAGCAGTAGCCGGGTGATGATGGTGCACATCTTTAATCCCAGCACTTGGGAGGCAGAGGCAGGTAGATTTCTGAGTTCGAGGCCAGCCTGGTGTACAGAGTGAGTTCCAGGACAGCCAGGGCTACACAGAGAAACCCTGTCTCAAAAAAAAATTAAGCAGTAGATCCCTTCCACCCTTGGTATTATATTGCACACATAAGATCTTCTAAACCCAACTCCAAAACCCCATACAAACTGATTTCCAAGCTTGTTTTAGAGTCTGTAGCTTTTTTCTTTCATTCATAATTTGAATCAAATTTATAATATTTTTCTGTTCTTTAACTCTTTGTTCCCATGACTTCTTCTTCAAACAGTTCATTTCTAACATTTTGACACTTCAGCAGGTTATTTTTCCTGTTTCTGAAACTTTCTTTAGAATATATTTCCAAAACTTGAGCTATCACTCTATCTCTGTGTCATATCGCTGACTTGAAAGTATATCTCTTTTCACGTCCAACGTAGTCCTAGAAATTAATACATAATATCACCTTTGCATTCTCATGAAGTCACAGTTCTTACCGCCCCATTCTCCAGAAGTATTTAAGTACAGATTAGGATCTTAAATTATAAATTTCCATATTTGAATTTTAAATTCCTTTTGCCTACATTAAATTCATCTATCAACTCTTGGAAGTTGCAGTGTGTAGATCTGCTAATTGCACTGTGCTGCTAGCCTCCTTGTGGCTTTAAGAGGAAGAGATGTGAATTATGTTCGCTAATGGCCATATGATCATGAAAATGTCGCTGATCTTCCTGCAGCTTTATTTTCTCTTGCAGATTGAAAAAGTCTGACTTTTACCAACAATTTTACAGGATTGCGAGTAGGATTAAACGAATAAGGATGCGAGCTCTTTGAAACAACAACAAATACAGTCTGTTCAGGTAGAGTTTTCTCTTTTGATGACATCATGCATAAGAAAAAGAAAGATGCCACAAAGAAAGTTATAGTTTTATTTCTATATATATTGCATAGGAACAAGCTGTGAGTGTATGCCTGAGACTTTTATTTTGGTGTGCTAGCAGATTTGGTACCTTCCTAAGAAAAAGTCCTAGGCAATAATATTTCCCTGCTTGCAAAAAGCAATTAGCAGTATCTTATGACACAAGAGCTATACATTAAACATATTGCATATGCTCTGCAAATTTTCTGGGACATCCTTTGTGAGCTTTCCTGGTACTCTGTAGTTTCCTTGCTGAACTGAATCTCTGGATATAAGAAGAAAGAAGAAACCAGTTACATCAATGGAATAAATCAGTTTGGAATTAAGGAGCCAGTACTACATGCTGCTTTTAAAACGCACAGCAGCAGCATGAGGAAACAGCTCTCTGCTTAATAAGTCCACTTTATTGAAAGTTAAAAGGAGGTGGACTCTTAGGCAGACCCAAGACTTCAAATGACTCATTCACTCCCACAGTTTCTTCAAGAATGCACCTTAAGTCCTCTGTTCAACTAGCTCTTAAATTCTTTCTAGGATATATTTTGTGCCATAAACCAGTTAATTTCCCTCATTTGTTGACTGTGAAGGTTTCTTTATACTAACATTCCCAGTAGTTTTCACCTCTACCTCTGCCATCCTCTCTGAGGTGGTAGACTAAATGTTTGTGTGTTCCTTTCAAAAGACATGCTGAAGCCTAAATCCCCAGTGTGGTAGTATATTGGTGCAAGTCTGTTAAGGAAGTAATATGTCATGAGTGTAGAGAATCATACATGCAGTAAATGTTCTTACATGGGGATAAGGAGAGCAGAATGTTTTCAGGATTTCCTCACCCTTACTCTAAATGACACTGAATAGATATTTTAAGGCAGGAAGAGGACCCTTGGTAGAAGTCATTTGTAATGGCATTATGCATTTCGCCTTCTGGCCTCCAGAAACTTGGGGCATAATTATCAGTTAAGTCAGCCTTTTGTACCAGTAACAAGAAAATTCATTTTTCATTGTTCATAAAAAGGAACGTAGCTGGCTAATATTTAGAGATAGGAGAGTAGGTATCTAAACCTGTGATCTCTATAATTTCAAGCAGCTAGGAAGTGACAGGTTTTTTGTGTTTTTTGTTTTTTTTTAATTTTTATTGCATTATGATGAGAAAAGTTACACGATTTCAATTTATCTGAATTTGTTAACATTTAAAAACATATTTTAATTAAATAGAATTGAATCACATTCTTTTCCCCTTTTGTACCACTGTTTCTCCCATAGACCCCCTTCAATACCTACAATATCTTTTTTGCCATATTCCTTAAAATCTATAAAACATTATAACAATAACAATAAGTATTATAAAAGTTGTTTGATATAAAACAACAACCAATTTAACAGTAGGAAGTGACAGATATGCTGGCAATATGCCAAGAGTCATGATCTGCAGGATTCTTGGAAACAGTAGAGGACCAAGCCACTGCCCACCCCCAGGATACTCATTCAGTGGGGACTGCTAAAATCCAAGATTGACTATCAATATTTTATTAGCAGATAACAACAGCTGAGTGATCAGAAAACACAAGAACGCTTTACAAGGGCTACCTAAATGTTTTTAATATTAAAAAAATTTTTTTTGTAGGGCAAAGAATAGATTCCCTTAAGTAATAGAAAGACAATGCTTACATTTTTATTTTAACCTATGTTCCATATCCCAAAGTATTATTGAATAGTTTCCCCAAAGTTTTTTCCCAATTCTATCAGAGAAGATTTCTACATATATAGTTCTACCTCCTGGAGCACAAAATCTGTGCTTTTAAAAGATATAAAAAAAAATCTTAATAGATTCAGAAAACTATGCAAAAATTATCTTTCAGTTCAGTATATATCCACTCCTAAAATAAGTAGTGGGGAATTAAATTCCAAATGTTTACAGTTTGGACATCCTAATAAAAACTGTGTAGAATGCTTTATTGCAAAAAGACAATTTTAGAAAAGGAATCATCCTCAATGTGCTACAGAATTTGCCATTCTCTGTAACTTTCTTAGCCCCAGTATTTGGCTGTGAAGTTAATGAATATCCTACTGTGATAAGGACTTTCAAATTTTCTGTTTGGTGAATTTTGATATCTTTCCAAATGCATAGAGTAGTAGGAACCCAATATAAAATCTTGCCATTTGCTTACACATGTTTAATTTTTCTCAGTATTCTGTCACTGGCAAGACAATGCATTAATACTGGCATAGTATAGAATTCAAGAGTACACCCATGACACTGGATAAATCAAATAGTTCAAAACTTTTTCAAGACTTGGTTCTTATTTGATAATGAGATGAGGTTCGGAACTGTGATATTAGATGGAAGGAGAGTAGAGGTTAAAGTATCAGCCCTTCACATGATCAGTCGTCATTTCTTGAATGTTTACTATGTGCCAACACAATGAATCTTAATGGCAAAGTCTCATTTAAACTTCAAGACAGTCCAAAAGTATAGTTTTTATTCTGATTTTTTCAAAAGGTGAAACAGAGCAATGAGGAAAATAGATATTAAGATAAGCTAATAACAGGAATCCAAAGGGCATCTTAGCTCCAGACACAGACCCAAAACCCTGGTCCCCGGCCTCCTTTGTAGATACTTGTGTCCTGCATGGTTCCATTCATTATAGTTTTTGCCTCTGTGTCCCACTTTCTAATAAGTGGATAAGAAATAAAAGCCATGCCCTGTTCTATCTATAAAGCTGACACACACACACATAAATATATATGTCATTTATAAATATATATTACTGTCATTTCAGTAATGTAAAACAGGGAAGTCCTGTAACGGCTTTAACTATAGAGAAACCACTCAAGTCCCTTTCATATTCTTCGGATGGACACCTTAGCAACTCATAGTGCAGATAACATCCAGAGAGAGAGAGAGAGAGAGAGAGAGAGAGAGAGAGAGAGAGAGAGAGAGAGAGAGAGAGAGAGAGAGAGAGAGAGAGAGAGAGGGAGAGAGGGAGAGAGGGAGAGAGGGAGATTATCGAGGCCTCTCTTTCAGTGATGTCTGAAATATCACAGGGAACCTTAAGATAAAGCTCAGGACAGCCCAGGGTAAACAGAAGAGTGGTGGCTAAAAGCAAGTACCATGGCTGGTATTCAAACAGAGCTATTTATTACAAGTGAAAATGACATAGATGTTTTTCTTGACAAATCACTGGTGCCTCAGAGCCTCTGGTGTTCCATGCATCCTTGTTCCTCTTCAGCTTTGATCCCTGGCTTGTTCCAAAGAACCCCTTGACTCCATGATTTTTACTGTTACCTTCAATAAAAATAATCTTGTGCACAGTTAGCGATCCCTGGGTTTAGACCACATTTAGATGTGATATATCTAATATTAAAAGCTGCAATTCATGAAGGTTTAATTCACTCACATCCTACTACTATATGCAAGGCGATTGGTCATTTTTATAAGAAATATTAATACATTGAAATAAAACTCAAAGAGAGCCTTAAGTCCGGTACTCAAAGAATAGTTTCCACTGTCCTTCCACATAGAACTTTGAATTTTGTAGGATATGAATCTTTGTAATCTTTATTATAATGTTAAGTTTTAGAGGAAGCAACTTAATCCTATAGTTTTAAAGACAAATAGGGACCTAGACATGTAAGGTGACTAATGTAGGACACAAAGCAATAAGTAGTGCCAGGATTAGAGGAATGGCACCCTAAACCTGCTGAACCAACAGAATCTCAATTCTGCATCAAAAGAACTCTAAAATTCCAGTACATATATCTCTTTAAAGTCAGTGGTAGAGCTGCTTTACTAGACATTAAATTCAAGTTCCACATGCATTATGTTCCTATATGGAATGGTGTAAAAGGTATAGGATGCAAACACAGCAACAAAGAGGTTGCTTTGCTCTTTGTTCCTCGGAGAATAACATCTCTTCTTTCTTTGGTTTTTATTATATCTTTATAAGATCTAACTGAGATATATATTTATATATACATATAAATATATATCATGTAATTTCTAAACTCTAAAAAACCACACACATGCCTGTTGAATCACTCATATGACAACTGAAAGAATAAAGATATTTGCTTTATGAGAATTCAGTTTCATAGCAAACTTCTAGGCTTGGGTGGACTGTCACTCACACCACTGGTTCTAATGGGGGAACACTGAAGGACACCATGAATTGCTTTTAATCCTTCTAAAATAATTATCTCGAGAATATTATTGTGTACTCTTGACACTAGCAGTTCTAATGTGATTTAGAGGGGACTCAGAGATGACAAGCATGCAACTGGTTATATGGGAGACAGGCCAGTTATGCTATTCATCATAAAATTTTATGTTGTGTTTCTGTATCTGCTGAACAGCTGTCATGCTCTATCCTGGTGGCTGTATTCCAAGAGTGGGCAAGGAAGCTTCTAAGCACACTAAAAAGCACTATGCAGAAATTGATAATTCAGTATAGCTGAATCTACTGAGATAAAAAATATATTACATAAATAGCACATGCCCTGATTTCGGAAGGAACAAAAGGAGCTCATGGAGTAGTTGCTAATTTCCCTAGTATTAAATTCATTTTAGCAAAGCACTGGGCTTGATGCTGAAGAGGTAAATAAAATAAAATAAATGTTAAGTTTTGCATTTTATTTTAGTGAACTCAGAAGTACATGGAAATAATTACTTCATAGGACCTAGATCATAAAAGTATGCCAAAAACATGATTTTACATGTATTGAAAACAATCCCTCACTGTATCTACACAGCTATATGGAATCAATCACACTTTCTCATTTTATTACTGATATTGTCATGACTACAACCTCAACCTACTTAGCCTAATCAGGAAACCATCAGTGGCTCATGAAAAACGTCTGTCACTGAGCACCTTCTTTGCCGTCTCAGAACATAGCAACATTCTCTGTCACATGGGGCAGAATGAAAGCACAAGGAAGGTAAGGCAAGAGAACATCAAGAAAGAAGAGGTGTGGTAGTGAATAAATACTTTCGTAATTACTTGATAGGATGCTGTTCAACAGTATTCTGTGTAGTCTCTCATATGGTGTCAAGCACAATGGAGTCATCATTGATCATGAAACTCAAAAGTTGATTGGCTCATTACTGGTTCATACCCAAGCAGATATCTCAGAATTTCCTTTGAACAGAATATGATTATTGCCCTAAGTATAATTTGCTTTGAGAGCATGAATTCATGTATATAATATACAATCCAAGCACACCTTATTCAAGCCCAGGCTCAACACTGGGGACTGTGATTCTCTTTATGCATCACTGATGGCTTTCTCTCTGGCACCTAATTATTATATCCTTATAAAAAATTAAAACTGTTCATGCTTATAGATTTGGCCCTGAACATGACCATGCGTCTGTTTTTATTTTACTTACCAAAATGCACCTGCAACCCCTGTCTCCTCTCCTTTCCTCGGGGACTCTGGTAATTATATATCGTTCTTGTGGCACTGACCTTTGCTTTATGAGTCATCTTCTGTGCTAAAATATCAATTTGCCCTTCTGATTATTTCTAACTCTGCTCGTGATTTGGAAAGCTCTAGCCTAAAGCAGAACAGTTTGTAAATGTCTATGTAGGAAACACATCAAAGGTCATTGCTATACTGTAACCTTCTACCTTAGGCTTCTGCAATCATGCAGCCTGGTTTTGCTCAACAGTTTTTGGGTGTATTATAGGAGGAAATTAGGTCCAAGTATCCATGGAAAAGTAATAGCTAAGCATGTAATCCTTAAAGAATCACAATTTCTGAAACATTCTTGTGAGGGTACTTCCTAAAAGAAAAAGTCAGTAAGGGAGGAACATGTTTAGTCAGAGATTAGCTAATATAAATATGAATTGCCTACTAGAGGATAGATACAGAACATCCATGTAAAAGAACTCAGGGAAGCACAAT
The DNA here is from genome assembly GCF_008632895.1 of Mastomys coucha. Classification (NCBI taxonomy): domain Eukaryota; kingdom Metazoa; phylum Chordata; class Mammalia; order Rodentia; family Muridae; genus Mastomys; species Mastomys coucha. The sequence goes on along the minus strand of NW_022196894.1, from coordinate 38,739,093 downwards.
AAAGAATACCTCTGTAGGGAGAAAATAATGAAGTTTACACTAAAGGATAGGGAGCTTTCAGAACTGCTAGAGAGAAGGATATAAAATACATAAAATATCCAGGACTGTATAATATACACTGCAACACAATGTAATACACAGTCTTCAAAACAACCCGTAATATATACATTAGAATCTCCACTTTGCAGTCAGACAGACACTCAATTATCTTCTTCTCTTCTGTTCAGATAGAAAGTGACAGTTGGATCTCCAATAACAATTTGATAATATAGTCAAGACTCTTTCCTTAATATCAATCACACTTTCATTTAACTGGAGTTCAAGAATCCAAGCAGGAAGAAAAGACAAATCAGAGTCCCTCTATTAGAGGGATGTATATGTCCTCTGATCTAAGTGGGCCAACAGAAGAAAGTAGGCAGCGTAGAGCCCCGAGGGGGAAAAAAGCTGGTATACCCAGCTGAAGAAATGCTTGTTGTCTCTAACAGATAGAGTGAAGTGAAGGGGTGGGAGGAATCTCCTCTTAACAAAGAATACTCATATTTGTGCAACATGCCTGTTTGACTCTCCCTCACTCCCCACCCCGAGCATGTGCACTGAAGCCAGAATTACTTACAGCATTAAAACAATGAATTTAATGAGGTCATATGAAGCGAAATCTCCACATTCTCATACAGCAAGCTCTAGTGAGTATGGAAATGCTGAGGCGACAGGATTCGCATTCCAGAAGGCTCCTGTGAGTCCGGGTAAGTGGGCATGAAAGTGGCATCTCAGCATATGAGCTTCATTCAGCATGAGGAAATGTAAGGTAATAAGTTTTAGGGGAAATAATCCAAAGTACAAGATTATGGGCTCCAAGCTATCATTAACAGTCTGGAAACCTATGAGTGCAGTCATCACTAAAGGCAATGGATGAAAATGGTACCCGAGGCAAGAAACATGTGAAATGCTTCCCTTCTTCATAGAGATTTGTGTATACAGGTCTGAGAGCACTGGGCACCTTTGAATCGGGAACAAATGGCACAAAACATGATACAACTCCACCCGAGTGTACTATGCATCGTCTCTCTTCAAGATAAAGAAGGGGTAGGCTGGTGAGATGGCTCAGTGGGTAAGAGCACTGACTGCTCTCCCAAAGGTCCTGAGTTCAAATCCCAGCAGCCACATGGTGGCTCACAACCACCCATAATGAGATCTGACTCCCTCT
>NW_022196894.1:38729103-38737879 GCF_008632895.1 Mastomys coucha | reverse complement strand
TTTGCCTCAGTGAGAGAAAAGACACACCTAGCCTTCAAAGACTTGAGGCCCCCGGGAATGGGAATGACTGGTGGGGTGGGGGTGGTGGAAACATTCTCTTGGAGATGGGGTTGGGGGAGGAGGAGGAATGGGATGAAGAACTGTAGGAGGGCAAACCGGGAGGGGGATAATAACTGGAATGTAAACACAATGATTAGATAATAATAATAATAATAATAATAATAATAACTTTTTAAAAGTAAAAATAAATAAAGAAGAAGAAGGGCTCTGGATGAAGTCCAGATAATTTAGCATGGTCAAGATGAAGGGCTTACCTAGAAAATGACATGTTTAACATCTATTTGCTTGATGGGATAGCAACTGAATAGGATGATGATAGAAGGGACCTCTTTTCATTAAATTATATTAAACCACTGAAAGTGAATATTTTTAGAGTTTGAAAGTGTCATTCTTCAACAAGCATTTTATGTTTCTAGTCCTGCCAGGAGCAGTGCGCAGCCTATAGCATCCAGACTCTCATCTTATAGCCGTATTCACGATCCCTTCATATAGTCAAAGGCTATGTTTGATGGGCTATAGTGATCATGTGTCAATCATAATTTAGGTGTTGAGACTAAGGTTTCACACAGAACCTGAAAAGAACTTACTTTAGAGGGCTTATTCTTCTTAAGGAAGAAAACGCACACAAAATAATATATAGTTAAAAGCAGTGAGCTGAAAACTGTCTTCAACTTGTGCATGTGAGAAGGAAATAAGCCCTGGTTTAATTAGAGGTAGGATCTAATAAGATGTGTGTTCTGTGACATGGCCTTGCACGGTCTCCTTTATATATGGCTTGTTAAGTCAAATAATAAAAATACTGAAATGTGGTTTTTAAGGAGCATTAAAACTGAACATTTAGTGTACTCAAACAGTATTATTCCAATGCTATTAGTATGCTGATTGTCTGTTTCTGCAGACTTCCTACATGTATAAATTCATATGTCACACACATTATCTGTCATGCTCCTTGTAATATATGACATTTATTTTTAAGTGCCTGGTGCATTTTGCCTGGGAATAAAACACTATAAGGTATTTTCAAGCTTAGGTATTAGAGTGCTTATTTTACCAACTTTGACCTTACATCATATGAAATGTTGAATTTAATAGCATATTGTATTTTTTACATGTCCTTTATCAATATGGATCTCATCATGCTTTACCAACAACAGTAAAGCACAGATCAAAAATAACTTACTTAAGCAACAGTGACACACATTGTCTGAACTGCATCTCCAAATCTAAGTTTAAAATGTTTCACAGAAACATTTTATAAATATAAACTAGAAAATTATGAGAGAAATCTTAAGACTGGCCTAGTGCCTTTAGAATCCATATGATAGACCAACATGGCTTTTTGAGAAGACTTCAAGAAGGATTTCATAAAGCTCATGTTCAAATTGAAGTTTATTGTTTGGTCCTTTAATGAATCATAAGTGAAACATAGTTAAAATAGTACAGGGAACACATACACACTAACTTTTAATCTTGGGTATACTCCATCTGCCTTATTTTTATACTAACAAATGAGGGATCATATGCATTTAAGAGCCATCTCTGTGTAATTAATAACATGGAGTGAAACAATTTGGGAACAATTTTTGATATTTTGAGTGGTATTTGCATCATTTGTTATCATTTAGAGAGGCTACTTCAGATATATACTCTTTTGTATTGTGTTTTTACTTGAAATTTCTTTCCAGTGGACTGTCATCTAAGAGATCAAGTTGTTGTTTGCCTCCTGGGTTTGAAAACAGTACAGATCTCGATTTGATTCTGGAGTACCCATCTAATCTATGCCAGCAGGCTCACCTTCCACTCTAATGTATTCCAGTCAAACCTGTTATTAAAATGCATGAACCGGCACTCACTTGCTCTGAATTTTTCATCCTTTGATTTTTCTCTGAAGATTGTTGCCCCACAATGTCAGAAGCCTGGATGGTTCAGGCTGAAAGTCTAAACGCAAAGGCGCCTGTGCAAAGTTTGACCCTAAACTACAAAATCAAACCCTTCTCATTTTAGTCACATAGCTGCTCTGTTACCTTCTGACAATAGAAACAGCAATTAGGAAAACACAGCTCCATCCTTTTCTAGCCAATTTTAAAGTTTGGTCATAGAATGACTCTTTTGTTTGGGTTTTCTCAGCTCCTTTGCAGTCCTGGGCTTGCCTCAATTTCTGTATCTTTCCATCTCAGCCTCTCCTGTGCTGGAATTACCAACAAGTGTCTACATCCTTTCCTCTTATCATTTTAAGAGGAATAACATGCATGCATATTATGATTCAACCTACATTAAAGAGATATGTTTAATTTAAAGATATTAGCGGTGGTGGTGATGATGATAATGAGAGAGAGAGAGAGAGAGAGAGAGAGAGAGAGAGAGAGAGAGAGAGAGAGAGAGAGAGAATTGGCTCATAAGCAAATACGTACAAAGATGTGTACATGTCAAGATGTGTACATGGAAGTCAGAGGATCACTTTCAGGAATTGGCTTTCTCTTGCCGTGGGTTCTCTCCTATGGTGAGTTTCTAGGATTAAACTCAGTTTGTCAGCAACTGCTTTTAAACCATGAGCCAACTCCCTGGCCCAAACATAGTTTGAAATGGTTGAATTTTTATTTCACTGTTTTCTTGGTGGATTGATAGCATTTCCAAGTGAAAGCATTTTAGAGATCTCTTTCCAGGAGTGTCCTCATTGTCACCTCAGGTAAAAACAGTCCTAGTGGTTTGCCTGGGATGTCAGAGGACATGCCCTAGTACCTGTTGCCTTTTATTTTTCTGTGGTTTATCTCTAGTTCTTTTGTCTTTTCCCACTCAAACAGGGAACTGTGAAAAACCTTCAATGCAGTGCTACCTATTTCAAAGATGAAATAAATGGGGCTACAAATGTGTCAATAAATATGAGTCAGATATTGCTAAAATTAGGGAAAGTTTTGATGGGATATATATTTTAAAATGCCTTATACTGGACAGATATATGAGATCTCATGCTTTCCAATATTGATATACTATTTGGATCAAAACTACAATAATAATAAATAAGTTGTGCTTACTTAATATGGCTCATAGAATATATTTTGTGAACATGTGTTAAACTATTCTAAGGTCTTCATTTATGTCATGTCCATACATAAGATAGGCATTTATAATCAATAACTAATATGCCTCTTTTTGCCTTGTAATTAATCCAAACGATGTAACTAGCTGAGTGAAAATAAACAGAAATGATATTGTTAATGAGAACTATTTATGGAGGATGAATTTATGCCTCCTAACAAACAAATGTGGTAAAAACAGAGCCAAAATGAGAAATTGCTGCTTTCTAGAGTTTGGAAAACTTCACTGAAAAGTTCTGAACAAGACCCAACAAAGGGAAGAACTATGGAAAAATGACCTGGTACTTCTGATGGTGCAAAAGTTCAACAAGTATCTTTACATGTGAGCAAAGAGCACCCAAACCAGAAAAGTTTATGTGATTCTTAAATTAACACACAGAAAAATGTGTACATGCATGGGCTTAGAGTGATGAGTAAGAACCTACATGGAGCTCAAAGGATGCATGTGAAAATTGAAAGAAAGTGCCGTTATGGTTTTGTAATGAAAAGAAAAGATTATTTGAGTCCATTCATTTTGCTTGTCTTTATTTTTCTTATACAGTTTCACTCTTGCCTCATTACAAAATGAATGGTGGTTTATAAAGATACAAACAGTATATATGCAGAATAGTTTGAAGTCACTTTGATACAGGCTGGAGGGAGTCATTTTGGAAGAAGGAATCACAATTTTGATAATGGCCCCACCAGAGTGGTTTGTGGTGCATTTTCTAAAGTGATATGAGAGAATCTTGCTTACTTTTGAGCCCTGCCACCTCTGAGCTGTTGATCCTGAGTATTATATAAAAAGGTAGGCTGATCAAGTCAATAGAAGCAAATTTGCAAGCAGCACTCCTCTGGGCCTTTTCATCAGTTCTTGCGTTCAGGTTCCTGCCTTGTGCGAGCGAGCATGTACACATTTTCCTGTATGTTAATTTAGGAAGCACACAGAGTATTCTGTTTTAGGTAGTCTCTTGCTCTTGCTCCTGCATGTAGATACTGGATTCTTGCCATGACTTCTTTCAGTGATGGACTGTGATGTGGAACTGAAAGCTGAAAACAAAACAAAACAAAACAAAACAAAACAAAACAAAAACCTTTCCTCCCAAAGTTTCTTTTGGTTTGTGGTATTTTCTCAGAGTAATGGACACCTTAGCTAAAAAAGAGATTTGTAGCATAGAAGGGGGCATTGCTGTAACAACCTGACCACGATGTTCTCAGAAGTGTGTTGGACATATTTACTACTTAAGATTTGAAAAGCCATTGAGTGGCTTGATGAGCTATTGTGAGAACATAGATAATACCGAGAGCAACACAGATGATAAAGACCTGGCTTGCAAAGTTTCAGGGGGGAAGTTTGAGAGCCTCTTAAAGACTCTATCAGGACTGTTAATATTTTGAATTAAGAAACACTAAAATTAAGTCTTTGTTCTACTGGGACAATCCATGCTGCTTAGATGGAGCTGAGAAATTAGCCATGACTACTAAGAGACAGATCATTGTCGTGAATCTTCTGAGAGTGTTTCTTCAAGATAAGCACAGAGGACCTATGGTCCAGAGACAGCCACAGCTCTATCTCATGCTGGCAGCCAAACTTGACAACGTATAAGAGTCTCCCTTGTGGTATTAGTTTTGAGTGTATGAAGGGGTCATGAGAGCATGTGCCTTGGTACATGAGAGGCCAGGAGAGGCCACAGAAGGAAGTCCAGCCTCAGTTGTAATAAAAACTCTAAGATTGGATGGAGCATGAAGAGTTGAGGCTTGACACCATGTGACAGGGTCAGAGTCCATGGAAAGAGTCAAGGAAAGGCTAGTGGTGAAAGTATAGTCCAGTTGTAGTAGCGATCCAAGATGCCAATAACCCAATAATGTGAGATGAGATGACTTTTAAGAATAACAGGAGCTGTAGCATGGAGGTAGCCTGAGACAAGGAGAAAAATCTGCATGTGCTATGATTGACAGATTGAGAGAAAAGGGACTCTCTTTGCCATCCAGAATATCCTGAATGATTCAAGCTTTGATTTAATTGGGACTGTGCCCTGTGCATTTTGGAATGAGAAATTGTACGTATTTATTTATTTATTTATTTATTTATTTATTTATTTATTTTACTCATTCATTTATGTGCACAGTTCAGACTTTAAACTTTTACAGAGATTAAGCCATATTGAAAATCTAGATTTTTAAGAGATGCATTGGAAATTTCGGAAATCTTAAATATAACAATAATGACATATAGGCCACCACATGGGGTTAGTATCAAAACATCATGGAGCTTGGATATTATACATTTTCAACAACAGCCATGCCTGTCACCAATTAAATTCTTAATATCCTTATCTTTTTCAGTTTATGTGTCCATTTATTGATTAGATGGTTTGGCAGTTAGGTATGTTTTTAAATTATTTCTTTAATAGTTGGGATTATAATATATATTATTTCTTTAAGGGGAAGATAGTATCAGTTATAGGGTACACAAAGACCTCACAACTCACTTTACATATAATACAGAAGTGGCCTATATTGTAAATATGGACTTAAAAATAGTCAAGGCAGTTCACTAAGAATAATCCTAGCCATGAATTTCTAGGAATGACTTTTCTCTTATGTTTCTTACAGAATCCAGTAGTGTTGAAATGGAATTCAGTAAATTCAGTAAAAGATAGTAGTTTTCATTTGACCCACCATGGAATAATTATTATTTTTTCTCTGTTTAGGTATGAAGACCAATCAAAGACAGAAAGTTTGGATTTAAATTCTGTGAAAGAACCAGTAGGAAGCTTGTTCCTGTTTCTGTGTATGTATGAGATTGCCCAAGGTATCTGGGCAGGACTTTGGGGAATAGAACTGATGCCCTGTTAAAACCGAAGAAGCTAACAAGGCAGAATTCTGGCCAATTTTCCCCATCACTATCAGAATAAATAGCTGCATTCATGTATAAACCAAGTTTCCTAAGGAAGTAATTTCATGTAGAATATTTACTTTTAAAGTCTCCCTTCATCCAACCTCAGAATTGTTTAGAATAATTAGAGGGAAAGAAGATGAGAAATTGCTGAAATTTAGTTTTAATCACTGTTTTTAGAAAAGGATGTGATTAAGTTAATGCAATTGCACAAGAAAACACTTGCTCGTATTTCTAAAGTCATGCAGTAAACACTGAAAAGAGAGAGGGATAAAGGGAGATATTGTATGTGCTATAAATATGTAAACCTTGCCAAGGAGGCTTAAGGTGAGAATGAGCCCCAGGTTCATGAAGGAGACGAAAATCGATAAGAGAAAATGCTTCAATTTGCAAGTTTATTCAGAGAGGTCCATGGCTTAGGGAAGATAGTGACTTAGCAACCAGTGTTCAGGGAAGACTGCGACTCCTGTGCCTCTTCTACCGTCTATAGCTGCAACTGAATGCACACAGTAGAAGGGGTGGATAAACACTGGAGAAACAAATTAAAGGCTGGCAGATGAGCTTATACCAAATTATAACCTGGGCAGTTTAAATGTTTGCACATTTCTGGGCCTATAAAGATCTGATTGCAAGAACGTAAAAGAGTGGGCATTAAATCACAGAGATTAAAATGGGACAAAGCTACCAATTCTATGAATTTAGAGAAAGCGCCAATGAACTTAATAAAAAAAACTCTAGAATGAACCAAGAGCTAGATTACTGGAGTTTATGATCAAAAGGTCTGTTTCTAATTATAGAAATGAGCTTCTATTATTTTTATTTGTAAAGTGGTAAACCAAGTCTTTAGTTCTTATGTATGTTTATGGGTCAAATATGAAAAATAAGATAGGAAACATAGAAAATAATAATTTGGATAATTATCTAACTGTAATCGACTCATAAGTATAAAATCAAATGAAAAATTGTCCTGTTCCATGTATCACTGTGTAGTGGTGGAATGTTTCCCAGGATGACTAATAAAGTCTTTATATCCTACCTGTCTGTGTCTCCATTTCTATCCATTACTATTTATACCAGTGCTTTAGATATTGAGGGATGCTCAGATGAACAGGCACTAGTAGACAAAACTGAATGTTAGACCAAAAAAAAAAAAAAAAAAAAAAAAAAAAAAAAGGAAAAGAAAAAAAGAAAAAGAGCCAACAATTTATAAGACCATTCTGTTAATTCAAGAATTTGAATAAAAATATTGTGCTTGGACTAAAGAAAGGAAGTCTTGCTTTAGGTTTAAATTTTTCTTGCCCAAGCTGTCTACAAAAAGTAGTAGAGTACAATGACATAATTCCATGTGTGTGAGTTTCATGTTATAGCTGAGGAAAAAAAATTCTCCTAAATAAATGTTCAGGCTCATCTTTCCACATACCCAAAAGGAAAGTGGGATCACGTTGTAATAAAATCTCATCCACAAAAGCCATTCCTATTAGATATGTCTTTTTAAAATGTCTCTGTGGTAAAATATAAGTGATAAGTTTCAATTTGCTTTTAAATTTTTTTCTTTCTTTAAATATCTTCTGGTATTTGGTGCTTATCTTACATGAGCACAGCCTTCATTAGTGGAAGATAGTCCTCCTTACTAAAATAAACTAAGTATGCCTTTGAAAAATTTGCAGTAAATGAAATGTTTAAGAACCAAATCAAAATATATTTTATATAACTGAATATTATTTCTTAATAGGTTAAAATGTGTTTTAAGCCAAAAAGAGGAGTAAAGTAGAAATCATAGCATGTGGATAATGTGTGTTATACAGCTGTATCATGTGTGTATGTGTGTGTATGTGTGTGTCCATGTTTGCATGCATACATGCAATATGGATTCGGTACCTAAGAATCTAGACACACCACCTTACAAACAATAGTCTTTTCAAGAAAATCTCAAAGGTATATGCCTATTTGGATGGAAAGCATCTCCTTTTCTTAAATTTTTAAAATTCTCTCCCAATCTCTCTGTTTTTATTTTATCTTTTGAAAGTAGAGCATCATGAGTTGCCTTGGCAACATAATGGCTGTAACAACAACCTATAAGTTCAGGATGTATCTCACTTCAGGTGAGATGGTGAGGAAGTTAGGAATGTTGCAGCAGTTCATCATGTAGCAATCACTTACTGGAGAGAATCATCCATGGTCCTGTAAATTTTGCTGTTAAGTCAGCCTATCTGAACCTCTTGGCATAGAAACAACCCAGGCTGTGTAAATACATCACATTCTGCCAAATTTGTGTAAAAGTGAAGCAAGCCAGAATGATATTGAGCCCAAGTAAATGGTTGGAGGTAAGTGGACTATTTATATACATATCTCAAGAAGATAAAAGCTACAATTATAATTATATAAAACCAGCAAAAGAATGGGGAATTTCTCTCACTCTTATATGATGTACATTAAAAGTATGATTCCATGCACAATGACTCACTATATTGCAAAATGCTGTCACCCTTATAAAACTATGTAAGTTTGAAAGACAAAGTTGCTAGAAAATAGTTCATAATGACTTGAGTTTGCATTGATAATCTGTCTCCTCCACCTCCTCCTCTTCCTTCTCTTCCTTCTCTTCCTTATTCTACTTTTTGTTTTAACTCTCAGTGTAAGGCAGGTAGAAGCTGTGATCATTTGTGTTGCCTGAAAAGAAGGATTGCATGAGGTTTGTGTGTACTTAGGAATTGAAACAGAATGGACCCAACTTTTTTTTTTT
>NW_022196894.1:38712573-38729093 GCF_008632895.1 Mastomys coucha | reverse complement strand
TACTTTTCCAAGTAACATTTTTAGAGAAGACTTATGTAAATTGACATGTGCGAATGAAGAAAGCCTAAAAGAGAAAAAGAAGGGGAAGAGTGGTGCTGGAGTTGGTGCAGTCAGGTGGACACTCCTTAACACCCCATTCCAAAGGCTCTTGTGACTTCCTACGTGTTCTTCTCAGTGAACTTACAATTCCCCGTAAACAGACCTGGAGTGCCAACTTGAAAAACAGTCATTTCTCAGTACTGCCTTCTTGCGTGTAGTCTTCAAATCTGGTCCTAGTAGCCCAAGGCCTGTAATCCCAGACCAAGACAGGAAGGTTGTGAGTTCAAGGCCAGCCTTGGGTTGCACAGCATGGCATGAGTGCAGGTGCCTGTGGAGACCAGAAGTGTTGGATCCTGTGGAGTAATAGGCAGTTGGAGGTAAATGACATGGGTGATGGGACCTGAAGTAGGGGTCCTAGAGCAGTGAATGGGCCATCATCAGCATGACCTGGATTGAAAAGGCCCAAGGGACTAAATATCTGAAGAGTCTAAGCTATGATTCATTTGCTTGAAGTAGGAAGGTTAATACAATGATACTTTGCATGTTTTATGGTTGTTTCAGCCAGGAGAGTAGTTACTAAGAGTCAATCTGGAAACATCAAGGACTATTTAACTGAGGCAGATCTCCTAATCTGGTTGTGCTCTGTAGCTACGCTCATACTCTTGGTAGTTAATTAAGAGGATCCATGTATAATTATATAGTCTCTTTTCATCTTTGTATATAAGCTTCAGATGTATGTTATATAGATATTTAATTAAAATATCAGCAAATAGGCTGACACTTGATGACAGGTGATAAGGCAATAAGTAGGATGAGTAGATATATATGAACTGCAATTTCATGGTACTTAAAATTGAGGAAGGGAGATTAAACTAATGCCCTGGAGAAAGATGAACACAGTGAAACATGGAACAGAACATTGTTGATAGAAGCAAGGAACCTAATCAATTCTGCCATAGGCAATAAATAGTATGCTTCCTTATGATGCTATTAAAGTTAGGTGGGATAACTTGGGGCGGGGGAGTGGAATAAGACTAAGGAATTAAGAATTAAGGAATTAAGAATTGACTCAGAACTTTAGCTTTAAAGGAATCAGGAGAACAAAGGCAAGGCAAATGAAAGGGCTTGTAAAATCTTGAAGGCCAAATAAGGGCCTGAAATATAACTCAAGGAGAATATAAAGATCTCTAGCAAATAAAGTGCCATTGTCCTGTTATCACACCAGTAAGTGCTCACATCTAATGATCATTTCTGTGTGTGTCCATGTGTTTAACTAAGACCATTACCACTCTACAGATGTGGACATTGAAAATCATGGAAACTAACTCAGAAGCTTGGCATCACAAGTCACCATAGTAGGATTGTACCTTAGTCTTTGGATGCAAGTCTAGTGCTCTTCCACAGAGAAATCATTATCCAGTAGATATAATGTTTTCATTAGCAGTGATTAGGTAATTCTACTTAGGAGTCACCTTTATAATATTAGGTCTTAGAGAAAATATGTAAGGGCAAAATGGGAATCTTAGAGACCTCCAAGTAGTTCTATTCTTTTCTAATAAATATCAGAATCACTTGAGGTCATTCCAACAAAGGGCACATGGAGAAGGTAGATTCTGTGACTTTACCTATTCCATTGATAGGATGGAGAAGTGACTGGAACATCTCTAAGACTTTTTTCTAATCTTAAAATACAATTTATGTTACAGTTGGGTCACAGGTAATGGTACTGTGTTGTTTGGGGGAAAGCTGCTTGAAATTAAAAACAAGGAGATCAATAGTCCCTGGATATTGCACATCTGGACAAAAGGCTAAAAGCAGAAGTCATGACTGGTAATACAGGACTGAGGAACCCCACAGGGTAATGGATGTGCCAGCATTTTGGACTCCTGATGACTTGTTAAAGAGCAAAATATCTCTCAAATGAGCAATAAGAAATTAGTTATACCTCATGTATTTCATTATTCCATATCAAACTGAGAGCCACCTCCATGGACCGAGAATTTTACTGTCTGATGCCTCAGTTTCCTCATGAATATAATAGGGTCATGTATTTAATTAATGTTTGTGCCTATGGATCTAATGAATTTGAAGAGAATGGCATATGATTAGAATTATGGCCAAAATTTTAAAGGTGACCTCATTCTCCACTAACTGTATTATTTAGGAATATGGAAGTCGAAAGCCACTTTTTCAAATATGTTTGGCTTGTGTTGGTGGACAGCATTTCTTTTCCTTTTTTTTTTTTTTTTTTTTTTTTAACCAATGGGTGTCATCCAAAGCAAAAACATCATGTTGAAATTTATTGTTACAGAAAATCCCAGTCAAGTTTAATGCTCCCTTCAAGTAAGGCAACAAAGAAAAGCTACAGAGGAGAAAGATGTTACAAAGAGCATTTCTTTCATTTCTTTTTGCTAGCCTTATTCCATTTTATTAATATATACTTAATATGAATATCACTAATGTGCAAGTACTTGCAGTCTGCTGGCCTGAGATCAACTTGTAGCTCTGCATTTCCTGACTCTGTGAACCCCCCACAGCAAGTTAATTAACCTCTGTGTGCTTCAACTTTCTGATCAATAAAAAGGAAATAATAGATTTACCTCACAGGGATGTCCTTAGGACTTCATATTAAAACATGCAAAGACTTAGAGCAGCTTCCAGCCTCTAATAAGGTTTCAATAAAGGTGAGTGACCATTGCTAACATCTCTCTCGTTCCTTCCTTCCACATTTATTATCCTTACTGTGTTTTCTTTTCTGTGAATACTGCTAATTGTCTGGAAAAAGATGAGAGTGGGTAATGGAAAATATAGAACAAAATTGACCCTTAAGATTGGATTCTTTTAATTTTATTTTTACAGGAATTAGCAGCAAAAGATAGGGAAGAAATCCACTAGTACATGTGCTGTATTCACACACCTACCCCTGTGATGTAAAAATGAAAACTAATGGGGCTAAGAGAGAAAAGAGCATGACATTATCTTCAAATACCATTTAGGGAATTGAGGAATAATATATTTTAATACTAATATTTTACATGAACAAATTTTCCCTCTTTTGAGAGGAGCTTAATGTGCTTAATTTGGTTTTCATTTATATTAATCATTTCTTATCTCTATTAAAGCACTTATCATATTGTATTGCAATTTATCTATTTATAAGTCTATTTCTCTTACCAGACCATGAAATCTGTGAAGACATGGGCTCATTATTATCCATCTTTCTGGCCTCGAGTCTAATACAGTTCCCTCAGGAAAAAAAAAATCACAGGTGTGATTTAATTTAAAAAAAATCACAGGTGTAATTTAATGCTTGACGAATAAACAAATGAATGAATGAAATCCTCCACCATGGTGTCAGCTTACTAGACACCATTACAGATCCTCCAGTTAAACATGCTTTAAATAAGCCAATGAGAAAAGAAAACCTGGGATTTATAACTTAAGCAATAAGCTTTGCTGAATCCTACAAAAAAATCTGCTTTTAAGAGCCACATAGGCATAATGTTTTTGTGCACTGTGTAAACATTATCCTCGTGCTATTCCAATTCTTATTTCTCTGCCCTCAAATCTGGTTTCAATCAGGACACAACATTATAATGCTTATGTCAAGAACCTTCTGTCTCAAGTTAGTGTAAACAATCCCTACCATTTATTTTCCACCTTGTCAATAAAAGCTGATCAGTCAATGGTGGGGCAGAAGAGAGAGTAAGGTGGGACTTCTGACATTCAGGGAATGGGAAGAGAGAGGGAAGAGTAATGCAGATTTAGGCAGGGTGTAGGTGAGAGGAGAGATATTTTGGGAAAATACATCTGAAGCCTTGTGAGCCAGACCAATACTAAAATGCAAGTATCTCAGAATTTTGTAGTCAGATTAGTTTAGTGGATTAATATAGATCAGTGTCTGCCCAAGTATTGCCTTAAAGTTTGATCAAATGAATCTTGGACTCTCTGTGTCACTATTGAAAATCTAGTTAGGACTCTTTTTTAAAAAGCCAAACACCTGCCATACTAATTTACTGAAATATATTTTTACTAATAGTTACCATTACAGAGTCATGTTATAAATTATAAACTTTTTAAACTGGGCATGGTGCCTCATGTCTTTAATCCCATCACTCTGGAGGCAGATACAGGCAGTATCAACTCAACTCTCATTGAGTTCAAGGCCAGGCTGGTCTATAAAGTGAGTTTCAGAAAAACCAAGGCTGTTACACAGAGAAACTCAGTCTCAAAAAGAAAAACAAAACAAGCAAGCAAATGAACTGTTTCAAAAGTAAACATCTCCTTTGTCCGAAGTTTAGTTTCTGAGATTTATTTTTGACATACTAGCCACACCATGCATAGATAAGTCTCCCTTCCCATTTCTAGGAGAATGCATATAGGAGGGCAAAATTGTGCCTCTAATCATTTTCATTTTACAGGAGTGTCTCATGTGTAGTTCTCCTGCTCTCTCTCTAGCATGCACCTTATGCCTGTGAAAATTCTGAAAAAGAGTGACAATGTTTATACATGCAGCCTATCAGCCAGCCAACTCAGCTGCTGCTTTTTCTTCTCCTTCTCCTTCTTCCTCCCCTCTTCCTCCTCATCTTCTTCATCCTCCTCCTCCTTTCCTTCCTTCTCTGTTTTTTCCTCTTATTTTATAGGGAATGTCAAAAAAGATAGCATCATCTCTTCTATCAAAATATTAAATGTAACTATGTAATCTAGTCTATGCTTCAAATTCTACCATCCCCTCTTGAATGCTGGAAACACTAACTTTCTTTTACTTGCAGTTCAAATTGTCTATCTGCAGTTGTATCTCTTTTGGCTTTAATGCTCAGTGCACCTTCTGAACACTCCTTTGAGTCTGGCATCTCTAGTTCTACTCCCCTATCCTATATTTTTGACTTTCATTTTCCAGAGAATGTTCCAGGCTACTCTCTGTTCATAAAATTATTAATATTGGATCAAGATACCAGAAAAGAAAAACAAGTTAAGGTCACCAAAGCTTATTTTGGCCTCTAATATCATAGTTTTATTCCATGGTCACTTACGTAGATTGTTCTGGACTTCAGGTGGGCCATAACATAATGGCAGGGATTATTTTGTATATCAAAAAATCTCACCTTGTAGTAGGAAGTATGCAGAGAAAATGGGCAACCAGGAGACTGGACATAGTATGTGTCCTTCTAGGTCATTCCTTACTTAAATTTTGGGCATTGTGACCTCTAGTCAAATTTCTCTGATTAAAAAGTTTTCTAAGTTTTTCTATTTCCTTGAATTAATGGATCTTGAAGCACTGACTTTCCAGATCCTACTTCTAGTGGTTATTTGTATAATGGATCCATGCTGTATCTTAACCAACCACTTACCAACAACTGAGTTTTCCAAACCAGCTATTGTGACATACTAGTTCGGTATAAAATCATGTAATGTGAGTGTCATATTTTTTAAACAATAGGATAGAAGGAAAATATACCAAATAACCAAGGACACATTGTTTTGTGAAGCATAAACAAGATAGTATAACAAATACATATAAATGTAAATATGCATACATGTATATTTCTATTAAGTGCAACATTACTTTTGGTCTTGATAAAAATCTACTTTGAAAGCCACAAAAAGTGGTATTTAGTTTTCTTTTTGTGACAGACTCTAATGTCAACATTGTATTTTTCTCAAAAGAGTGTTCAATGATTTTCCCCTTCAACTGTTAAAAATTGAATTCTCAAAAATAAGGAGCCTAAAGTTAGGCTTATGATTCCTACTTCAGCCATGGGTTGTGCAGAAAGTATGTGGTGTCCAATTTCTAGCACCATTCCACTAAATAGTATTCTAAATCAGTCTTTGAAGATATAATTTCTATGTAGATTTCTTAGAACAGTTGGGACATGCATGCATTCCTTCACTTGTACCAATTAACACCTGCAGATCAGTCTGATTCTACCCTGTATGCTATTCTTTTTTGAATATTGTTCTGGTTCTCCTTTACTGTATTAAAATCTCATGCTATTTGACAAGTATCTTTGAAGCATACAGTGACTGTGGATATGTGTTTGAGATGCTCATTGGCTTTGAAAAAAGGAGACAGATCAAAATTGGTCAACAGACTACACTGTATATGAGTCCTTTAAGGGTCTGGAAGGGAAATAGATGCAGAAGGAAAAACCAAAGAACAGGGTGTTCCTAGACCAATGTTCTGAAACTGTGAACACAATGTTTCTTTCATCCATCAAATGTGTTTATGCAGCTTCGTGTGTCTCATTTCTCTATTTAAAATAAAAGTAGCCATGAAGATCCCACAGTTAAAAACAATGAACAAGAATGGTAGATTGAAATAAAGAAATACAGACATCATGAAAGTTCTGAGAAGAGATATTTGCAAATCAAATAATTTTTACCACACTCGTAGTTTATTGCCTCTTGTATCTGCTTTGGGTATCTGACCATGAATGAGTTTCAAAATTTTCCTCTTCTTTCCTGAATCTTTGCTTGTTTCCTTTGAGTGACAACTTTCTCTTTCAGTGGTCATTAAAACAAAACTTCATAAAGCAGAAAAATGAAAAAAAAAATTCTTGGAATACTATCAGAAACCAGGTGGATACACATTATGAGATGAATAAGCCTCTACTCAATTCTTCCAGCAATCAATTGATGATATGGTTCCTATTCTAAATTAGGATGATAGACCACTGTCTTGTTTTCCCTCTATGAACAATAAATAGAGTCATAGACAATATATAGGTAAAAAAAAAAAAAACCTTAAAATTTTTTATTCACTTCCTTATTTGGGAAATAATAACAAAACATGCAAACAAACAAACAAACAAATAGAATTATGTAGGCTTGGGTACTCAAAAATCTAATTTCATGAGTAGACATTCATTAAAAGTAATTTTTCATAACCTAAAGTTCACATGCTTTCTAACTGGATCCAAGAGAATGTCAAAGTAGGTAGCAACTTTGCTGTGTGTATGTTTTGTTTTGTTTTGTTTTTTCTGTAAAAAGGCATCATGAAATTTTCTGTAATGATGAATTTAAAGTCAGGTGTAAGAGTTTATAGTTGACAGGATCTAGAATCATCTTAAAGACGAACAATCATGTAGTTTGTGAGTGAATTTCTTGACTGGGTTAAAGAAGACCTGCCCTAAAATATGAGGGACATCATCCTATTGGTTGAGATCCTGGACCATATAGAGATGAGTTAGGTACCAGCATTTATCACACTCTCTTAACCTCATGTTTCTGCTGCTCTGACTTCTCTATCCTCAGTCTATAAATCAAAGCTCCATGAGTTACTCCTTTCAGCAGGTGTTTTGTCATGGCAGCAAGAGAGTAACTCATACAGAAGACCAGCTACAACTTGGGTACACTGCCTTACTCCTTGCTGCTGATATTTGTCTTGTTACTCACCTCCTAAGAAACATACTGTTTTACTTCTTTCTTCCCCTTAATAGTTCCCTGCCTTTCTGATTTCCATATATTCCCTTACTTTTCTACAAATGATTTCAGTTTAAAGCACATCTTAGTTACTCTGGACATTCTTATTCTTTTCCAAATCACAACAGAAAATGAGACACAATGAAAAGAAAAAAATAAAATAAACCTAACACTCAGTCTGTGATTCCCATCATTAGTCTCATTAGGACAATTTCTCTCTTCGAGGCTACTCTCCTTTGGCCACAGAACAGGAACCTTTATTCTACTTAGTAGGCTACTTTGCAAGTTATTATTTCTGGCTCTTTTGGTCCTCATCTTTAAGTCAGTGAGATGAAAGTGTTCCACTTAAAGAGAAAAACACAATAATGTGGTACCATTACCATGGAAACCGGAAACAAGAGCTTTTTAAGATGGAAAAAAGTGAGGGAGAAGTGTTATTATTTATTTTGCATTAAATAAAATACATGCAAGTTTAATAGTTGAAAATAGCCTTGAACATTATAAAGAAGGATAATAGCATATCCTACCGCCACTCCACCTTCCTACTTATTCTGTTTTCCATTATTGCGTGCAAAATTAGAATCATTTGTAGAAGAATTCCACTTTCATTCAAGAGGATTATGAAATGGTACCAATTATTTCAAGTCATTTATTATTAAAAGTCCTTTAGGATGCATTTGGAAAATAAATAGATATATGCCCTCTCATCTTTAGAAAACAGAAATTGATGATACATACATGAAAGGCAACCTTGCTCTTGCAACTCCAGTTCTCAACCTTAGTTATATCCAGTACTGATCAGCATTTGGATCTCACCTGGCCATCTTGTTTAGGACTGGAGAAAGGACTTGAATTTAAAGGAAGGTTTACTCTGAGACATTGCAAATGGTAGAGGCACGAGGCTCAACCATCTCTTTACTGGGTTTTAACCCTACTGAGATGCACATCTCCATGTTTCATGTAATTGAGTTTTTAGACTCAAATTTATCATGGTGTAAATAATTTAAGTAACAGCTGTAATTCAAATAGACACTGAAATGTGAATGATCTCATCAATGCTCTTTTTCTGCCGCCATTTCTCTCTAACTTTGAGGTAGGGTCTCACTCCACACTGGCCTAGACTTCACTAGGCAGTCCGAGCTTACTTTGAAGTTATAGTGAGGAAGCTTCTTTCACAGCTAGTGATGAAATTGCTAGTGCAAACACTATGCCCAGTTGAGAGCATGTGTCTTATAATTCTGCAGTTGTATTTCATTATTTAGCCCATTATTACAAATTTTTGGAAAAATAACACTCAATCTTTAGATTTCTATGAATGTCATTGATTTGGTTTTGTTGTCCTAGAGAAATTAAAAGTAAAACTCGAAATATCAGAGAGAAAATTATGAATTTGTGGTTTCATTCCTGAGGTGGCTGTGAGAGTCTTCCTCTGAATGAGACAAGGCTCCTGCTATGAGAGTGAGAGAAGGAGAGGTGAAGAGTGGAGGGCTCGTTTATTCTTATTTGCATCCCGAGATGCTCCAGATACTGTTTTCTGATACCGTGAACATGTCTAGATGAGAGTCTGAAGCTAACTTCATAGGGATCATCTCTCTACCTGCTGGTGTGGAGAAGCCAAACTTCTTAGCTTGAAATAAGGGCTCAGAAGGAAAGTGGCTGATAACTCAGAAGTCCCAATGTTTCAGTTTGTCTAAGCAAAGTTACTTTACTATTTCCAAACAAAGTTTTCTGCTGAAACACACCTCATCGGGAAGAACAAAGCACTTTCCTGTAATAGCCTTAACTAGATAACTCAGCACTTACTGTAGAGCCTTCAGTGCTGCCAGTGCTACCCAGGAAGATGTAACTGGGAGCATAAGTAAACACTGGAAAGTTCTTTTCTGAGTAGAACTAGCCAGAGACTTAACTGCCATGGTGCTCCTGGCTCTCAGCCAGTAGTAATGACTTGAGATTCCCCATCATGAAGCATGGCATAGAAAACTGCTGACAGGTGCTGTCATTAGGAAGAGAGGCATGAGAGAAAGTAGGCAATAGCTTCCCTTTACCATTCTTCCATGCCTTTCTCTGCAATTGAAGAACAGTTTGTTTCAGAGCAATTTTCATGTTGGGATGGCCTGGAATTTGTGGTTGGTGATTTCTCATTTGTCTTTCTTTCCCTGTCCACCTTCCTTACCTTCCTTTCGTCTTTCATATTTCCTTTAAATTCTGCTTCCTGACCTTTCTTTCACACTCTTTCCTGATTTCCTTCCTTCTTCCCTCCTGCCTTTCTCTCCTTCCTCCCTCCCTCCCTTCTTTCCTTCTTTCTCCCTTCCTTCCCTTTTTCTCTCTCTCCATCTTTTAATTTCTTTCATATTTCCTGTTTATTGTACAAATCTATCTGAAATGATTTCTGAAACAGACAAATTTGGGAGATACCTATGCACCAAACTTAAAAAGCACTCAGAGCCTTTGGTATGGTTGTAATGGTTCTCTGACAACTTGGTATACCCTACCTATAATAAATTTTTACTAGATAACTTTTTAAAATTGAAAACCTTAAAAGACCATATTTTAAAACATATCATAAAGTGGTTAAGAAATTGGCCTAAGAGCATAGAGGGCATGCTCAGTGTCATAGTTACCAATAACATTGACATTGAAACCCCACTCTAATCACAGCCAAGGAAGTAAGTCTGCTAGAGTCCAGAAGTGGTTCTCAACCATCCTATTGCTGTGATCCTTTACTACAGTGCCTCATGTTGTGGTAACCCCCAACCATAATATTATTTCATTGCTACTTCATACCTGTAATTTTGCTACTGTTATGAACTGTAAGAGAAATATCTGATATACAGGATATCTGATAAGTGACCCCAAAGGGGTCTCGACACATTGGTTGAAAATCCCTGTGCTAGATCACGGTATGGTTCTAAACTCTATGTTTTTTAAATTGTAAAATAGGATCGATGTAACGCTTCTGAATAATCAGCAATGGTGTCGTGAGATTAATAAAGAAAATGTATATAAAAACTTTGAAGACTTATTTATCTTGGTACAAATATATGACTTTATCATTAATGATTATTATATATCATATTAATCCACACTAAGAGAAAATATGCCAGGAGATTTCTAGAAGTTGCAGGAAGAGAAAGGGAGGGAAAATGAAATTAAAAAGAGAGAAGGAAAACTGTTCAGGTGATGGTGACATTTACTAACTTGATTTTCCTATTATAATTAAAATTCATACACTTGCTCACTTTTAAAATGTACAGTTTGCTTTAGGCTAATTAGATTTTAATAAAACTGCTTTAGGATAAAAGTCTAAAGGAAATAAGCACCCTTGACCACACCTGGGAAGCTCCTTTGGTTGAAAGAATGATGTCCTTCTGGGATTAGAAAGCTCCTCTTCCCCGGAGGGACTTCCCACACAATTTCAGTGATGGGTACACACTTGCTCCTTTCAGAAAACCACTGAGCCATGGGAACCCCTTTATTCTCTGCTATGCTAGAGGACACAGTGTCTATAGAACAGAATTCTCGATTCTGTTTCTAAATGGTAGCACTATGAATTGCCACAGTGTGTGTGTACAAAGAGACCTCTCTAAGATATTAGTTTTCCGATGCTCTCTCAGTTCTAACCTTCAGCCTGTGCAATTTCATTGTTGCTCAAATACTTTAGAGCTGCTTTGTCTAAAAGCAGTTTTTCCAGTAGCATCCATATGTAAAAGGGCTTCCAGTGCTCAAAATATCAGCTCAGAAATATACATGCTTGTTAAACAGCAAGAGTACTGATCAGCATCAGATTTTAGCAATTTTACTTAGATGTTCTCTCCACATTTTGACTATTTAAAAGACACTGTTGGTATAGGGCCACTAACAAGATAAGTGTGATTTATTGAGGAATGGACAACACATTACTTGTAGTATGCTTTTAAGTGAAATGAATGTTGCTAATGAAGCGATTTTATGATCAGGCATACATTTTATTCTTCTTGTTAGGTGGCTCAGGACAAAGCAAAGTATATTTGAAAAGAAATGTTATCATTCACCAAAACTTTTAAAGGAAACCTGTTTAGAAACAAACAGCCAAGTTCAGGAAACCAATAGAAATAAAAAAAGGAAAGAATTAGGGGCTTTGTGGGGCTAATAGTAATGATAATAGTAATAGCATTGCAATTATGAACCAGGAAATAAGTTATCTTTGTAGGAGACATGTTAAATACATGTTGAATGAAAGATTACAATACGTATTTCGAAATTTTCTTCTAGTTCAGGTATGTCTTGTGGCATAAAATAGGATAAAAGAAAAAATGTACACTTTAAAGTTTTTTTAAGATTTGCCACTGAACAAACTACAAGTTGTTTTCTGTAGCATGTAATACAACAAATGTATTATTTTCAACTTGTTCATGAACAATAGAGCACTGTTATGCTGTTTGGTATCATGCAGTCAAGTTATTTATACAAGTGCTTCTTTACATATCCACAAACACAAATGTCTCTTAGAAGTACTCTGTCACTTTCAAGTACAGTGCCTCGTTCTCCTCATTGGCTCTCACTCAGGTGACAATCTTAGGACAAGTATTTTAGTTAGGACTCTTATTGCTATGATGAAACACCATGACCAAAACAACTTAAGGAGAGAAGGGATTATTTGGCTTATATATCACAGTCCTTTGATGGCAACTAAGGCAGGAATTCAAACAGGGCAGGGTCCTAGAGGCAGAAGCTGAGGCAGAGGCCATGGAAGAGTGTGGCTTACTGGCTTGCTCAGCCTGTTTTCTTATTGAATCCAGGAGTGGCCCCACCCAAAATTTTCTGGCTCTTCCACTTCGATTCCTAAGAAAATGCCTTCTGGCTTGCCTGCAGCCTGATATTATGAAGGCACTTTCTCAATTTAGTCTTCCTTCTCTCATGATTCTAGTTTTTGTCGAATTGACGCACAACTATCTAGCAAAGTAACCAGCACAATCCATGTCCGAAATGCTTTGACAAAATGGAACTTAATTGGGAAATAGTAAAATAAACACAAGAAAAACTATTAAACAACAACAGCTCAGCAGATATCTTAATTAGATAATTTCAGGTTTGAAATAATACCATCACTTGGCAATTAGGGACCACTGGATGACAATTCAATGCCTGAAGCATGGAATTAAATTTTGTGTTTGGTCTGTAGTATTTTGATGCCTGTGTACTTTGCAGAATGTAAAAGATTTATATGGTTCCATCTAATTTTATGTCTACAACCTATTAGAAAATAAAACCTCTTCATTTTCAGTGACATTATTGCTAGTTGCTGGTCATATTGTTAAAGTCAAAAGTTTTCTTTTCAATGAAATTATAAAATCCTTTTTTTTTTCCTGAGCTCAATGACTGACATGAGGCTATAGAAAGTACTAGGAAAGTGAACATAGGTTGTCCTTAAGAGACATCCAGGAAACACTAATGATAATGGTTTCATAATAGCCAGCAGGCATACACAAGGTGATACATGAATTTTTGATAACCCTCTCAAAATTGCTGTTTTCCTTCAAAGAGCTCAAGGTCTGAGTCACTAGATGCCCTTTTGTATGTATGTGTATATTGTTTGAAATCTGATTTCTACCTTTTTTCTCATCCTTTGTGCAAATTATTTTTAATTTGGCCACGAAGATTTCATTCAGGGCTTCCCTTTTAAAATTCCTTTTTACTCCATCTGTTTATTTTGTATTTGCTGGGTGGGTGGCAAGTGCCTGTACATGCATGTGCTACACAGCACCCCCAGAGATCAGAGGGCAACTTGAAGAACTTAGTTCTGGTTTTCTCTTTTAATTAAATGTCTCTCAGAAATTGTCACAGGGTTGGCCATAAGCACCTCTATCCTTTGAGCCATCCTGCTGGCCCTCGATGCCTCTCTCTTTAAAATCTAAGTCTCATCCAAAATCCATCATAAGCTCCAATATGTAAGTCTTCTATGTTTCCCTCTGAAACATATGAATATTAGAGCTCATGTGTTCTGAATTGCAATAATCTCTGAATGTCTGCATGTTTAAATCATGATGTACTTCACGTGCAAGATTGTTAACTTCTCATTTCCAGATATAGGCAGGCCTTAGTAGGGAGCCAAGTAGGTTTTGGATAATGAATTAATAAATGGATGACCCAAGCAATTGCATTTAGTCTTAATCTAAACTAGAGGTCTATAATGGGCATGAAAAGGGAATTAGATGGGCTGGAGAGATGGCTTGGTGATTAAGAGCACTGACTGTTCTTCCAAAGGCCCTGAGTTCAATTCCCAGCAACCACATGGTGGCTTACAACCATCTGTAATGGGATCTGATGCCCTCTTCTGGTATGTCTGAAGACAGGTATAGGGTACTATAGTATGCATAAAATAACTAAATCTTAAAAAAAAAAAGAAAGAAAGAAAAAGGAATTAGATAACCTCAGTTATTGTCTTTAACATAACAATGGCTAATCTTTACTGACCAGTCTTGGTTAGCAAAAGTCCTACTATGGTCCAGATTTTTTTTCCTTTCAAAATAGTATATAGTCCTGGCAACACAGAAGCCTAGTATACTATTGTTCTGCCTATTTTTATTTTCTCATGAAAAGGTGGGCTATATTGAAGTTAAAAAACACTTGAACCCTGGACACAAGACAGTCTAGGCCAGCCCATGTTCTCAATTAATTTGACACACAAGCTACCGAAATCATCATTACAGAAGAACTTAGCTCCTACATCTGAGCAACAGCCTATCTCATATCATGAACTCAACTGCCTCTCTGAGGACATTTTTTATTAGCCTAAAGGGTGGAATCAAATTAAATGCACTGGGTATTGTTCTGCACAGTAAATTAACAAAGAACAATATGCAGAAGATGTAGAGCTACTCCACAAAACTGAGATGAGCGAGCTCTGCTGTCACTCATTTGCAAAATGTTTAAGCAGAAGCTAAATTAGCTCTTGTGAGAAATGATAGAAATGGATAGTAAACTCTCAAGCCAGAAGCAGTGGAGGTCCACTCTGGCTGATTATCCACTGAGGCATAGTGACTTCTCAGAGAGTAAACCAAGTCTAGCAACAGAGGTTGTGTCATTTAGTTTTAACTTGCCTCAGTTCATTCAGTTATGCAGGAGACTAATGATAGTTTCTCTAGAATCATTAAGAAGATATCAAACAATATATTTGAAAGTGGAAAAATAGTGGCATGAAATAAAATCACTAAACTGACACAAAAGATATATAAAGTTGTGAGACAATCATCAAAATAAGTTGGATATTCCTATTATATTAACAAGGATGAGAATCATCTAATGTTGAAAGTGATTCAAATATCTATATAATAAAAAAATACCCCATTTACATGGTAAAAACACACAGGTTTAACTCACATAAACTATACCCTCTATCTGAATGATAGTTTCTGTACCTTAATCACTATGCCCAAAGCATGCTACATATGCATCTGTGACCATTGAAAGTTCTGTAGTTGACAAGGTCAGGGATATCTTAGGTATTTTTAGATTATTAGTATGATATATCTTTACATATTCTTACTCTGTTCAGTACATCACCAGCTAAGCATGTATAAAAACACCACCAATCTCAGTAACACTATTCTTACCAATGGAATTGTGTTTTCTGGAACTCTTGAGATTAATGGTAAAGGATGGAGAAGAATAACCCAAAGCAAAAGAATAATGGACAAAGTTAAAACTGGATAAGTTAAAACTGCTCCAAGGGGAAAAAAAAAAAACAGGACAGCAAAATCTACAAGCAAACAAACAAACTAACAAAATACAAGATTATATGAGTATCACAAGAAAGAAACTCACACAGGTGAATTAAGTAGTGTTGTTGTGGATGGTCAAAGGGTTTCCCCAAACACTCAGTTTCCTGAGGTGTTTGCTGACAATGGTGGCGTGAAGTCACCTTGGACATCCTAAGCATTGCTAAACATCGCCTGTAACCTTTCTATTATCACTGAGGGTCTGCTCAGCACCAGGCCCAACTGCTCAAATAATTTCAATTACTTTCCCTGACAAATTTTATGTTTCATGTATTTTAGTGGCCCGATAATTATGATTTCTCTCATTTCTCGCTATCGAGCTTAATGGGTTCCAGCATGAGTGTGCAGTTTCAGAAATGAAGTTCCACTTGAATTCACAAGTTATTATCTACTTTCATTAATGGAATTGGAAGAGAGAGAATGGATATGAGATAAAGAATGTGGAAGAAGGAAGAGATGAATGAGCAGAAGGAGGAAAAAGAAAACAAAATATTAAGACAAAAAAATGGACTAAAAGCCACTATAAATTCAAGGGAGGATAAAAAATATGTGGATAGGCTTTTAAAAATACATACTGAGTAGGTAACTTATTATCAGATGCATGAATGATTGAAATGTATGGTGAGTTGTGCAACTCTCTGGCTTTGTATTCAGAACACACTAGTTTTGGATAACGTGTTTCATGTACTATCAACTCTCCATACTTGTAGAAGAACAGATGAGAAGGATGAAATCTGCCTTTGGAGTGACAGCTATGTTCAAGACATTGTAAAGTGTTTGGAGATAAGGCCTCTTGGTAGACACATAGCAAGACTACACAGCTTAGGTTGCTGAGCCTTAACTATCTTCCTACATAGGATCTGACTCATCCCACAGGTTGTATTAGAAATGTTGTCATGCGATTTTGAGAGCATACAAGTCACTGGAAGTCTTAATAAAGATATAGTTTGAATTAATTCTACATGATTTGATTCTATTTGATTACTATCAAACCTACCAAAAGTCAAAAATGCTGTGAGGTAGCATGATATTCAAGACATTCACCTAAACCTTATGACTCAAGTACAAGCTACAACCTCATCTCATTCTAGATAGTTGCAGCTGGTCCATGCAATGGAGTTGTGCATGTCATTGTTTACAAGCAAGTATTTTTTTTCCAACTGAAAGAGGTAGCGTGGCTTAATAGAGGGGCTTAGGAGCTGGGATTTGTAGACATTGATGATAAAGGAATAGGTCCTGTCTTCAAGAAACTAACGCCGGTTGTGGTGGCGCACGCCGGTAGGATTTGCTGAAGGAGGCAGA
>NW_022196894.1:38698138-38712418 GCF_008632895.1 Mastomys coucha | reverse complement strand
AAAAAAAAAAAAAAAAAAAAAAAGAAACTAACAATAGGGATTTAGGAGAAGTATACAAATAAATTTAAAAGAAAATGGAAACTGCTGTGAGTGGCATATGCCACCTGGCAGATTTGCAGAATTACAAATAATTTGAAATGAAACAGGTCTGAAAGCATTGTTTTAACCATTGGAATTATATCTTTAAATAGTTTTATATCTTCTTGTCATGTTCAACATTTAATAGATACTTTAAACAAGAAATCTTCTATTTCTTCTGAGTCTCTTTTAATAAGAGCCCAAGTCTTAAGCCAGAGGAACAAATCTTCCATTTTGCCATTTCACACATCAATAAGCCACTTAGAAGAAAAATAGAGGGAGGATTACCAAATCCTTTCCTATGTCTAAGAAATATATCATATAGATGGCATAGTATACTAAGCCACGAACTGCAGGCACTTAAGATGATAAAATGATAAAGATGTACAATGATGGAGCAACATCCAAATAAATATTGGCATTAAAATTAAAAATGCAAGAAAGGAAAGCAATTGTGACAAAATAATTGAAATTATTCTATGCAGATGTAACTCTGCTGACCCTTTATTTTAAATGATTTTTACTATGCATTCTGTAACTGAAAGGATATTTAATTTTCTCAAATGACCTCCAGGAAGACCATAGAGAGTTCACTCAGTTTTTTCTCTAAATAAGACTAAATATTCTAGTTAATATTGACACACACACACACACACACACACACACACACACACACACACACACACACAGTACAATGTGGTTTTTGCTAGGGAAACAAAGCTTAACGATCAGTCAAATTTTAAAATCATTTTCATAGGAATATATTGTGAAAGACAGTTTTCTGAGAGAAATTTGATTTGTTTTTGAGTTCATCGGGAAAAACAGTGTTCAAAGTAGCCCCATGTGATTCTCATTGATGCTCAGATATTGAAACCACAATTCCAGTTTCTTTTAAACAAGCAAGGGCTTGAAGGGCTGTGGTAGAAGCAGAATGAAAACTAAAAGTCACTGGATACTGAGGCAAATCCTTGTTTAGAAGGATCAGTGCTTTCCAATATTGTAATCGTTCTGTAAGCTTTGGTTTTCAGGGGGAGAAAAATCTCCAATTTAAATACTAGGTAAATACCCATTCTACCCTGAACATGTTTAGCAGTGCATGGAAAAAAAAAATACAAACTTCCTGCTACCCCAAAAGCCTTCATTTGAACTCCTCAATCAATTGGGAGAAATGTCATGTGTGCAATTCATTATAGTGCCTGAAAGAGGATTAAATACAGTGCTGCAGTACTGGACAGAGTAATAACTCTGTGCCCAAAGAGCAAGTGGCAGGTTTCAAAGATGGATCAAATTTTTTCAGGATCTTCGGCAAGAAGAAGGAAAAGATTTCAAGCACCAGCAAGGTTCTACACAAAGTGCTGGCCTTAAGATTCATTATTCAAAGAATAATGGGCTGCCACCAGGCCCACAACTGATGCAGATAAAGTCTCATAACCCACTTATTGGCTGTCTCCACATTGCTAAATGGCTAAGGCAATGTTAATTGTACATCAAAGTCTTTGCTAGTTATTTAAAACAATTCCAAATATTGAAGCTAAAGGACTCTCACACATGAGACCCAGTTGAATTTGGCATTTCTTTGCCCCACATGTGTATTTTGTCCTTGAAGGATACTATTGGGTCTCAAACTAAGAAATTTTACATTGTTGACATAGTCTCACTGGGTTAAAATATGATGTAATTTTTTTTCTTTGAGATAGGGTTTCTCTGTGTAGCCTTGGCTGTCCTGGAACTCACTCTGTAGACCAGGCAGGCCTTGAACTCAGAAATCTGCCTACCTCTCCCTCCCAAGTGCTGGGACTAAAGGCATGCGCCACCACCCCCTGGCCAATTTTTTTCTTAATTGATGAGGATAAGAGGATGTTTGAGTGACCAAACATAGGCAGTGATTTGTAGAAAGAGGAGCACATGGAGTTTGTGTTTTAAAATCATCTTCATGATGCATCATTCTGTGTTGTGCAGAGCCTGGAGCACTCTATCAATACCCATCTATCTAGGCCCTCAGCAGGGTACTAAGGTTTTTTTTTTTTTCCTTATGTGTTCCACTAAGGAGTACCACTTTTCTTTTTTCTCTTTCTAATCTGAAAATCAGCTGGAAAAGTGATAGAGAAATCTTGACCAATAGAATACAATGTAAAGAAAACATTTTATGGATATATAAAGGCATCACTGGTAGGGGAGTCTTTTGGTCCTGTGGAGGCCCGATGACCCAGGATAGGGGGATGCTAGGCTGTAGAGGCAGGAGTGGGTGGGTGGGTAGAGAAGCACCATCATAGAGGCAGGGGGAGCAGGGAAGGGTTGGGGCTTACAGAGGAGAAACTGGGAAGGAGGATAAGATTTGAAATGTAAATAAATAAATAAATAAATAAATAAATAAATAAATCAATAAAAAATGTAAAAAAGAACCCACTTTCTGATCATCCCAGAATTAATCAAGATTATTCCCCTCTCCCTTATTAATGAAAGGTACTCTCCATTTCTTAAGCTACAGTTATATGGATTTTGATGAGTGTCATCCTGTTCTCATGTCTGAGCATGATATATGTGAAAATCCCCACATTGACATATATATGTATAAAACATAAATATATTATCATATATATAAATATGTATTTATATATATATACTTATAAATATATATAAATGCAACATAGACGAGAATGTTATTTTAACCTTTGTAGTTATATCTTTTAAAATCATTGTTCCTCACTGACTTGTTCAGCATTAAATAAATACTTTAATGATTATCTAATGGAAGTAAGACTCACAATAATAGGCTAGTGAGACAGGGATGCTCATTTTGAGGTGCAAAAGTACAGACAGTGTTTTTTTAAAGCTTGGTGGATTTACAACTCCCTAGCATCTGCTTCTCTGTCTTGGTCCCAGTCTCCATAGTCCCAGAACATTAATTAGCACCACACAATAATAATTGTCATGTAAAATAATATGGATCCATTCATTAAAAACTCATTATAAGCCAAGCACTTTACATAATCTAAGTCTAATTCTCACCAACACATATTTATTATTGAGAAAACAAACTAGGAAATCTCAAGACCATTTTCCTACAGTTATCAGTGCAAGTCAATGTGAAGAAAGAGAAACATGTAAAGGAAAGAAACATATGTCTAATCTTCCCACTTCCATGTGCCTGTGCTGCTGACTTCAGGCGGACACAGTGGGGACTAACGAGGGCAAGGTGGGAGGAGGGCAGACGGCTTGAAAAGGACCTGATATCAAAGCTTTAGCTGCAACCCACAGCCTGTAAGGTGTTAATGAAGGCAGCAACCAGGCCCCAGGCAGCTGTTGAACAGCACAGTTGTTATTCCAGGTACATTCACCTGCTGTTATGGTCCTGATGTTAAAGATAAAAAGCAAAGGGCTGGATCTGATATGGAGACTGAAGAATAGATGAAAATAAGGTGAAGAAATTCCTGAAAATGGTGTTGGGTAGGAATGATAGAGTTTGTTCAATGGCCTGATCTTGAAATCTCAGACAGTATGACAGACTTATATCTGACTTCTACAATGCCAGAGTGTATCCTGACATGTGTTTGACGTAAACAATAGCCCTACTCCAAACTGTGTACAGGAAAGGCTGAAAACCCACGCTCTTGAGCTGGAGTAAGTCTACTTACATGGTATAGCGAGAAGAGTTTCAGGACCCCAGAAAGATCAACATTTATCACATTGTAGAAGAACATTAAAGGGCATCAGAAAGCTTTGATAAAATCTAGTTCCTTGAAAAGTGAATAATAAAGAAAATAGAGTTAAGAAAAACCAAACAAGCCGATAAACCACTTAGGCATTCAAAGACGAATCATAATACATTTTCACTTCTTTCTATTTTTAAAGTTTATATAACATGTTTTAATCATATTATTTTCCCTCCATCGACTCCTATAAGACGTCTTACTGAATTTCATGTTCTTTCACTCTGTTAGAATCAAAAACAAAACAGAACTGTGTATGTGTGAACTCCATTTACAAATTTAGAAGTATATACCTGATAATACACACACACACACACACACACACATACACACACACACACACAATCAATCAATCAATCAGTCAATAAAAGAAAACAAACAAAATCCCATGGAGTCCATTTGTGTCGACCAACTACTCCTGAAAATTAGGCTTGCTATGGAATGTGGTTCAAACATCCATATTTCCCCACTGAAGAGAAATATTTTCCTTATTCATACCAGGTGCAGTTGCAAATAGTTTCTTGTTTAGGGGGTGGGACTGTGGCCTCTTACTGTTCATTATGCTGAGCTTTATTCTGGCTTGATCTTTGCGTGTCTTTTGTATGTTGTCAGAGTCTCTGTGAGTTCCTAAGTGTATCAGCCATGTTATGTCTGGAAAATACTGTTTCCTGGGAGTCTCCCATCCCTTCTAACTCTTCAATCTTTCTGCCTCTTATTCCACATAGATCTCTGAGCCATGAGGGCAGAGGTGTCATAAGGAGATTCCATTTGGAGCTCAGTGTTCTAGTTTCTTACTGTCTGCACATTGTCTGTTTGTGAGTTTCTGTGCTAATTACCTCCTTCTGCAAGAAGACACTCCTTGGAAGAGAACACAGCAATGCACTGTCCACAGAGTATGGATAGATTATGAACCAGGGTTTTATATTCTCACTTCAATTTAAATAAAATTTTACTCATAATTACTTAATTCATAGGATTATAAAAGATCAAATGGTAGACTATATACATGCATTTATTATGAAAATCCTACTCAGTTTTTTGTTTTGTTTTCAAATGTTTTCGTCAATAAGATTGTTTATTACTAACAGAAGTTTTTTTTTTTTTAAATTTGTGCATGTACAAAACACATTTTGTTCTTGTTACTACTTCTACCTATTACTCTCTTATCCCTCTGGGTGTTACTCTTTGACAGTGTCATGAATGACTATGATAGGCTTTAGACATTTCTACCCTCCCCCTTCTTCCTTCAGCCTCCAATGAAATTCTTCCCATAAAGTACTTCTTACTTATGGATTTTACTGTTCTCCTTACATCTTTTCTGCTTTGTACCAAACTCTACCCTGGTGTAAAGGAGGAACAATATGAATCTTTCTTGACCTACCCTAGATTCATAGTTGAGACTCCTGAAAGGCGTAAGAGAAACATATGTAAGGTTGTTTAATGTGAGTTTTATGTGGCACAGAAACCTTCAAATAGGAAAACACAACCAGATAACTTGTTAAATATGTGAATTTTTATGCTGTTTAATAAAAGACGGCAACATATGATTTTGAAATATATTTCTGGCACAATTGTGATAGAATGACAAGAGCTAGAGGAACTGAGCCTGTCCAGATTATTCTGTGACACTCTCACTTTAGAAATTAGTTGGTCATGTCTTCCACAGTCACAGAGGCATCTTACATATGAGACTTTCAGAACCTGGCCTAGGGAAGGGAAGGTCAGAAATTCTTAGGAGTTTTGATTTCCTTAGGATAGAATTACAAGGGATCTTCTTATATAATCTGTTTCTCACAATCCTTCACATTAAAATACTTATCATGCAAAGATCAATCTTGGGATGGCATATTGTCAACTCTGTTAGTGTGCTCCATGCCACCAGATGGCTTGTTGGGAACACAACTAGTTCAGATTTCCTAGCTGTCTTTGTGGTTAGGTATAGTTATGTGAAAGTGTTGGCCAGTAGCTTGTGGAAGAATTGTAAGACTGTACCTGACATTTATGATCCTTATTGATTTGCCCTGCCAGGGTGACCTCAGTAACTATAATGAATATTAAGGTCTATGCGGTAGAAAGTGACATCACAGCCACATAGGGTACACTGACCGTGGACTCAAGCTAACAGTAATAATCTTATGTATGCCACCTAGACAACCAAAATTAGCATAAGTGACAAGTATTCTATGCCATTATATTCTAATGTGAGATTCAACCAATATATCACCATATAGTCATTAGGTTCATATATGAAAATGTTCATCTCAGTTGTTTTAGGTTAATTCTAAAAGATTAAAGTTGATGATAATACCAAAAAAAAACCTTTAAAGTTATTTTTATCTTGCACTTTCCCCTATCAAATCATGTTTTACTAAATATATATATATGCATATTTCTATTTCATAATTCACTTATTTTTATTACAATCCATCCCAATTATATTCCCCTTCTCTCCTCCTAGTCCTG
The DNA here is from genome assembly GCF_008632895.1 of Mastomys coucha. Lineage (NCBI taxonomy): Eukaryota > Metazoa > Chordata > Mammalia > Rodentia > Muridae > Mastomys > Mastomys coucha. The sequence goes on along the minus strand of NW_022196894.1, from coordinate 38,706,167 downwards.
CTCTTGCAAATTGTTCCCCCTCCTTCTCCTCAGAGAAAGAAAAGCCTTCCTTAGGTACCACCCCACTCTGGAACATCTAGTCCCAGCAGGATTAAGCACCTCCTCTCACACTGAGGCTCAACTAGGCAGTAAAGGTATGAAAAGGGCAACCATTAGCAGTCAGCAGAGTCCGAGACAGCCCCTTTAGCACATGTTATGGGACTCACATGAAGACCAAGCTGCACATCTGCTATAAATATTTAGGCATGGGACAGGACCAGCCTGCATATGTTCTTTAATTAGTATGCACAGGGATAAAGATGGAACAGAGACTGAGAGAAGGCCAACCAATGACTGGCCCAACTGAGACCCATCCCATGGGAGAGAGTATATACATAATTCTAAGCACACATAGAAATGAAGCCTAGTGGTAACATAAGGTTTATCCCAAAAGGTCTCAGATAAGTCAGGAGTTACAGAGGACAATGTCGAGCATTTACTTTCCATACAAACTTAGAAGTTTTGGCCAGTTGATCTGGGAAGTTCATCTAATTTCTAATTTCCAGAGATAAACATTCTATAAGTATGAAGTGAGGGGGTGAGAATATGGCAAATGCAGTGGTCAGGAGATATCTTGTACATTTTGCAGACTCCATGGATCAGACTCAGCTGTGCAAACACTGAATTCTGGACTCTCACTTGGAGAGAAAAGCAAGAAGTTAAAGAAATAGTTAAAAAATTCTATGATATGCAGGGATTCTGTTTGAAATATCAAAAAGAAAAAAATCTGCATGGTTTCTTGCTTCCTTTGACCTTGTACTTCTAAAGCAGACAGATATTATTATTATATATGATCTATATACACATATATATGATTCCCATCTACCCAAACCTTTGAGTCTCCTTTGTCCTTTGAAGCTTCAACCTCTCAAAATAAGAGCTGTATTGTTTTTCACTATTGGATCCCTCTCCCTAGCTTCAGGCCTCCTGCCCTGACACAGTCTTGCCTGCTCTGTCTCTGGTTCCTCTGAGCTGTCTGACTCCTGCTGCTGCACACTGTGATTTAAGGTACTCTGTGTTTTCCTTTCCTTACTAGCGAGCCTTTGATTCACATACAGAGGGATACATTATTGATCACATTTTGGCTGCTGCTCTTAGCTTGCTGCTTCTGCACTACTAACTAATAAGCTAGAAAGAGAAGAAATAAGAATCTGTCTCCATTTAAAAAGCCAGTGGATGACAATCCTGCTGCCTCCACTCTGGAGACTTTGGGAAATGGCCCTAGCTTTCCTGCTCTAAGTCCATCTTTTCTAACATCAGCCACCTTACTCTGTAGAGATCAGGCTGTGAAGTCCTGCTGGGGCCAAGACAATGTTCTTCTCTTGTAGGGAGGACTGTTCTCTATAGGATAGTAGTGCTAGGGGTTTGGCAAACACTTCATATTAAAACAGAAGAAACTATGATGTTTTGAACCCAGGACTTGTCCATACTATACAATTGCCCTACCACTGAGCTATATCCCTAGCCCAAGCAAAAATTATAAATTATGTTAATGTTTTATAATATTTATTTATTTTGTTTAATAAACAAATTATGCATATTTATGTTTGCATATGGGTTTGGAATGCTCTCACCATATACAGATGCATAAACATCTACTTCTTGAGCTATTTTTCAATACACAATAGATGTTTCTTAATTATAACCATCTTATTGTACATTAGAAAACCTGCACTTGCTCCTTTTATGCAAACTCTGTTCAGGACTACCAGTATCTCATCTTTAAACCAAATTCTAATGTATGTTGCAGACATGCTATTCCTACTCTGCCTGAGAGTATTCAGTTTGAAAATCTCATGTGCAGATTACTAGAAAACTTCACACTGCAATCAGTCAAGTAGGCATTCTGTCTAATGATCATATCTGGTGTGAGACTGAATCTTCAGTCCTTGGCCTCTGAGAAGTAAAAGAGGTTTCTCTACTGTGATGTCTTCCTGGTTTATGTCTCCCTTCACTCCTCTCAGAGTGATTGGAAATTAAAGTAAGTCATTCATCTTCATTCATCTAGTCTCAAGCACCTCCCATCTTACATCCAAAATACTCATCAAAACAAAAGGTGCTTAATTCTCTCAGCCAAGCCACAGAACTAATAAAGGCTCTCCTACATTTGTGTGTGTGTATACGTGTGTGTTTCGGTGTAAACATATGCACAGAAGCTTGATTATACTAACTTATAAAAGCAAATTCTTTCAAATCATAATGGACTACTTATATCTACCTTCTACACAAATTATCCTAAATGGACAGAGATGAAAAGTATTCAGCTAAATGCTTCTTTTTTTTCAAACTACAATAGGTATATGGTTGATAACTTTGAAAGAACTCTGTTATATTGTTAAATGAAAACAGTTATATTGGATAAACTCTTGACAAATTTTATGGTGATCATTTACTTAAACCCCCAGCATTGACCTATGTATATACTCTTGGTATTTCTGATGATTATGTGTAACTATTTTGAGTACATAGTTAAAAACCTAACAACAGAAACATGCTCTAATAACAGTGACCATGGCAAATGGAGCATTAAACTCTGTAGTTCATCTTTTATATTTGTTTGAAATTTCAGTTTTATGTAGATGTTTAATTTTAGAAGAAGAATATTAGTGGGGATTGCATATTATAAAGAATAACTTTTCTCTATTAATTTCTATGCTTAAAAAACTGGCTGTGTGTGATGAACCTTGTCCAAGCATTCAGAAAGCAGAAACAGGAGATCATAAGTTGGAAACCACGCTGTGCCACAGGGCATCTTCCCCTCTAGCTGAGACTACATAGCAAGATACTGTCACAAACCAAACATCAGAAACTAACAAACAAAATCCTTTGTTAGTTAAATCCTTTGTGAATCTTGTCGGAAATATGTTCTAATATTATGACTTAGCAGTTATGTAAAATTATGGTACTAATAATTTTTCCAAAAAAATGAGTCTTGAAAGATGAAGTTAGGACTATGTCTTTATCACACTCTAATAGTTTACAGAGGCAGAGTGGAGTTAGATAAGATAAAGCATCTTGAAGAGAGAGGTTAAGGTGAGTTCCCTCTCCATGTTGCATGGAAACTAGAGTGGTCCTCAGAAAAATTGGAGTCTAGCCTGCCCTGCTCCTTCACAGGCTCCTGTGAATGCCACTTACCCTCTTCAAACTCTGTTCCTCCTTTATAAAATCAGGTAAATGTATTAGGTGAAATCTAAGGTGTTCTCAAGCACAGAAATCTATACAATTCTATGAAACACCATTCTTTCTTTCACATCTAACTGACAGGATGTGGTAATGAACTGAGGCTTGGCAATCCATTCCTTTTCAGTGAACATTTACTCTATCCTGCAGATACAAGTCATTGGTAAGACTCATTTTCCCCCTCTTTTCACCTGATTGTAAGTGAGAACAAATTCAACTTCAGGGAGCTTATCATTTGCTAGGAAAAATTAAGATGCCCCAAAAATGCCCACTGGACAGAACCCAGCTTTACAGAGCCAGCAAAAGCAGGCACAACAAACAAAGCACTGGTCAGAAACAATAGTTATATTAAAACAAACAAACAAATACAAACTTAGGCTGTATTTTCTTTTATGAGATTCAGCCTACCTGTCGTTCTTAGAGCATCTTATCACCTTTAATATATTCTATTCCAAAGTGGCAGAGATGAAGAAAACATGAGTGGTTGTAGCCATTTCTAAAGATAGGCAAGAGCCTGGCACTTCAAAGCCCCTGGCATGAGTATGGAACAGGATGTAAGAAAAGGCTGGAGAACCACTGTTCAACATTGTCCCCCTAGGAGTGCTGTGCAATCTGAAACATTTCTCATGAATGCCTGCCATGAATCAGGCTATAGTAAGCACTAAATACTCAAAAATCAGATCTAACTTTGAAGAATAAAGGGTTCTATATCTCACTTGTTATAACAGTACATCTCATGCGGAAAGTATGCATAAGATCTGTGGAAGAATTAAGGAGATGTTTGTCAGCTCCAGAAACAAACAAACAAACAAGCAAGCAACTTTTCTGCATGGCTTAACGACAATTAACATACATTCAATATGTTCTTTTGTTCATAGACTTGTATCTGTCACATACAAAAAAATAATTCTCTTTTCCATATCCCCGCAATATCCTTGAATGTATAATTGTGTGGAGAACAAGCAAGCTACCTGCAAAAGATTGAATGTGAAGTTCTGGGCAAGAGCAGAGTTGTCTTGGGGAAGTGGAAGAGCAAGCTAAGAGAGCTTTGGGTAAAGGGTGCAAGAAGGTAGCCTGGTGGGGGAAGGGCAGAGGTGGACAGAGCATTGAGGGAAAGGGACAAGTGCTGGGGACGTACTGTGCCCCTTATATACTGTGGACTTTATTCCCAAATGCTCTTGATCATTTGATCTGTTCAGAGACTGGAATGTACTGGGATACTCCCAGGCTGCTATCAAAAATGCACTCTGTCCTCTATGGAACCTCTACTCCTGTAAGCTGTAAGGAGTGTGACAGGTTTGTCCTGAAGTGTTGGGTAAGTGAAACAAACTTAGCAACACTAAGTAAAGTGTAGACAGCATGCTGGGGTGAGGATGAATGGAAACACAACTGGGAAATATATCTCAACTAGGTGTGAATAGATGGGAAAAAATAAAGAAAATATTTCTGTCATAGAGTGATTTAGACTAAGACACATAGCTGAGTGTAGAACCCAATGGAAAGCTGTGTGCAAAAGTACAAACATTGTTTTATTTTTTAAAACAATGTGTTTGCTTAAATTAAGCTAACATGTTTTTAAATGATCACCGTTCTGTGCTTTCTTCCATTCATTTGGCTTGCTTTATTTCTTCTAGTAGTAGACACTCAGACTTTCTAAACTTTTTCAGTCAGGAAGGTGACTGGATCTTAATTAGTCACTATTGTTTATTTTGAGAATAAACTAAGTAATTCTGTCACAGAATCTTCCACAAGCCAATGATTTCTGTGGCCAGAGCTGTTATAGAATATAACGTTTCCACAAAGCTTATAGGCAAATGATAATGAGTAGTCCAATATCCAATGTTAGTGCAAATCAGTCACTCATGTAGTGATGCAACTATGAAGAAGGAAGTCGTTTGCCTTATGAGTGTGCAGAAGAATTCAAGGTGAAAAAATTCTATTGAGATATCTAATAAGTGATTCTAAAGACAAGGTCTATGTAGCAGATTATTATCTAATTATTAAGATGAAATTATCATTTCAAGTATTGTTTTGGAATCAGAAATATTTACCAAGCCATGAGTGATGTTCAAGTTACAGATAGTTACAAGAACTTTTGCAAAATGTAAACTTGGGTTTTCAGAGCTAAGAGATTCACCCATTTACATAGTTATATTAAAGTGAAGAATACCTAGATCCTGTATAAATATGATTAGCAATAGTGTATTGCTTGAGCTTTATTATTTATATGGAACTAAGGACACTACACATATTATTTCTTTCACTCTGCAAAGCACAAAGTGGAACATTCAAGGTCTTATTCATGGCCTTCAACTATGTTGTGATTATGTCACAACTATGTTGTGAGGTTTTCTGAAGATCCTGCTATTTCTGAGACACCTAAAAGAAGAACTCAAAAAAAGACCATCATCAGAAAAATCACCATCTACACAAAAAGCAAAGTTTTTAAAGCTATTTGAATGGCAAGTCCACATCTTTGCACTGGTTTCTCCTTAGACTCTGAAGTTGTTATATTAAGAGTCCATGTGATTTGATATGACCCTAATCAGTAATTTGACAATCAAACTAAAAATATAAGGGCCAGGAATAAGGTATCTTCTGATGGCATTCCTGGAAGTAAAAAGCAAGTCAATAAAGAAATGAGAACCTACGAATAAGACTTCATACTACTACTGTCTGGATAGGCTTACTGATATTTAATCAGTAAGCATGTATTTGTTTTGATTAAAAAATGCAGTTTTGTATCTGTCTAGAAATAAAGTACATATTCCTTTGGAACACTACACAAAATAACTGTAGGACCTGACTTTCCTGAAACAAATCCAGGCATGTTTATATTCACTTATGTTTGTATGTGCCAAAACCACAGATATATAAATGTCACTGGCTTGAGGATGTAGTCAAGTCTGAACAAATCACTCTGGTTGGACTTACAGAATATAAAGGGCATGGAGGAGAAGAGAGATGGAGTGTAAACTTGGAAGTATGTTATTACTCTTAGTGGACAGAGGTCATTTGCTTTAAAGTGAGAGTTTGGAGGCAGTGGTTAGTCATCTAAGAGACAATCGGAGATGTACGACCACTCTCAGGGTTATCTAGAGATGCAACCTCAGTAGGTGTGCCTGCTCCTACTTACTCTATTAAACCTGATAATATTCTGTTCCTGGCTGACTGTGGTAGAAATTCTAAAACTGAACAGCATACTTCTTTCTAAGTATTACTTGTTATCTCTCACATCCTTAATTTTCATCACTGTTTCTTTAAAAAGTGCTGAAAACCATAACAATAAAATGTTTATTTATCACCAAAGAAATTAACATCTCACAAGTGTTCAAATTCTAACAGAAATATATTAATAGTGTTTCACTTTAAATAATCTATCCTTGGTAATTATGAATAGATAATTTTAAATTTATCAAAACATACAAATATATATTGAAAGTTGACCATTTTAAATGGTTCCATTTTATTTGGTAATTTTAATGAGGGACATTTTAATGCAAACATTGAAATAGTCTTTATATAAAGGCAACTAAATAAAACTTCATTCCATTTCTCAACATTGTAAGTTTGAATTTAAATAAGAAGGATGTCACTAAAAAAATGTCACTGTTGTTTACAAAAGAAAAATTTGTGTGCACCATGTGGTAGGAGAGGACACTGAGGAGGTAATTTGTTCACTTCATCCAAATAAAAACTAACTAATTGACTACAACAAGAATAAATTCAGATGAAACTGAATACCAAATCCTGAAGGAAGGGGAGATTCTTGAAGAATTTGCCGTATAGAAGTCATTTCTTATTTAATTTGTACTGTTTGTATATCCTTAGCCAAAAGATTAGTTCTAACTTGATAATGGTAGAGAGGTGAATTAGAAGTAAACTAAGAAGTTATTTGCCACAATCAGACAATCAGTTCTGTGTTGCTGGTCTACACACACACACACACACACACACACACACACATCTAGTAAGTATTCTTTATATGGATTACTCCTGTCTTGCATTTATGTTATCAACATCTTTAACCTAACTGTATGAGATTAGCAATGATAGTGTTGCTGCTGAGTCTTCCGGAGTAAATTTGCAGAGATGTCTGGAGGAGACTGCTGCTTCTGTTTTCATATCTATTTTTGTGAAAGACATTATAAACTAGAGAGGGAATGACCTCTAGAAGCGAAAAAAATGCTGAACCATCACAATACATCAAACTCTGACTTCAGAAGAATGTCTATGGCTATATATCTATCATGCTGGCATATCAATCTTCATTCTAAAATGTCTTTCCCTTAATTAACATATTAGTGAACATGAGTTTGTGTTGAATAAATTTGCATTTATTTCCCCGTGGATTTTCTGAGTCCTGTGATGCAAAGGACTTTACTCTGACACAAATGGTCATCCTTAATGTGGGTAAGCAAATGGTCCTGGGGCTTAAAGCATCATGAATTGGTTCCATATTTTATTGTAACTGATCAGTCTTCATAAATTTCTGATACAATCTGAGCTCACATACACAAAAAGCATAATGGTCCAGATGCATTAAAGTTCAACTCTCTCATACTAATTTCTAGATGCAAAAATGTTCAGTCTTTTTGTTGTTTGATGAGTTAATTCACTAAAATAACTATGTTAAAGAACAAATTGGAGATAGTGAAAAATAACACATTGCTACACTTGTTAGGTTTGCGCTTGCAGTTCTTATGTGGATAATTACATGATAATGAACTATGTTAGTTGCCTATCCCCAAATCAGACAGTTTTGAAGAAGAGAAGAAGAAGAAGAAGGAGGAGGAGGAGGAGGAGGAGG
>NW_022196894.1:38666449-38698069 GCF_008632895.1 Mastomys coucha | reverse complement strand
GGAGGAGGAGGAGGAGGAGGAGGAGGAGGAGGAGAGGGAGGAGGAGATACATTTCCTACTTTGAAATTCATGGCATAGAAGAACAAGATAAAAAAAAGATAATAACCTTTTAACAAGACAGCCAGGGCAACACAAAGAAACCCTGTCTTGAAAAAACAAACAAACAAAAAAAACAAAACAAAAAAAATATGCATGATTTTTTTCCTTTTTGAGATTACAATATAATTACATCATTACTCCCTTCTCTTTTTTTCCTTCAAATATTCTCATATACCCCTTGTTTCTCCTCCTCCTCCTTCAAATTCATGGCCCATTTTCTTCTTCAATGGATATATGGATATATACGTACATATATATTCCAGACTACATTTTGTCCAGTCATATAATGGCAATTATATGTGTGTTTTCTGGGCTCATCATTTGGTATTGGATAACAAATTGGTGTGCTCCTCCCTGGAGAAGACTCTCCCACTCTTTGTATTCATTGTTGCCTGTATTTCTTTGTGCCAAGAAACAATAAATCTCCTATGGAAGAGGTCAATCCCTTCTTCTTATTATGTAATTGACCACAGGCTAGCAGTCCAGGGAAAGTAAAGCTCCATGGTTTTGGAGCCAGACACTTACTTATTCATGTTCAGATGGCATTTTAACATAATGAGTTACTTTGTTCAGATCATTCCTGCTTTCTTATTTACTGAGACCTAACACTATGGGTCCTGGTTATTTATTTTCTGAAGTGCTTTTATGTTGAATGAAAAAAAATCAGAAACAAAGAAGTTCAGATTTCAGTTTCTCTCTATTGATTTGAGAAATGAGTAAAAATGAAAATGCAAATTTGTCAAAGTACAAAATAATGAACATACAGGTACATAAGTATATATTCATATGAATATAAATATAATCTCATTTAAACATATAATATGCAGATTTAGATATGGAAACCAGGCTTAGTTTTGCCCCGAAGTGGTCAAGAGCTTCATATATATATGAAGATACATATATATGAAATGAGGAATAATTCTTACAATGTGTGTGTGTGTTTGTGCTTGGATTTGTTTTGTTTTTTTTTAATTGTTTGTTTTTCTTTTGGGAAAAGTGACATTTTGGAATGAGAATCAGTCTACATGCCAAGTAATCATTTCAACTGGCAAGGAGCTCATCATCATAACCCAGTAGCTTTTGACCACTTCGGGGCAAAACTAAGCCTGGTTTCCATAGCTATAGCTACAAAATTTGGTTTTCCTAGCAGCAAATCTAAATAACTAAATGTGTAAGAGAGAGAGAGAGAGAGAGAGACAGAGAGAGAGAGAGAGAGAGAGAGAGAGAATACACAATAGCTGTTATTTTAAAGAGGCTTTTATGAAAATGTATTTAATCGTTCCATCTTTTCTGAGTCCTTTATCAAGAGTTTTGACACCAGATGGAGAGCAATTGGAGGCTTGACATAAGTGGTGAGTGCATCCAGGTTGCAGGCTTTGAGCAGGAGGTATGTGGAGGGTATGGAAAGGCTCCAGCTGCTGGGACAGTTACAAAGGGAAGAGGGAACAAAAGGACAGAAACCATAAGCTCAAGTCAAAAGCAGACCTCAAAACAGGCTTTGCTGCCAACTCCAGCACAGAGATGAAGAGTCTTACTGTGGACATGCAGACACAGGTAACACATGGGCATTCAGTGCTGCCTTTAGGTGCTTGTGCTGATGTTGGGCCTGTCTTCACTGAGGCCAGTAGTTGACCCTAGTAGAAGCTTTTGACTTATATCCCATCCCACCTCTTTTTCATAGACCATAGCCATCAAGTATCTAATGGATACCCCTCTCTTCTCTCTGATCCAACCCTCCTCTTGTCATCACAAAAGAAATTACTTCACGTGTATACATAGGAAGTGAGTTTTACATTAGACTTTGCACTTTATCTTTGGACTGCCTCAAGGAGAAAACATTATGCATGTTTGATATACCAGATCAATTAGTTAAACAAAGCAAGAGAGGCTTAGGAGAGGAGCCTGACTCCTCACTTCTTCCTGCTCAAAGGCTTAGCTTTCAGACTAGCTGTCAACTATTTCCCAGATTCTTTTAGGTCCTCATCCCAGACAGAGGGCTATGGATTCTCTGTGTCCATACCCTCTATACAATAGGCTGTAGGCCCTCTGTAAAGTAAATTTTGCCAACACTTTTTAGTCTGGCTAACAGATGATATGCTATTCCCATAGAGGCTGAATTTAGAAGAGTGGAACAACAACAACAACAACAACAAAATCTATGCACTATCTAACTACAAGCCTTTCTGTATTTTCCTCCTCATGAAAATTCATTGTAACATAATGGGATGAAACTGTCTTTATTGAACAAATTAATTTGAATTTATTCTATGAGTCTTTCCTAATTTATAAAATGTTTTGACAGATTTTACAAATTGATATTGGGCCAGATTATTTGTATACATCTTACAACCAATCTAGATACTTCCTAGAATTTAATATGGATGAGCAATAACCTACAATATCATAGTTGTTTAGAAGGCTATCCTGCAAGTTCATTTTACTAAAAGTATAGAAAGCCAATGCTTTGCCCCTCCCACCCCTTTGTCCAGTTTTACTTAAGCTCAGACTGGACAAATTTTTCTAGCTTTGTTTTCTAATGCCTTATATTCATAAATATCAATAATCAGACATAGGAAAGCTCACTTAATCAGGTTAATATCATGATGTAAATGGGTTTCTGTCAATAATAATACCAGCTGATTAATCTCAGGAGGGCAGTGTTAGTAAACAGTCATTCATAAAATGATAGTTGATCAGTACAAACTAAACTTCCCACTTTCCCCAAGTATTGACTTGCAAGAGTTTAGGAAAATATGAGTTTCAGATTTGATAATATCTTTAAACAAACTCCCATTTAAATTGGGGGTGTTTGGGAAGAATTTGTAACACAATTTCCCTGAGGCTTTGAGATTCTAATTGGGTTCTCTTTGAAAACAGTGAGTTTCTGAGAGTACTGGATACAATACCTAATGGATGAACGAAGACTTTCTCTCTAGTTACAAAATATACTTCTGGCCTGCTCTTGATCTTTTTGAGCAAAGAAGGATTAACTACATCCATGCTTACCAACCATAGCTATTAACACCCTTTAACACTTTCCTATCTATCTTATGTATAGTCCTCATTGACCGTTATTAATTTGTGGTGTTAACTACTGTGAAAATGATGATGGGAAGTGAAAATTAAAGGTAGCACACAGCCTTACCGAATTATAACCTTAATGAGAGAAGATCTCTTCCTCATTAATTTTTTTTTTCCTGTGTCTTCTGAACCACTTTTTGTGCCTCCTACTGTTACGCCCATTTGGTTCTTCAAGCCCTGCTTTGATTAAGGAGAGTCAGTGATTTCATTAATGAAATAATTAATTATGTCAAAACCTACATAATATCCCTGCACTTTCCCCCCACTAACATTAGATTGCATTTTCATAGTTTTTCCCTGAAGGTAGATCATAATTGAAGATAGATGTATCTATCTATGTCAGGTAAACCCTGTCTAAAATTAAAGATTTATAATTCTGGACCAACTGAGGGTTTTTGGAAACAGTATAAAACTATCTTTAATGCAAGAGAATAAACAAAGTTCTTTGCTTCATTATAATTCCCTATATCAAAATTCAAGGTGTAATTCTTTGCTTTGCTGAACTTTGAAAATCACCTCATGAACAAAAACATTCACCCTTCATGAACAAAAACAAATAGGAGGGTTTAACAATTATCAGTACCCATCATCTAACTGATAACTTTCCCCTTGTCTGGTATAGAATTGATAAGTAGTGCAGGTAAGATAGCATCCAGCCACTTTCAAGTTTCTTTACTGGTCTTAAAATAGAGTTTAATAGATTTTCGTAATAGTAATGATGGGGTCAGTTCAGAGAACAAACAAGTTTAATTCAAATCTTGTTTCTTTGCCATCAATTGAAATAATTATTATACTAACCTTGTTGTGATAAAACAATAATATGCCTAAAAGAATGGATGTGTTAAGCATTGAAAAAATAAAGAATAGTAGTTCTTTATTACAATGCTATTGCCTACTTACAAGGATAACTGTTTTGGGAATTTAGACATGTATTATCCTTTCATATTTCAATTTTATTTTTTCCTTCAGATTACATAATCTTCATTCATTTGTTTAGTTGTATGATTTGAGCATTTAAGGGAAACGTGTTGTTGAGAATCGCAGATGAAATTAATAAATATCTTACCCATTGGTGTCATTTAAGACATAAAAGAGAATGTTAAGAGACAGGGCATGTGTCTGACAGAAAAAGCTCCAGACTGAGTCTCTTGGTGAGGAAGAACAGAAGCCAAGGTGTGGAAAAATTTCTCTGAATAAAAGTACAAGCTGTTTCTAAAGGAAGGGGTTGGGAAAAGTAGATATGGGATACATGTGTGTATGTATGTGTGTTGAATTTATCACTGTCATCTCAGGTACCTTCCTAAACAAATGAGCTTGGCCATGTTTCCCATGAAATTACTTGCTCTGGGTGCTTAACAAATGGTTGGGCATTTAATGGCCCAAGTCAGAGTCAAGAAAGGTTAACACTCTGAGAAAATGGACATTAACTATGATATCAATTGTTTTCATAGGGACATTATTGCTGTTATGAACCTTATTCAACATTAGAATGCTATAGGTAATTTTTCTTTCTCCCACATTTAAATTAATCAGCCTCAAGAATCAAAGTAGCACAAATGACTGAAAACTCAAAATTCTAAAGCTTTAATATCATTCCTAAGTTTCTCTTGTAACAAAAATTACTCAAAGTTTGGGTAAGTTATATTATTTCAATTGGATAAAGACAGTGTTGAGACCCAAAGGTTTATTAGGGGATATTATGATAAAAACATCACTCTTCCCCAAGTCCTATCAAAGTTCAGTGTAAATGACTTGGATGCCTGGTTTGGACTATGCAACAGTGTCTGTATAGAAAATGTCTTCCAGTTGTAAAATAATTGATTGAAAGAGAACAAACCCAAAGACCTCATCTATTATGGGAGAATCTGATCTAAAGAACCAACTGCTGAAGTTGTAAGGTACCTAGAAACAATAGAAAGAGACAGAGAGATACAGGAATAGATAGTGTGGAACTTTTATGGTGACCTGTGGGAAGTGTGATCAAAGTTGTGAGGCCAGTGTAAGACATGCAAGATTTAGGTCAAAGTGGGGGACCAATACAATGCAGGTAATGGTGGCTTTCAACAAAAGCAGAAACCTACCTGGTTACTAAAAAAGACATTAGGCACATTTCTAGGATGGATAGTGCTAAAGTCCTGTAGAAATCTCTACATACTAATATAGTTACAGATTTTATAATGGGAAGCTAGGCAAGGAAAACAGACCAGAGTTTTTCAGAAGCAACCATGGTTAAAATGATTAGTGGCTATAGTCATGGGAAGCTGGATCAATAGGAGAGTACATGAATAATTATCATAGTGGCATATAAAAGATGAAGAGGCAACCTGATGAAAATGGCACTTCCTCTGGTAACATTCCTTTGTGAAGAATAAGATAAGAATGGCCATATTCAGGCAGTGGTGCCTCTCCTGGGAAGAGGGGATAAGAGCAGACAGGCTTCTACTGGAGGAACGGCATCAGGAAGGACATCTGCTGAAAGAAGTCTGATATATACAGTTGTGAATGGCCTATGTTCAAGAGGAAAGCATGGGAAAGCATGTCACATGCTAGTTCTGCTTGGTTTAAGACTTGCAAATATGCCCACTCACACCCCAGCACCCGTAGCTCGCCAGTACAGCCTGGACTGGAAATTGCTGACTCCACTCATAGATTGAATTTTTCTTTCTGTTCTATGAACAAGAGTGGATTAGCCATTTTCCTCATTTCTCTTTTTACATGCTTCCATTGTTTCCAAGGGTCTTCCTTTCTTATCTCTGGTAGTCTTCCCTTCAGCTATTGAGTTTTTCCCTTCCTGTGTGTCTTTGACTAATCTCTTTGCCTCTTCCTTACCTCTTTCTTGCACTCTACACATTTAGATACACACATTTTTCATAACACAAAAGGTAACTTTCAGAATCTCTTTCTCTGTTGGACTATTCATGCAATCTCTTATCCGCGCCAGCTGGCAACAGCTCTGCTGACTGAAGTAAGACCCCCTCACTGGCCACCAACCTTGGAAAGGGGCCACAAGCCCTTTCTTTAACTTTTTCTTTCTCTGTGTGCATTGGTCCAACCTTATTTCTTTAGATTCTGTTCATAAGAAGCCAGTGCCCTACATAGACTAACATGAATAATACTGAATTAAGTCTACCTCATTGTATGCTCTTTCTGAATTGTAGAAGGCAATTTAATTAATCATATTGACAATATCATATATCATTAGAGAAGTGACTTTTTGGCATAAGTCTGATAGATTGTCAGAAAATGTTTCCTTGACTGTTTCATAAAACTTGCTTTTTAATAACTGCCACCATAGTTGCTAGTTCTGCTTTTTAAAGTAAAGCTAATATGTATATACTTTGATATATTATTTCATCATATTTAAAGTCCTATCCATACTGATTCATCTCTCCACCAATACTTTATTCTTCTTCCAGATTTAATCATGAAACACTCTTACATAAGTTTGATGATAAACTTCTGAATCAAAAGGATCAGCCACAACTCTGACTCTTGTATGAGGTTTTGAAGTAACCTAAGAATCCCTACATGTATTCTGCTGACACAGTACGTGGTGCTTATTTAAACAAGAAGTTTCAAAAAGTACTCCATCACATTTATGTTTTCAGTCATTAATCATCTCCTCTGAATAACTTATATGGGAAATCTGTAATAATGGAGAGGCAATATGATCTTTTATTTCCTAGGCATCTACAGAAGTTTTTGGTGTCTTAAGATCAATCACAGTTATAACTCCCATCCTTACTCTATAAAAACCAAATTTATCACAATAAGCATACATTGTACCTTTATCATTTCATTAAAACCAAAACAACCCAATACAGATCTTGAAAATATTTTCAGGGCCCTTTTAAAATAATGGTCTGAACTTAGGTCTGACAATCATTGTCATTCAAACATTCAGGTCACAAAGACATTAAAACAAAAAGACTATATTAGGCTGAGACGCTCAGTATATTATGGCTGCCTATATTGGAGTATTTAATCTTTCTAGAGTGATACTGGACTATTACCTGATCACATCCCAAGGTTTTAAAAATGTACTGCTGATGGTATCATCGTAACATGCTATGCAGGCTTTGGAGAAGCCAGTGAGGCAATGTTTTTTTTTTTCTCCATTTGCAGTGCTCATGACCTTTAAATTCTCTATGTTTATGTACAATGAAAGGCTATTTGATTAGGTCTGAGAAGCTTGGAGATTATGAAAACAGCAAAGGATTCCTATTCTTTCAGGTAACTTTGTTCCTTTAATGGTTTGTAGCATTTTTAAAGTTGTTATATGCTTGAGATCATGGCTCATTTTATGTAAGTTCATAGTAAAGATCAGATTTCTTTTTAGAAAAAGTAGCATGATTTTATTAAACTTAAAAAAAAAGTTATAAATCCTCCCAATGCCCACATGGGAGTATTATCTCATTTTAACACTCTTCAATTCTGAGAGAGTATCATGCCAGAGTTATAATATAAGTTTTTATCTGTGTCTTATTTAGTGATTCCTTGCCAAATGTAGGTAAATGTAGAGAAATTTCTTGGCCCATTACTGGTTTTTGAAGTATGATTGCTGGATGAACATTTGCATGATATCTAAATATCCAGAGTGGAAAAACACTCACATACTGGTAAAGTCCTCCGCCCTCTGCCTATTTTCCTTCACGTTTTCTTATGCTGAGCTAGAGCTGTTTCTCTTCCTGGGTTATTGTTCTCTGAGAAGATTTTTGCATCACAGTTTCTTGTGCATCTGATCCAAAGGTCTTCTCCTTGTCTCCAGGTTCTTAAGCACTCTGCCTCTTATGAGCCTTTCTTCCATATGCCTAGCTATTAGATGGCAAGTAGGATTCATCTTTCATGTCAATAGAAATTGATTAGTAGTAGCTGCCTGGAACACTGTTTTTAGAAAGATTATGAGGCTCTGCCTGGTCTCAGTGTGATTGATTAAAAATGCCTGCCATAGGTACACAATGGTGACAAGGTAGTATGTGTTGTATCCTCTGATAATTTCTCATGCAATGCTCTAAGACAAATGGACAACAAATACATATCCTGACATGTTATTTTTGTACAGGAACCATTTTATTCCCATAGCTTAACAAATAACTGAAGGCTAATACAGATCCCATTTACTGAGTAAGAACAATGTGCCAGCCACTGTGTTTGGCTGCATTATCCCAAATCATTTCAACCACTCAACAGAGAAGGTATTGCTTTATACAGTGCACAGATGTAAAAGTGGGGCTCAATATATTTCAACAGCCTCTTCAGAACCATACCAACTACTGAGAATCAATGTTAGAGTTCATATAATGAGTCGTTCCAATCCCAACCCAAACAGCAACATTTCTTAATTAGATATTTTCTTTATTTACATGTCATATGATATCTCCTTTCCCAGTTTCCCCTCCAAAAAAAAAAAAAAAAAAAAAAAAAAAAAAAAGAATGAAAAAAGAAAAAAAAACGAAAGCAAGCAAACAAACAAACAAAAAATACCCTGTTCCCTCCCCTCTCCCTCTGCTCACCAACCCACCCTCTTCCTCTTCCAGGCTTGGCATTACCCTACACTGGGGCATAGAACCTTCACAGTGCAAGGGCCTCTCCTCCCATTGATGACTGACTTGGCCATCCTCTGCTATACAAATGCTGCTGGAGCCATTGGTCCCACCATGTGTACTCTTTGGTTGGTGTTTTAGTCCCTGTGAGCTCTGAGGATACTAGTTAGTTCGTATTGTTGTTCTTCCTAAGGGGATGCAAACCCTTCAGCTCCTTGGGTCCTTTCTCTAGCTCCTTCATTGGGGACACTGTGCTCAGTCCAATGAATGGCTGTGAGCCTCTACTTCTGTATTAGTCAGGTATTCTCAGAGCCTCTCAGGACACAGCTATATCAGGCTCCTGTCAGCCAGCACTTGCTGGCATTCACAATAGTGTCTGGATTTGATGATTAAATATGGGGAGGATTCCCAGGTGGAACAGTCTCTGGATTGTCCTTCCTTTATTCTCTGTTCCATAGTTAGTCTCTGCAACTCCTTCCATGGGTATTTGTTCCCCCTTTTAAGAAGGAATGAAGTATCCGTACTTTGGTCTTCCTTCTTCTTGAGTTTCCTATGGTTTGTGGATTGTACTTTGTGTATTCTGATCTTCTGGGCTAATATCCACTTATCACAGAGAGCATACCATGTGTGTTCTTTTGTGATTGGGTTACCTCACTTAGGATGATAGTCTCCAGATCCATCCATTTCCCTACGAATTTCATAAATTCATTGTTTTTAATAGCTGAGTAGTACTCCATGGTGTAGATGTATTACATTTTCTGTATCCATTCCTCTGTTGAGGAACATCTGGGTTGTTTCCAGTTTCTGGATATTATAAATAAGGCTGCTATGAACATAGTGGATCATGTGTCCTTATTACCTGTTGGAGAATCTTCTGGATATATTCCCAAGTGTGGTATAGCTGGGTCCTCTGGTAGTACTATGTCCAATTTCCAGAGGAACCACCAAGCTGATTTCCAGACTGCGGTGTACCAGCTTGCAGTCCCACCAGCAATGAAGAAGTGTTCCTCTTCCTCCACAACCTCTCCAGCATCTTCTGTCACCTGAGTTTTTTATCCTAGCCATTCTGACTGGTGTGAGGTGGAATCTCAGGGTTGTTTTGATTTGCATTTCCTTGATGACTATTGAATATTTCTTTAGGTGCTTCTCAGCCATTCAGTATTCGTCAGTTGAGAATTCTTTGTTTAGCTCTGTACCCCATTTTTAATAGGGATATTTGTTTCTATGGAGTCTAACTTCTTGAGTTCTTTGTATACATTGGATATTATCCTTCTATTAGATATAGGATTAGTAAAGATCTTTTCCCAATTTGTTGGTTGCTGTTTTGTCCTATTGATAGTGAGTTTTGCCTTACAGAAGCTTTGCAACTTTATGAGGTCTCATTTGTCAATTCTTGATCTTAAAGCATAAGCTATTGTTCTGTTCAGGAAATTTTGTCCTGTGCCCATGAACTCAAGGCTCTTCCCCAATTTCTTCTCTATTAGTTTCAGTGTATCTGGTTTGATGTGGAAGTCTTTGATCCACTTGGACATGAGCTTTGTACAAGTAGATAAGAATGGATCAATTTGCATTCTTCTTCATGCTAACTGCCAGTTGAGCCAGCACCATTTGTTGAAAATGCTGTCTTTTGTTCCACTGGATGGTTTTAACTCCTTTGTCAAAGATCAAGTGACCATAGGTGTGTGGGTTCACTTCTGGGTCCTCAATTCTATTCCATTGATCTACCTGACTGTCACTGTACCAATACCATGCAGTTTTTTTCACAATTGCTCTGTAGTACAGCTTAAGGTCATAAATGCTGATTCCACCAGAGGTTCTTTTATTGTTGAGAATAGTTTTCATTATCCTGGGTTTTTTATTATTTGAGATGATTTTTCAAATTGCTCTTTCTAAGTCCGAAGAGTTGAGTTGTAATTTTGATGGGGATTGCATTGAATCAGTAGGTTGCTTTCAACAAGATGGACATATTTAGTATATTAATCCTGCCAATCCATGAGCATGGGAGATCTTTCCATCTTCTGAGAAATTCTTCAATTTCTTTTTTCAGAGACTTGAAGTTCTTGTCAAACAGATATTTTACTTGCTTAGTTAGAGTCACACCAAGGTACTTTATAACATTTGTGACTATTGTGAATGGTGTTATTTCCCTAATTTCTTTCTCAGCCTGTTTATCCTTTGTGTAGAGGAAGGCCTCTGATTTGCTTGAGTTAATTTTATGTCCAGCTACTTTGCTGAAGTTGTTTATCAGGTTTAGGAGTTCTCCAGAACTCACAGGGCATAAGGAGATAATTGACAACTAAAAGATGTTCTATGGCCTCCAAACATACTCCACATAATGTAAAGAATTCCTGCCAGCCTGCCATACTGCCACCATGCCACAAATTAATTAATTATTTTTTTGTGCACATTCATTTTAAAAAGTATGTAAATACCAATGAAAAGGAAAACAGAGATGGAAACTTTATTAATCTATTTTGAGAAAAAAAAATTAGAACAGAATAGGTGATTTATGCCCAGGATTACAAAACAAAAAGATATAGGGAGCTAGTTTCCCAGTGTATTCCCCTCCCACCATTAAAAACCCACTCTTATGGGTAGGTTCTTATCCCATGACACAGATATGAGTTTTAAGAGTTTAGATAATAGTATAAAAGCTCACAGCCCAGCAGTATTGACCCATAGCACAGAAAGAATAGCAAGAGCTTATATTCTATATAGCACTCAAGAGATGGAAACAAAAAAAAATACATTAAGCAAATAAAATAGACATAGCAATGCTGCTCTCCATGTTGTGGGGACAGTATCACTAACCAGAAAGCCACATCATCTTATTAATTACGAGATAGTTATCTATTTTAAGTAACCATAGAGCAATTGTCAACACAATGATTGAGGCTTATGGTGCAACTTTAGAGGCCAAGCTTGTTACATAAATGGTAAACATCAATAGCACAGTTTGTTTTTTTTTTTGTTTTTTTTGTTTTTTTTTTAGTAACAGTTGGTGATTTAATGAACATAGAGTAATGGCATTAAATCTGAATTTAGTTCACATCCAACACAGGATAATATCCACTGAAGCGTCTCCTTGCTTTTCTTAACATTTAGAACAGATCCCACAATTTTGTGAATCAATACAGTTCAGTTCAAGTTCACTGCAAAAGCAGTTTTCTCCTAGAGACTGTAGGCAGCGTACTCCTAGTAACTTTGATGTATGTTTATCAATAAAGCAAAGCTGTATCTTGGGCAATTACCAGAAGTACACTTTACCAAACATTTTCATCAAGGTACATTAAATTTGCTTCTAGGATGGACAGCTATTCATTTCATATTCTAAAACACTATATCTCAAATTTTATCACTGAACAATATCTGTGTCATAGAGTCATCCGTCAGCCTTCTGCATCTAGATATGTAACTCACTCAAACTGTAACTTCATCCAAAATTGGCATTTTATCTTGAAAAGTACCAGAATTTTATATCTCCATCTAAGATACGTATGACTTTTAGTATGCATGGTCTTTTAGGATATGTACAACTTTTCTTACCAAGAATAATACTGAAATTTACAGTGTTTCTACTTGAGTTACACTAACCTCATTTTTAAAACTATCCTCCTAGATCAATTCAAAATTTAGAAGGTAACTATTCTCCAAACTGAACTCCCTTTTCATCTTCCCTAGATTGCCTGGAGCATCATTTGAAAGGTCATTGGTTCTTGTAATTTCAAAGAAAAATAAATTATGCCATAGCAGTTTATATATTTTATGGATGGAAGACATGTGTTTAAGAAAAAACAGCTTTAACTTATATTTTAATTTTTAACCCTTTCAAGTATTATCAAGGCTAGTGAAGGGAGCATTGTACATATTTTTTGTGGATTCAAAATAAACACTAGAATATTGAACTACTGAGAAGTTTTAAACTAGTTCAATTAACTCTTAATTTTTTTCTTACCAGAATGTTGTTATTCAGGGGCATAAGAAGTGGTTTGTAGAATATTGTTAGTAGAAAATACATATTTATTTAAGACTTATGCACATATTATAGTTCATGTAAGTGTTGGTCTTTCAAAATAGAGAAATAGGATGCTACATTATAAAAATTGTTATTTTAACTGTATGTTGGATTTATGTATGCTAAATTGCACCAATGTTTATGTGCATTTTTTTATTTTGTCAGTAAAATTTTCACATAGTCATTTTATAACTTATTTCACTGATATCACCACTACAGCTACTTTAACCATCTTTGGAACAAACTGATCTCACAAAAATGCTGAGAGTCATTGATCCCTTCTGTAACAACAGTGAGAGTTTAGAACACTCTACAATTTGGATTTCATCTGAAATTTGGATTAATTTTTTCATATCAACTGTTTTCAATAGACCATGTTGGTGCCCAGTAGCTACTATTTTTAGTTCATATGCAGGATTTTGAATCTTCCTGGAATATTAATCAATTTAGAAAATCACTCTGTATAATAACTTAGTTGGACATTTGAATGTTTTCCTATGCCATTATTAAACTTCATAATGATCCTTTATTTTGTCTTCCAGAAATGCACTGAGTAATCTCAGACTATTATTTCCTCTTTCACCTGTATCTCTTCTTCATGAGTAAAATGTAACATACAAAATAACATTTGTTTTGCTCATTAAAATTTATAGAAGTTGATTTATTCTTAAGTAGATTTTTATTATTCCTTGAAACTCTCTTGCATATATATGTCACATACATACATATATATGCATATATATGTGTATTTGATCACAAACAAATACACATATATGTGTATATATGTAAAATATATTTTGATTACATAGAGCCACAATTCTCCCCATTTGTCTCTTTCTGGATTATTATTCTCTGCATATTCTCCCAGCTTTATGTCTTTTTAGAAAACAACCCATTACATCCCATTAAGTCCAGTTGGTTCTGCTCATATGCTAGGTGGGTGCCATTCAATTCAGCATGGACAACCTCTTAGGAGCCATGTCCTTAAAGAAAACTGGCTTTTCCAACAAAAACAGATATCAATGGCCAATAAACCCTCAGGTAGTCTTGTGGGCTTACAAGTTCCTCTTCCCATTCATGTGTAATATTGACTGGTTGTATCTTGTATAAGCAACCACAGTTTCTATGCTGTCATGAATACAATGGTTGTGTTATCTCCAGAAAAGACTGTTTCACATCAGTTCTTCTCAACCTTTGGCTCTTACAATCTTTCTGTCTCCTATTCTGAAATGTCTCTGAGCCTTGTAGTAGAGGTGTGATACAGGTGTCCCTCATGTGGGTGAAAACTCCATAGGTATTACTCACTGCATTTGGGGCATTTGTATCATTTTACAGAAAATTTTAAACACTTTGTACCACTGTGATTCTAGCACTGAATAGTTATAAGGTGGAGGAAAAGGAGAGCTAAAGTGTCCGTTACACTCGAATGGAATAGAAACTCGAAAGGACCAAATAATACAGGTAAAAACATGAAATGTGAACCTGAGGTAAATAGCAAATATGTTGTTAGAGGTAATGATTTGCTTTGAAATCAGTCACATATAAAATCATGTATGGATAGGACATGGTTCAGGTAAATAAGCAGGGCAGGAGCTTGGGCTTGTTGATTATTAACTCTCAAACTTATGAAAGAGGAGAATAGCAAAATGCCATCTAGTTGTCGTGGAATTTATAAGAAGGAAGGACATTACATATGAGAAATCTCACTTCACAAATTCAGCAGCAGCTCCATCAGTTTCATATATAGTCTGTCTACATATATTCAAGTATATAATCAATTAGCATGAACTGGAGATGAATAAACAGTTACAAAGTAAAATGAATTTCCAAGAAATTATTCTCCTAATAATTCAGATGTTTTAAATGAAGCACATTTATAGGACATACACTTCAACAGAGGAAAGGACAGGACACACCAACTCCAGGACTTGAGACAAGTCATGTGTCTAAATAGATGTTTCAAGAGGTCAATAGTTCTACCTCAGCTGGGTGTTGTACTTTTTGAATACCAAACATATAATATGAACACACTTAGTCTTCCTTGGGAGATGAAAGACGCTATAATACAAGTGATAATACGAAGGGAAGTGTGAGCTGCATGCAGATTGAGATGAGGAAACTGCATGTGCATGTGCGTGTGCATGTGCGTGTGTGTATGTGTGTGTGTGTATGTATGTGTGTGTATGCATTTGTGTGTTTGGAAGTGGAAGCACAGACTTCTAAAGACAGTGAAAGGAGGAAAATACACAAATAGCTCGGAATATAAAGTGGATGGAACAGAGGCTGCTGGAAGGTAGGAGGCTGTACATTGCTCAAATGCAGAGAATAATAATCAAAATGTGTGTCTTCTTGCTCAAAGTAAGTTTTTGCTAGTTTTTTACATGTATGATCTTATTTAATGCTCATGTCATCTGAAATATCATTGTGTTACTCTTCTAATCAAAGACTCTAGCAGCTTTGTTTTCTAGAGTCCTTAGAGAAGGAGCTCTCAGGACCCACCGGATCTGCTCCACTATTCCTGTATCACCCCATCTTCCATCGTGCCAAAGCTATGATCCTTGTGAATCTTCACACATACTAGACTGTAGGCACTTGGACCTTAACACATTACTTTCTGAACATCTACACAGTTTAATCTCTAAATTATTTCAAGAAATAAATATCACTATTTCATGAGACCCTATTTAATACTCAGAATAAATAAAATTTATTCCATGCTTGACTATATCTATGGACTTTCCTTCCTTATGATTTTTTTCTTAAACTCTTATCACCTTAAGATGAATAATTTGATTTTCATATTTTATGCATTGTTTAGTTACATTTGCTAAAGAATAGTTCTTAACCTTCCTAACGCTTCAACAGTTACATGCAATTCCCCATCTGAGGTGACCCTAATCCTAATAATGTTTCATTGGTACTTTATAACTGTAATTTTGCTACTATTATATATCATAATGTAATATCTGATATGTAGCATATGTGATATGCAACCCCTGTGGGAGTCAAGACCATAGGTTGAGAACCGCTGTTCTAAAGTGTAAGCTCTTAGATTAACCATCATTCATTCTACTTGTTTGAAGATTGTTTTTCTTTTACACTTAGAACAGCATACAGGCAAATAAAATATAAATTTTAGTCCCAGTACTTCTTAAGTGTCCTACTCCATTAGGACACTTAATAGATATGTCATTAACCACAAATCTGAGCCTAATTCAATATATTATGGGTTGTACTGTTGGCTTTTGTTTGTGAACTTGACACAAGCTGGAGTCATCACAGAGAAAGGAACCTCAGTTGAGGAAATGCTTTCATGAGATCCAGATATAGGGCATTTTAAATTTTTTTGTGATTAAAGGGTTGGGCCTGGCCTATTGTAGGGCGTATCATGCCTGGGCTGGTGGTCCTCGGTTCTATAAGAAGGCAAACTGAACAAGCCAGAGGAAACAAGCAGTAAGCAGTACTCCTCCTTGGTCTCAGTACCAGCTTCTGTCTCCAGGGTCCAGCGCTGCTTAAGTTCCTGTCCTGAATTCCTCCATTGTTGAACTATGACCTGGAAGTATAAGTTGAATAAACCCTTTCCTCCCCAACTTCCTTTTTGGTCATAGTGTTTTTGTCACAACAAGAGAAACCCTAACTGAGACATGTGTACATATGCATATTTGTATATCAGAAAATAAAGCTTCCCACCTGGGATTTTATGTATATCAAAATGCAGAGAAGTAAGTAATATAATGTTTATAATTGATATTGATGAACCAAGCTCCTGCAGACAAACCTCCTGACTGTGATATGTGTCCCATTCTCTCTATAGAAAAATGAATAGATTAAAAACCATAAAGACATTCCCGCATTAGTCACCATGTATAAGCCTTCACATCCGACTTCATCTCACTTCTATCTCCTTTCTTGTTCCATTTGCTTTTTTGTTATGAATCTAGTATTTATAGCTGAGGTAGGGCTGAGTGAGGTGCAGTGATTATGGCTGATTTTATCACAGCTGTATTACTTAGCTGCAAGGTGAAGCATTGTGGTAAAATGGATCATGAATTCCTGAAATTGACTATCCGTCACCTTTATAATCTTGATGGAGAGGCAGGTCAGATCAAGCCTGACAACTTCTCATGCAAACCAGAGAACCAAGCAATGTTCATGACTGGATTTGTCTGGAAAAGTAAGTACTGAACAGTAACATATATACTGGGTAAAGCCATAGGTCAGAAGGCAAGAGCATGGGCAGATCTTTAACCCAGGCCACAGATGGATTGAAATTCTCTTAGTTATAAAAATGGAGAAGATTTTGTTATTTAAGTTACACAAACTGAGGGTCACTTCAGTCATTATTGATTAACTCTAGCATTGGCAATTCTTACCCTAAGCTCAGAAGTAGTACAAACATTTTCTGTTGAATATGTCTTTGATATTTCTAGCTCAACATCCCTTGACACATAAGTGGGAGTTGAATAAATACTTATAAAATAAATACATGAGAATAAATCAATGGAATGATTTTAAAGAGTGACTTTATCATTGTTTTGTATTTATAGTAATAAGGGGCTTGCTGCTTCATAAGAAATTCCATTTAATTATTTGATAGCATTGTAATGTTCAGTAGATGTTTTTCTTATTAGGAACTAATATTGTCACTATAGCTTCTATTAAAAATTCTCATGGTTGAATCAATAGTTTTGCTTTGATTATCACTTTCCCTCTGTATACAAGCATATTGAATTTTTAACACTGGAATTATTAGGCAGGTTGTAAATTCTGTCTTTCTTTATTTGATACTCACTACCAAGTTTAGGAGAATTTGCCAAGATAATGCAAAGTCTTTGGCTCTAGCCTAGAGTTGGTTTTTGCCATGGACTCCAAATCTTCAGATTATAAATATAGTTCTCACACATCAACAAACATACTTCTCTTGACAATAGATGGAGACTATTACAGAAAATTACAACTGATGAAGATGCAGGTTTTGCCTAGCCAAAACTGATTCATCTTCAACATGGCTCCTGCACCTAATGTTCAAGGAAAATTAGGAAAAATGGGTAAGAGTGGTGGTAAGATCCAGCAGAAAAGGATGTCTGCTTTGAGACTTCCATTCAAGGGAAACTATACTATAGTATCAAAATAAGATTTGACTTATACTTTGCTTTTGAAAGTAGAGTAACTTTCTGTACCTATTATGAGAATGTTCTCTGTTCTTCAGTAATTTGGTACTCTATTCTTTCTCTTCAGGAGACATGTGTGTGCTACAAAAATGTTCTCCTTTGACATTATCTGTACACTTAGTTCAGCACCCAGCTGCATAGATGCATCTTAACATAGACTATGCAGTGAACAGTCTTTCAAGAGCTGCAAACATTACTTCTAAAAGTCTCTCCTTTCCCTGTCTTTTGTCTTGGAACTTTTATATAGATTCACACTCATAAATGCATTTCTGTACTTCTCTGCTCCTTCAAGTTCGAGAAAAACACTGCAGGGTTCAGTCTCATCAAAATAATGACAAACTGAAAGTTAGCTTTCTTTTCATAAATAAAACTATCTTATTATGGGATATGACCCCAGTTATAAAATAAGGAACATAATTTATGCAGTTAATGATGATACAACAAAAGGTTTCATTAATCAAAAGCTTCCTATCCTTGCAGGAGGGAATGATTTAGTTATACTCGTGTGTGTGTGTGTGTGTATGTTTGTGTATTCATTAGCCTTTATGTGTATGTGCCAATGTGTGTGTGAGTATGTGCATGTATGTGTCTATTTCATACTAGTAAAATCTCAACTAACAAAGCATTAAAATAAAAAAGGTAAATATGTCTTGTAAGAAATAATTTGTTTCTTATTATAACATCTTGTTAAACATCATATTAGGGACTTCCCACAGAAGAAGGAAGAAGGCTACAAACAGAATTAGCTGAGTCAAAAAGAGATAATAATTATCATCACTATGCAGTCAGATGGATATTGAGACAGGCATGCCTGCAAGCTAGGAGGGAAATGGAGCATTGCAGTCAGGGATAGTCACAGAAAAAGTGATATATGAGGACACACATAGAGGCTGATTGCCAGGAAAGTCATTATACTAATTCAACTGAAGATCATAAGGGCAACTGTCTCTTCTGACCTTCATAGCCAACTGTACTAAGGTCAAAGCAATGGCTGCAAAACATGCTGTTAGAAAAAATAATTTCCTTGGACATATTTTCTTAAATCTATTTTAATGAATTACTATAGTACATAAGACATTGAAATGTTAACATCAACATGAGAATACATAGAAGGAACAAATTTGATGAAACAGGGAGGGTATGATCAAAATAATTAAATTCCTCAATCTGCCAATATGGAAAGAATACCAAAATCTCAAATTTATATTTTGCATTATCTAAGTAAAACAGTAATTCCCAAGTTATGTTGTCCTTGCTTCTAGATACTTCTATAATAAATGGTTTGTACTTCTTGGAGAATTGTGCAGACACTTAAACTGCATAAAACAGTTTAACATAGAGATATACATAACAAGAATCTCATTATTGGTGGAATAGTCTTGAATTTCACTACTATATGGGTCCTACTCTAAAGCTTAAATTCAGTTTTTGAATTATTATATATAAAAATTACAACTATGCATGGGTTTAGGCCTCTCCCAATTGCATGATTATAAATTCAAACAAGAATGCTATTTATTTGCTCATCCAAAGTTATATCTAGTCATCTAAGCAATTCTGTACCAACTGAGAAGGTAGCATGCATACATCAAGCTATACAGAGTGAAGGATTCACAGTGGTTTTAACTTATGTTCATAGTGTTCAATTTATAATTTTGCTGAACCTTGCTTCATCCTTGCTTTTGGGTTAACCTATAAAAACTTTCATGGACTTCATTTGCCTATTTAAACTGAGCATTGCATACATGGAAAGGACTCAGAGAGTTCTGACAACTAATCCCCTTTCCAACTTCATATTCACTAACTTTTAATATTGCTTGCCCTTAAACTAATGGAGTGCTGACATTTCCTGGTAATAAATATTTGACAAACCAAAAATATATATACAGTGTTAGTGTCTCTAGCTTTTAGATTTTAGATAAATTTAGATATTTAAATTTATCTTTAATAGTTAGATATTTTTATTTTAATATTTATTTAATATTTAGATATTTTTATTTTAACATTTAGATATATTTAATCTTCAGATATTTAAATTTAAATTTTAGATAGATTTAGATAAATTTTAGCTTTTAGATAAATCATAAATGATAAATAATATGTTTCTCCCAAGAAAAAGAATTTTTTGTCTATTATCCTTCTTATATAGTTTGTTCTGATTTATAAACCACTCCAACATGCTTATACATGTTCCCCACTAACACTTATTATCAGGATAAATGAGCACAGATAAGAGGTATTCTTCACCTTCTCTATAGTGAAGTATTTTGCAATAATTGAACACTTTGATGGCAATGTTCCATGTTGATGTTTTGGTTTATCATAGTTATTAAAGTTCTACTAAACTGGCAAGGTCATTTCATTGAACACAAACCACATATAATATTAGGAGTGAACACAGTTAACAACAAATTAGTATATAGTCATTGCTCTTCAAATATCATTTCAATAACCTAGCGAGGAGTTGCATAATTTCTGAAACAAAATGGTGTTAAATATTTTCTTTTTTTTTAACACTATAGGTGCAACTATGGTCCATATGAAGAAAATCAGTGCTTCACATTGCTGCAACAGAATACATTTTATGTTTTGCTAACCATAGCAAGATATACTTCAGTGCCTCACTTTATTTTTAAGTGGTTTACGGAGTTTCAAATCAGATAGCACATTCTTCTATCCTAATAACAACCCAGTAGTATCACTTAATGTTTTCATAAGAATTCCTTGCACAAATTACAATTTTAAGTGGGCTTCTTTCTCACAATACCTTGTACCATAAATCTTTCTTAGATTTGATTTATTTTTGTATAATGGCTGCAGTTATTGTAACCAAAATTTTGATCAATTACTAAACTACTTTCAAAACAAAAAGCTTAAAAACTACAGGCTTGTTAATGCTTCAGTAATAGTGCTAAGTAAGAAAAGTTACTAGACATTTCTGTCCTCTGCTTTGCATCCTTACCTATCTCTTTTACTGGGCAGTTTGTTCTTAGTATCCTATTTTTATCTACCTTTTAGACAATGGGTTGTGAGCAGAACCATGATTTTCTAGTGAGAAGAAAGCAGACAGAACATGGAGAAGCACCAAGTAACCAAAGTCTCAAAGACAATACATTCACAGTCATTTCCACTGACTTCCCAATACCAAGCATAGTAACAACGATGCTCCCAGTACCTGTTTATTATCTATAGATGAAGGAGAATGAAGATCTTGGGCAGCTAGCCATCTTCAATAACATTCTAACATAGTTGAAACACAGTTGACTTAAGATGATTCACCTCACTTGGAGACAGGGTAGTTGGGATTCATTATTATACTGACTAGACATAAGGAAGGATAGTAAGATACAGAATAAATGAACTGATATTTTTTCTGCTATTGCCTAACAACTCACATTGACCCTGGAAATGGAAAGGTTAGCAGTACAAAGGGTAAACTTTAATGAAAATACATCCAAATCCTGGCTGGATTAACTCATAGCCAATGCTGATCGTTTGGCTTCTCAAGTCATTTGTAAAGGTTAGGAGGGATGTGCTTTATGAATCTCGAACTATAGCATCACAAAACTTAGTAACAGAGCAACCATCTGAATGCTATTAAAATAATTAATAATTCACTTGGTCCCCATTTACGTGACAATGGCTGTCTCACTTCACATAAAGAGATCAGGCTTCAGAGGTGAAACAAGGCATTAACAGGTGTCACACAGTATCACAAAGGTGATTTCCCATTAGCTACATGGTAAATGTTCTGGAAAGAGCAGCAGGAATGTTGTAACTCACAATGCTACCTATGCACCAAGTCGTTATGCTAAATGAAGTTATTATTTTGGTTAAATAAATTCCAAGCCATTATTCTAAATGTATTAATTAAGGTTGATGGTGTAATGAAACAGGTTGACTGTTAACTTCATCCATGTAGCATAAATGGAATCTGGAACAATGAAACCCTAATGGAGGCCGCACAATGAAACAGAATACTGAAGGGGATTGCATCTCAGAAACAAATGCATTTTCTGTTTGGCCATGATAGAGTCCAGATACAAAATTAGTACATTTTAGCCAAAATCATTCAGCACAGTGATTAATAGGGCCCAGACTTTGAGATAACTCTGTTTCTGTATCATTTTCATTGTTATTACGAGTGCTGCTCCATATTTCTGTATGACCTTGAGCAATATTGCACAGCCTCTCTAAACCTTAGCATCAACATTTGCAAAACTGAGGGCATTAGTTGTTGCTTCCTTATATGATTGCTTCCACAATTAAATTAGAATTCCTCTGCAAAGCACTTTGCAAGGTGTCTGAAACAGTAAAGGACTCAATAAATGTTAACACTTATCATTATTACTACCCTCAAAATGTGTGTATTGCCTGCTCATTCATATTGTTAATTGGACCTTATGTTTGAAACAACAGAAGTACTATATTTCAATATAAAATTCACAAGGGCAATCAATATTTTCATTCCTAAAGGAAACACTTAGATTTTAACCACTGGGTACAGGAAAGAATGCTGAAATTATCTTGAGAAAGAATTTTATAATAGAGATTATAACTAGATGACACATGGGCAAGAATATGTGCTTGATAAAATAAAATGCTGACTCTAAAAACTAATAGAGCATAATTCCAAGAATACAGCCAGTAAGTTCTCACTTCTAAAAGGGATGTAGGGAAATGACACTCAGACTGCAACTGAATCAGAAGAGGGGAGAATAATTTCTGTACATATCAAGAGGTATAATTGACAGGAGGGAGAGCATTTGGATCATGCATGTTTAACATGTTTGAAGAAATTGTCATTGTGAAATGACTTCAAGAAATGACCTCACTGAAAACTTAGATGAATAAATAAAAGTCATTGGGACTGTTAAAAAATATATATATATCGCCCCTGGGTTTGCTATAAAAGGATCTCAGGGGTTATTACCATCTTATCAAATATTCCATTAAGACTAACAGCCCTAAAAGAGAACTGTCATTTGCCAAAATTTCCTCTGAGCTCTAGGAATCCTTTCTGTCAGTGTCATGCCTCAACCAGGATTCAATACAGAGAAGAATGAAGTCAGAACCTGGTTAATATATAATTAGCAATAAAAGGAGTTGGGCATTTGAATAATACATCACATGGTGAGATAAGAAGAATACCAAGAAAATGGACAGAATACAAGCTAAGACAAATTGGATTGAAGTAGTAAGAGGGGAAATGGATGGTAAGTAGGCATGAGATTAGGAATGGTACAGCAACAAAGACTGTATATGCAGCTATCTTTGCTACCAGTAGTGCTCTTACACAACTTTAGACATCTCTGATGGAAACACAAAGCAAAAACACATCCTTATTCTCGAAATTAAAATACTTAGTGATAATGAGTCACCGGAAAGTGACTTGAAACGCCTAATTAGTGAGCATGAGGCTTGGCTGGAACTCTTATGGACCGTGTGCTATGGTCATTAAGATACTATTTTATGTAATGCTCATAATCCCCAGAGGCTGCCATACATAACTCTTCTATACTCTATAACTTTGTGATCATTGATAACTGACTTTCCTCTTTCACTGAAAGTTCATTTGTTAGCAAGAAATAGAGTAAATATTGCTTCAAATCTTTGCTGGTAGGTTCTCAGAAAGATCACCTTGATCATCATACTATCCGAGGCTGATTAGTTTTAACTGTACTGTCAAGTTAACATGACTTTGAACCACCTGGGGAGTTAATCTCAGTTTAAAATCTGTATTTACTAAGCTTGCCTATGGGAGGAGTGTCCTGAGCTTTAATTGATGTAGGAAGACTGAGCCATTTGTGGCAGTGCCATTCCCTATGCAGGTATTCTGAACTATATAGGACAGGAGAAAGGTGGATGGAGCACACAGGGCACACAGGTGCGTTAAATTCTCTCTGTTTTTGAACATGGATGTAGTTTAATTAGCTGTTTGAGTCCTGCTTTGATGTCTCCTCAATGACAGATTGAAATCTGGAATGATAAACTGAATTGGCTCTTTTTATCCTCAAGTTGTTTTGACCAGAGTAATTTATCATAGAAACATACATGAAATAGAATATATATTTATATATGCATATATATATATATTGATCATAGTTCAGCAATCACTCTTAGCCCATTATATGAGAACTCCATAGCCATTTACTCATCAGTATTTCAAATTGTCTGATCTTATGCAATTTCTTTTCATAATCCACTGGCATTGTTACCTTCAAGATTGTCCCTGAGGCACAGTTGGGGAAAGACAAGGCTATGACAGAAAACCTACAACAGTGGCTTGTAACAATCTACCTTTTTTTTTTTTTTGTATTGTAATAATATGACTCTTTTTTAATGAAACACTTGGAATGGAAATTCACTGGGACAGAAAACAGATGGGTAGTTTCCAGGACATTGTATGTTAGGGAAGTGGTTACTAATGGTGCAGGTGTTCTTCTTGGTTGAAGAAAAGCTTTGAAACTAGGGATCACACACAGGTAGTTGCCGACTGTACACTGTAGAAACCTTAGTTTTATGTCATGTGAGTTTCCCCTTGATGAGGCCACTGAAGATACTTTGGTCATGTTGGCCAAGCTGTGGCATGGTGTTTGTGTGCAGGTTAGCTTCCAATCTACTTTCTACAAAAAGAATAAACCTTGCAAGCATTTTCTTTTATATAAGCAAAACAAGTTAACATGGATCCTCACTCTGTGGTTTCATATTCCTTCATGGGCTAGTGTGTTTGAACACTTTGGCCCACATGATGTCACTGTTTGGAAAGATTGTAGAACTTTCAGCTGGTATATTCTCTTTGGTGGAAATAAGTGACTGAAGGTGGATCTTAAGGTTTTAAATAATTAATTATATAATTCTTTTTTGACTGTGTTTTATCTGCATATATGTATGTGCAGTACACAAGTGCCTGGTGCCTGCAAAGGATACAGAAGACATTGTATCCATTGGACCTGGGATTAAAAGCAGTTCTGAACTGCTACATCTGGGCTGGGAATTGAATCTGGGTCCTGTGTAAGAACAAAGTTTACCCTTAACCAATGAACAATTTCTGCAGGCCCCTCCTTGAAGCTTTCAGAGCTTCCTGACTTCCTGTTCACTCTCTAATTCCAACATGTGAATGTGATGTTTTCAGCCAACCCCCTTCTCATGCCACCATTGTGCCTTTCCTGACCCATGCCCCACCTGTGATGGACTATATTCCCCCAGGGACCCTGAACTAAAAGCAATAACACATACCCTCTTCCATCACAATATTTTATCTAAGCAATAAGAAAGTAACTCAGATAATCAGGACAATACTACTGTATGTATGGATATATGGATAGATTAGGACTAGCCTGAATATTTTGTGTGTTTCCTTTATCCTGGTTAGGGTTGCTACTGCTACGGTGAAATGCAATGAACAAAAGCAAACTGAGGAGGAAAGGGTTTATTTGACTTATATTTTCATGCCATGAGGAATTACTGAAGGAATTAAGAACAGGAACTCAAATAGGACAACAACCTAGAGGTAGAAGCTGATGCAAAGGCCATGGAGGGAAACAGTCACAACTAAATCGAAGGAAAACCAAACTCCAGCAATGTAAATCACTCAGTGTCCAATATCTTCATTTTACTTATGATCTTCTGGGATCGCTTAAAGGACCTAGGCCACTTCTCTGGCTCTACCTTCTACAACACACAGAGCTTGTCTTCCAGACTGAGGTTAGCTGATTTTCCTTTTGGTCTTCCAATGATACTTGTATCTTCAAAAATGCCGGGTTTCCCTGCTGCAGCTAATCTTCACTTTCACCAATAGCCTCTCCTGGGTTTACTTCTTTAACTCCAGCCCTGACACATAGTACCAAGCCTCAGTTGCTTTGAATGACCCCTGCATGCCTTAAAAACCAGTACTACCTCAGTGACCCTTACACTGCAAAGTTCAGCTTCCAACACAATGTACAACTTTTGCTGCCTTTGAAACACAGCTTTCATGTGCTGACTGTGAGGAAACATGTCTCAGAAGATTTCACCTCAATGATCCTGGTCTCTTCTTGATCACTGCAACTTCTCTATGCCAGCTGACCAGCATTAATTGACCCAGTAAGGTAAAGATTTTACATCGGTGTTTCTGGTATCTTGTTAATCACAGATGATTCTTCAGTTTCAGCTAACCACAACCACAGATTCTCAGTGCAAAATAGCAAATAGTCCTGATAGAATCATTAACAGGCTCTCAACTTCCCTCTGATACTTAACAAGCCAGATCTCTGTCATCTGGATTGCATTCAATATTCTTCCCTTTGAAGCACCAATAGAATAGCCCATTGAGCTCTCAACACTCAGAGACTTTTCTAGTACACAGTTCCAAAGTCCTCCCCCAAATTAACATGATCAGGTCTGTTACACAATATACCATTATTTTCATACCGATTCCTATTCTATTTAGGTATACTATTGCTATGATGAAACAACATGACTAATAGCAAGTTGGGAAGGAAAGGATTTATTTGTCTTATGTTTCCACATTCTAGATGATCATTAAAGGAAGTCAGGACAAGAACTCAAACACGGCAGGAGTCTGCAGGCTGGAGGTGATGCAGAAACAATAGATGCTTCCAGTGCTGCTTACTGACTTTCTTCTCATGCTTTGCTCAACCCCAGCTTTCTTATAGAAGCAAACACTACAACTTAGGGGTGTCTACACCCACAATGAGCTCTGGTCTCCCCTGTCAATCCACTAATTAGGAAAATGTCTAACGTCTTGCCTGCAGTGTTTTCTTTATTGAACTCACCACCTTTCAGATGACTTTAGTTTGTGTCAAGTTGACGTGAAACTATCTAGCACACCTTCCAGAAGAGATAAGTAAAATACATTTTGGCAAACTCTGGAAAAATCTTGATGAGAGGACAAGTGTTCAAAACTTGAATGCATCAGCCAGGCTATTATAAAGAAAACTCTAGTGATATGAATTGGTCTAGTTCTTTAATGACTGCTGTCACACTGTAATACCAAACATAAAAGATACATTTCTATTTCACATGGCCAAAACTACTGGATATCATCAACAGTGGAACACAAATCCAAATACAACCCTTATTTGCATGAGATCTCTATAACTCTGTTTCTAACTCATCCTAGATGTCCCGTTGCCTCATGCTAGCCTTACATCCTTAAACAACAGGTGATTCTGTGCTGAATAAAAGGTTACTGAGCTGTAAACAACCAGAAATGATAGGGTTGGACTTGATAACACTAAATTTGAAATTTTAGGACACTTCCCTCCCCATTGGCTTCCATTGTGGCTGCCTAGTCTACATTCCTGTCAACTGTGTGGAATGTTACCCACTTCCCACCCACCCTTGTCAGCACGGGTTTCATTTTTTCCTTCTCTTTTACAATTACCGCCCTGATAAGGTAAAATGGAATTCCAATGCAACTTTGAAAGGTATTCTTCAGATAGCTGAGGATGTTGAACATTTTTTTTTTATTTCTTAAACTTATGTGTATTGGTCATTTCTATGTATTACTTTGAAAAATATCTAATTGAGCATTTCATTTATTGCTTAGACAATTTGGTGTTGAGTTATAGGGTACTTTATATATTTTAGACAATAATCCCTTGCCAAGTATATAAATGGCATTTTTTTCTCATTTTATACATTGTCTCTTCGTTCTGGAGAGTATTCTCTACGCTGGGTTGAAACGTTTTAATTTCACAGAATTCCACTTGCTAATCTGCCTATTGTTTTTTGTTTTGTTTGGGTCAATGTGCTCTGTATTGGATTCCTGATGTAACTGTACACTAATGGACTTGGGTGCTCCAATTTCCTGAGATGATGATAATCTGTTAGAGTGGCAAAAGTAAGCTCACATATTTTAGTCTTTTGGGAAAAAAATCCCAAACATTTCTCACATATCACTTCTGGAGACTGGGGGTATCTAACTTTCTAATTTTATAAAAAAATTGGATACTTTCATATTAATATTAGCTTTATTTTCACTTATTGGTCTTAAAGATTGCCTTAAAATACAAAATGTGTACTTTTAAGAATTCATAAAGTTAAATGATGACTAGAGTTCCCCAAAATTATTAGAATAATAGTGTCATTATTTTATTCCAATGATACAAATGATGCTATAAATGTATTCTCTTGGACTGTAAAACATTCAGAGCATATGCTACATGGCTACCTGAGTTTCTATTTAGTTCTGGTAGCACAGGGCTATCCTAAAAATAACAACCTAGTTGGGACTGATTAGAATAAAATCAAATGTCATCTTGAAGAGTGAGTAGCATTGCTGTATACAAGAAAAATTCACAACAGGTATTAAGTGGGATGAATGGACTATGATATGCACACATCCTTCCAGAGATTCTTTTATTGTTTTTATTTATTTACAATTCAAATGTTAACCCTGTTCCTGGTTTCCCCTCCGCAAAGCCCCTGTCCAATCACCCCTTACCTCTACTTCTATGAGGGTGTTCCACCACCCACCCACCCAAACCTGCTTCATCACCCTAGTATCCCCTACCCTGGGTCATCAAGCCTCCACAGGACCAAGAGCATCCCCTCCCATTAATGCCAGAAAAGGCCATTCTCTGCTATATATACAACTGGAGCCATGGATCTGTCCATACGTAAGCAAGAGGTAACTGGATTCCAGGGGAAATTTCTATAAAAGATAGAAATCATATGATTCCTCACATTACTCCAGTTAATTGTAGTCTGTATTATAAATTATGAAGAACTTTGTATGCATCTCAAAAAGTCTAAATGATTAAGTTCTATATACACATGCACACACATACACAACGTAGATCCAATGAGGAGTTTAGTTAATTTTATACTAAGCTTTGCCTTCAAACTATTAACTCCTTTAAGTGAAACTAAGATTTCTGTAAATGAAGATATACTAAATAAAAAAAATGTTATAATACAAAAACAGTGACAATGAAGCAGGCATGCTTGGAGATGGAACTTAGTTGTCTTTCTCCACAGCCTAGGCAACCTTTGACTCTGGTACATTCAATGTGAAGATTCTGGAAAACTCTGGAACTGTACAGCATCAAAGAAGTCTTTCAGACAGGGGTCCCACCAACAACTTCAAATGTATCTTTTAGTAATAAAAGAAGACTTTCCAGGGAAGCAAATTCTAGAAATAAGAAAGTTACTAAGTATTTTAATTGGCAACACAATGGGTTTGAATTTTTATTTCAATAATCTTTTGCTTTATGGGGTGTTTAGGAATTACCATCCTCACAGTGGATAATTTTGGGGGGAGGGAGGTAGAGGTAAAATAGTAACATTTCTCAAGTGATTCATTTGGAAGTGCTTATTTTGTTTATGCTAGAAAAATTCAATAACAGAAATGATTCAAGCTAGAACATATCTGTTTTATCCAGAATTCCTATTGCCCTCCATAGAGTAAACAACATGTCCCTGAGCAACAGTCTTGGAAGTCAAGATTCAGAATGTATTGATTCACTTTACAATAGTAAGGTACTTTCTGTCATCTTTTCTTATTTATGAAACTCTATTACTGGAGTCTGTGGCAATTTATAAACTGGTCTAAAGAGAGCTTATAAAGACTGGCCTTGGCCAAGGAGAGGACAGAGGAAGGGAGAGATTGTTCATCATATTTCTTAAAATATTGTTTGCCCATATTTTTATTCACTTTCCCCCTTTTGTGAAAATTAATTGATTGGTGTAGATGGAGAATACTTCAATTATTAATATTATCACTTTTATTAAAAAGGCGCTTTAAATGTGAATGTAACTTTAGAGATATGTTCAGAAATAAATGCGTATATTTTTATAGGGGAGGAGACAGTCAATGGAATGGTAGTGTTTTATTTTGTGTGTGTTTGTGTGTGTTATATGTATGTATATCTTTGTATGAAATTTTATTTCATGTTTCTTTTAACCACCAATGAATTAAAAGATTTTAATGCTCTTCTATTGTGCATTTTTTTTCCTAATGTTCACCTTGTATCTTCTCTATCATCAATAGTAACTATTTACTGTGTGGATATTTTAAGTTCTGCATGATTTATGTACTGGTTCCCTCACAGGAAAAAAATTCAATTTGGTGGAAAATTAACATGGATATACTGTGTTTTATGAGAACAATGGTCAATTTACTTTTCAAGTATGTATCTAAGAAAGGTACTAA
The DNA here is from genome assembly GCF_008632895.1 of Mastomys coucha. Taxonomy (NCBI): domain Eukaryota; kingdom Metazoa; phylum Chordata; class Mammalia; order Rodentia; family Muridae; genus Mastomys; species Mastomys coucha. The sequence continues at coordinate 38,668,000 of NW_022196894.1, read as the reverse complement.
GGGATCTACATGAGCAAGCCTGGGTAAACTTCATGACTTCAAGCTGTTGCCAGAATATTTAAAAAATGAATCCACAGCACAAATTTTCCTGCAAGGCCATGTTCTTGAGCCAGTTTTGACCGGCATCACCACATCCCGGAGGGCTCTTATTATACTTTCCCAGCTTTTAAAAACATCTTGCTCACATGTGACTCCTTACACACTCCCACAATCCAGTCAGATTTATATAATAGTAAAATCACAATTTACAAGATGCCAATACAATAATTTCATAACCAAATAATAAAGACAATATTCTAACCCAATTAATCTATCTTGTAAAACCTTTGCTTGGTTGTATAATCTCATGGGGTCTGGCTAGTCCTCATTGTCTATGTCCTTGATGATGACCTCTCTCCTCCTGCTTCTGACCTTTTTTCTCCTCCAACTCTGGCTCCACCTCTCTATTCCTGTCCAATCACAGGCCCGTATCTGCCCTAATGTGTTTGGACAGAGAAAAGGCTGTAGTCTCAAGCTGTATAAAATATGATGCCTCTGAACAGTAGAAATGTTTATCTTAAGGAGCATAGCATGTGAGGCATTGCTGCCGCAGGTAGTCATAACTGGGTTCCAATTCTCTCTGCTCCCTGCAGTGAGGACTAAATGTCTTCATGATAGATCATGTATTCCCTCTTAGTAAAATGGATCATAGGGGACTAAATATGTTCAAAATATATCGTATACATATATTTAAGTGTCATGATGAAACAAATTGTTTTATACAATTAATGAATGTTAATTTACTTTTTCCATTTCTTTGTTGCTGAACTTAAATGAGATAACAGCAGAAGTCTGCCAGAATAGCGAGTAAAACTATATTGAATTGTATGTTTCTTTCCTTTGTCTTCTCCTTACTTCTGTTGTTGACAGCATTTTCTCGAAACTTTCCTCTTCCTATGCAAAGCAGGACTAATTTTTACTTGTATTACAAAAGGCAACCAATAACTAACAGTCACTTCAAATTTTAGTGTACTGATTTTTATACAAATATATAAAGTATTCTCTAATCTTTATATTTCCAAACCAAAGAGTAATAACTAATTCACATGAATTCTTCAATCATGTCCTGACAAATATTTTATAATTTCCTTGACCAATCTTACTGGATTTCTCACAGTCTTTTTATTTCATCTTTCTTTTTTGGCTATACCATAAATCTCTTGACAGAAGACATGAATCCTATGAGATATTTAGAGTAAAATTTCCATTGTTTCCAGGAGATCCTGATATGATGAAATACTCTTAAATTCAAGTAGAATTTTATTTGCCTGTTTTTCGCTTGTTTGTTTTAGTTTTGTTTGTTTGTTTTGTTTCTTTCCTACCAATTCTGTTACTGAACTTTCCACAGGTTTATTTCCTTCCTAGGAAGTTTGTGGTAGTTTGAATGAGAATGGCTCTCAAGGGTTCTCTATTGTAAGGCTCTGTGGTTTCCAGATAGAACTTGAGGACTGGCAGTGATAGCACATGCCTTTAATCCCAGCACTTGGGAGGCAGAGGCAGGTGGATCTCTGA
>NW_022196894.1:38651483-38666439 GCF_008632895.1 Mastomys coucha | reverse complement strand
AACAAAAAACCAAACAGAACTTGAAAGGATTTGGAGATGTGGCCTTATTGGAGGAAGTGTGCCAATGGAGGTGGTCTTTGACTTTTTAAAAGTCCATGCCATTTCCTGTTAGTTCTCTGCCAGTGCCTGAGGATTGGATATAAGCTCTCAGCTAGTGCCCCAAAGCCTTATCTTGCTGCCTGTTGTTATGTTCTCCACAGTGATTTATCATGGACTCTAATTTTCTGGCATTATGAATCTCTAAACTAAGTACTTTTTTTTTTCAAATTGCCTTAATCACTGTGTTTGGTTATGCCAATAAAAAAGGAACTAAGATAAGCTCTAAACATAAATGATACCCACCCAAGTATTTATCAAAGGAGACAGTATAAGAGGAACTCAGTGACCAACATGCATCAGTACCATAATTCTGATGCCTCTGCAACACCCATAACTCCTAAGTTCCACTCTCTAGATTTCATTTTTTTTTCCTAAATTACTGGGCCTATGTATTCCAGGATCGTCAGTTTAGTAGCTGGCATCTCCTTAAATTCCCTATGCTCCATGAACAGTTAACTAAATTATCTTTCTTCATTCTTGAATTCATTTTTCCTCTTGAATTTCTTTTTTCTTTTTTCTTTTTTTTTATTTTAGATATTTTCTTTATTTACATGCGAATTTCTCCTTTCCCAGTTTCCCATCCAAAGAACAAAAAAACAAACAAAAACAAACCCCTGTTGCCTCCCCCGTCCCCATGCCTGCCACCCCGCCCTCTCCCACTTTCTGGCCCTGGCATTCCCCTACACTGGGGCACAGAACCTTCACAGGGCCGAGGTCCTCTCCTCCTATTGATGATCGATTTTGCAATCCTCTACCATACACATGCTGCTTGAACAATCAGACCCCTCTATGAATTTCTTAATCTTAGGAGTTCTTTCCACTCAGATCATCATTTGAATTGTTACTGAATCTGAGACTGTTCTTCTTCCTTCCCACCATCTAATACATCTCCTTTCTTTCACATAACAATCAGATGACACATGTCTTCTAGTAGTTACAGAGGTGTCAGGATCCTCTCCATTTCTATTGCTGATTCTCAAGTTCTTTCATCCAGGTATTATTGCAGCTTTTAATTGTCTTCTTTCATGCTATTTCCTCCCATTTACAAGTATTTATTTTCAAATAACTACAAATAAGATACTATCAAATTCCTGATATTTTCTTGCTTATAACAAAATTTTCCCTAAACTTATAAACTTTAGTGCTTTCAATACACTAGAGTGTTTCCATCTATTTTGGCATGCATAAAAAGTAACTTTAAATTATTAACAATAGTAGTAATAATGTTTGAATATAACTTAATTAAACATTAATGCAGATTTATTACTATTTTTTACAAGAATCAGCGATCACCTACGTGTTGTCTTCATGTATAATTGTTAGTTTATATGTAACTTTTTTTGAGATCCTTTCCTATATATTAAAATATCTACCTTCACATTTATTGAAATAGAAAGAAACTTAGAATTAGGTTTTCAAGATCAAGACCTTCTGTCTAGGTATTCTATAGGCCTGACTGCATAGCTTCCCAGGTAAGATGAAATTAGGCATTTTCAGTGTGTTGTGGCCTTAAACACTCCAAACAAGCTTCTAAAGGAGGGAGTTAACCAACAGCCATATATATCTATGATAATTATGGCAATGAATGACCAGCATATCATTGGTACATGAGTGGCATGCCTTATACAAAACTGGACTAAAATCCTGTTATATTTAACAGGAAGACCATGTCTACTACTGGACACCTAGATAACTTCTCACTATTAGTGAAATCTTCATCATTGAAGAAGAATCTGTAGCTTCTCATTGACTAAATCAGCATAATCCCAAACTATATTCTTAAAGCAATGGTATCCTTTAAACACACAGATAGGTATAGTCTTTACTCTTCATCAGGGAAACTTTTTTTTTGGTACAACAGATAGAGACCACCATAGAAAACTACAACAATCAAATTGTAGAGTTGTAGATACTACATTCAATGAATACATCTACAAAACACTCCTCCACCTAAGGTTCAAGAAACATTTAAGAGGTGGCAGAAATATTTTAAGAGCCAGAGGTTCAGAGAGTTCACTGTGATTGTATCTCCTAATATCAGAGAATGCTACATAAAGTCTCACTAACGTGATTGCCCAAATGACAGATGAATAAGGAAGACACCAATTAACATGTCAAAATGAATGGAAAAAAGCCCAGTAGACTTCAACCCTGCACAAAGAACTATAGGCAACAAAAGAAAGCTGAGATGGGAGACATGGCCTTCTCCAGGCAATAGCAGACAAATCTGTTATCCAGTTGCAAACAAATAGACCTGAAAACATATATACAACAACATTATAGACCCAACAGGCTACATTTACAAATACACATGAGTATGTGTGTGTATGTGTGTGTGTGTGTATGTGTGTGTGTGTGTATGTGTGGGTATGTGTGCATATAATAACAATTAGTGAAAGGGAGGGCCATGAATTTAAAAGAGAGCAGAGGGACATAGGGGAGATTTAGAGGGACGGAAAAGAGGAGAGGAATGTTGTAATTAAATCACAATCTCGAAAATAAAATAAAATCTGTTTTAAATAAAGGATCAAGGTCAACATCCCTAATGTGAATTTCATAGCTTTTTACAATTTGACCTGTGTCTTTTTAATGGAAATGTAATTACATCCTGCATTTTATTCTCTACTTCTCCTTACCTGTTCTCTATGGTAACAAGAAAACAGCATTAACCATGAAAATCTAAATCATTGCTACTCACATACTGTGTATCATTTATGTCTGCTATTTCACCCGTGATTATTTGTGGATTTTGTTCTCTTGTTGCTTTCTGCACCTAAAGCATACTGGTCCTTTATTATATACAGCGGAGGCATGAAGTTCAGGCAGAAATGTCATCACTCTCATAAAACGTGACTCTCCTCTTTTTCCCTTGAGCAAGAAGGAAAACTCTTGGCACACTAAAATTTAGTATTTTTTTTCTGCAGTACAGATTGGTAGGTAATTCTTTCTACTTCATCTTCTAGTTCTAAAATTACTAATGTCATCATATACCAGAATATAATTCCCTGGAAAGTAAATCTATCTATTTCTTCCATAATGTCATGGTATCAAATAGAACACCTTTAAAAATTTATTCATTTGATAAATTTATTCAGTAGTTTTATAGTACCTTCAACAAGCTGAGCAAGTTTCTCTACACATCTCCTTTCTGAATCTTTTATTTACACTCTGAGTCAGAGGTACCCTGTCATTTTCAGCCTGGAAGTAACAGGGTTATACCTTTTCTATTTGAGGTGAAGAAGTTTTACTGCTGAACTTACTTTTATACTTATTAGCTAATTTAATGTTTTCCCTCAATCTTTGCATGGCTGGGAGTGGTAAGTCTATTGTGGAACACTGCTGAACTTACTTTTATACTTATTAGCTAATTTAATATTTTCCCTCAATCTTTGCATGGCTGGGAGTGGTAAGTCTATTGTGGAACTCATAATATATATAGCTCTTTAAAATCCACATGAAGCTGGATAGATATAATTTCTCTCTCTTAAAGACACTGTATTCAGCTTCTCATAGAATACATCTGCAGAACTGTCAGCAAACATCTGCTTTCTTGCTTAGTATCAATCATATTTGTCCTTTGGATCCTCAGACTATGCTGAAAGTAAGGCCAGTTCAGTTTGGCTAGATTAATTTGATGCAATTTGAGGATATGTTTTTGAAGAATAAAAAGTTCTCAACATTAAATCATAAACATATAATATATATTATTTTAGAGGTTAAGAGGGAGCAAGAGAGGTCTCCTAACTTAGTTCTTTACTCTGGGGACAGAGACAATCTAACTTCTGAAACAATAGTCATCTTGCTCTGTCCTCAGAATAAAAGAGATCTTTAATATCTTACACCAGCTGTTCTCAACTGTGAGTTGTGATTCCTTTCAAAGTTGAAGGACCTTTTCACAGGGGTCACCTAAGAGCACTGAAAAATGTAGGTATTTATACTGTAGTTCATAACAGTAGCAAAAGTACAGTTATGAAGAAGCAAGGAGAACAGTTTCATGGTTGAAATTACCACAACATGAGGAACTGTATTTATGGGTCACATCATTAGGAAGGTTGTGAACCATTATATTAGAGTGTTTAATTTTCCTTCTACACCTTTTATTTCCTTATGGTGATAAGCAAAAAGTAAAATTTCCTAACATATCAATTATCCCAGAAAAAGTATGGCTGAAAGTAGCAATAACTGCATTATAAATATGAACTATTTGGTGACATTATTCACTCTGATTTTTAACAACTTGAATGTAAAAATTTTTATCATGAAAGTAATTAGGCTTTCTATGACTACCTTTAGAAAATATGGAGAAAAGTCATGGTTATAAAACTCCTCTCCTTTGTGGAAGTCAGAGCTGATGTGAAAGGGCTACTTCTAGTAAAGGTTTGTGTGTCCCAACGGCTACTGTCACTTCTTGGTGATTACACTGGTGGAGAAGTGAAGTTTCTAATCATAAAGAGAATGATTATCGATAAAATAAAACAAGCACTTTGGACTGCTTTCCAAAAGGGAGATTGTAACTAAATCTGCCTAAGTGTCTCAGTTTCATCATGATGCCACTTGTTTGACAGAAGACATTTGGTATTTAGGACGCCGTGGGAATCCTACTCCTAAAACTGCTGATCTGCAATGGTTGCAAAAGAATTCGTCACAAGCATTATGGTCTTCATGCATTGGTGAGTGCTCCTAAATCAGTTCTGACTGCAGACTCTGTGGGCAAATATCATATACAAGACTGAAGAGCGTTTCAGTTTCACAGTGGAGTTTGTTTCCCAACAGAAGAAGGAATCAGCAGAAATTTCAAGGACAAAAAGCAGTCTTTGTGCCCAATAGCTCTAGCTCATATAAGAATGAAATCTGTCATTGACTCGTGTACACATGTCCTCTCTCTCTCTCTCTCTCTCTCTCTCTCTCTGTCTGTCTGTCTCTGTCTCTGTCTCTCTCTCTGTCACACACACACACACACACACACACACACACACACACACACACACACACACAGTGTTTTGCCCTTTGTCAACCAGATCAATATTCCAGATGCAAATGAGGTGAACTCAGGGGAAGAGAGATTCATACTGAGGTGTGAAAACATTGCAGGAAGAAAAAGACAGATCTGTTTAAGTGTACAAACACACCCAATAAATCATGGTGAGCTTAGAGGGGGTGGCTACTCTTCCTTCTGGCAACTTTGTAATTACTGGCTCAACACAGCAACAACTTTCTTTGGAAACAGTAACTCTATATGCAAGACAATGACAGCACTGGGCATCGCTGCTGGCCAAAACCTAGGCTATGTATGTCACAAACCATTAGTTAGAAGATGTGTCTAAGCAGCCTGAAGTTTATTAAACCCAAGTGCCACTTTCCCTATCACTTTTCTCAAGGTCTCCCAAGGGCAGTCATCGCCTATTTCTAATAGTCCATCAATCCACTCAGTAAATAATTCTAAGTCCAGACTTTTTGAATTATTAACCTGATCTATGAGATCTGAAATCTCTCAATTCTGCTTCCCCCAAACAAGTTCTAATCTTTGCCTGCAGTTCACAATAATAGATCCTGAGAATGTCCTATAGTCAGTGAAAAACATTCTCTCACTTTGTCCCCTGTGGATCCGCATTTGTGTTTGAACATGTTAGAACATATTGAAATGAAAAGGACAGACACAGTCCTGCTTTTTATGTGACTGAGATCTCATTTTACAAAAAAGAATACCTGTCTTGTTTATGGCTCCCCATTTGTATTTAACTATGTAATGACTTGCATTATCCTCTAATTGGTTCCCATGTAAAAGCATCATTTTCTCAATTAGTTTGTAAGGAAAGGGGCCAAACCTTGAATGGTCTCATTTTGCCCACGACAGTATGTTGGAGTCAGCTTATACAAATTGGTGAAAGCCAATTTTGAATTTTGTAGGGAATTCTGAGTTATTATAAAAGTAAAAACATAAAGGCTTATAATTAACTAAATGATACTGAAAGCAAATATAGTAAACATCCAAGGATTATTATCACTCATTTTACCATATTTTCACATTATCTGTGATCATGAAATTATTTACAGATATTTTTCTTTGTAAAAGCTATCTGACGGTCCATAGCTCTGGTCTTTCTGCAGTTTTGTATTCAAAACCCTCCATATTCAATGACTTACTGTTAATAGACTAAAATATGCCATGGCTTGACTATTTATATCACAAAAGTACTCAGATATTAGATAGTCAATGTTCACCCTCACTTCTTAAAAGGTGGTTAAATATTTATTAGATTACCACTGATTATTATTTAAAATCTCAGTGATCAACACCACAGGTGTGTTCAAGAACACAGAAGAGAAAAATATAGAACTGTACAAATAAGCCATTGACTCCTTGTTTTATTATATAGAGTTTTTGTTTATATTTGCTGCACTCTATACAGGTAAATCTGTAGATATAGGTAATCAAGGCTAAGGATAGTGTTCTGAGAATCCATGTGAGGCTCCTGATGAGGATACCTTTGGCATGGGCATAGCATGATAGTCAACAGGAGTCTCAAGGTCGCTTTATTATGTAAAGTCTGACAAAACAGCTGTAGAAAAGGGTGGAATTTTTGTTTCACTTTAGAAATAGAAGACTGTGAACTCTGAAAACTTTAGGAGAATCACATTCTTATTTTTAGCAGTTGCTAGAACCTGCTACATCAAACTCTATCCTTACTCTGGATCAAAACTAAACTCATGCCATGAAAGCACTTTTGTCCCACATATGAAATAACGTCTTAACTAAGGCTTAGGCATGTTAGCAGTGTTAGTGGATACAATGGAAAAATAGATATTAGTGTTAAAGGAATAGTTATACTTAAGACTAAACAAACTGAGTATTGTCAACCTGGAGGACAGGTAAGAACTGTAAATATTTAATGAATTTTCATCTAAGAAATATATTAGGCCTCTCTTTGCCTTAAAGAAAAACATTGGAATTGATTTAAGAGAAAAAAATCTTAGGAAAGGAAAAATTTAATAAATAAAGCTGTTCAAATATGCAGTTTCCTTTTAATGTTACACTAAGTATCTATATCATTGAATATGTCCACAGGGGAATAATCCTGCCATAAAACAGTTGGAACACCATTTTGGATCTTTTGAAAGATTTTTCTGTTGTATAAAAGAGGGGACAAGCTGGTATTCTCATCCCTTACATTACCTCTAGTCTCATATCTGTATCCAAGGTTTCCTACAACAAGCTCTTTGGGGGCAACTCCCTTTCAAAGACTATTCCTAAATAGGAGGCATGAACAGTGGGAAGAGAAGGAAATTAAGTTGACAAAGCACATATCTTCCGAATTGAAGGAATGTGGCCTCTGAGACTGCAGTTAAGAGACAAAGTTCTCAGTAGATTATTAGGTGATTATGGAAAATGGAGCTGGAAGTGGGGAGGTCCCACTAAGAGGGAAAACAGAGAGTCAGACAAGGGGTTCATGTCATTTACTCAGAAAGGATTTTCAGAATCAATAGAATAGTTACAGTACAAAAGATGCTAAAGGACAGGAATGTGGTATATTAAATCCAGGGAAATTATAAAAACAGAAACATGTGACTTGTTTCACAACATAAATTTTAAAATCTTGCATGGAAGTTGGTATGATTAAAATAAGTATAAGCCAGCTTTTCTCATTTTATGTTTTCTTTATTTCTTTTGCTTTTAGCGTCTTATTGTTTTAATTACCAGGTGTTCTATTCTACCTTAGAATGATTGTTTAAGACCATAAATATAGGAACAACTAATGGACCCTATCATTAGATTTTTTTTTCTGCCAAAAGAGAGTGTTAAGTAAAAACTATACATTTTAATAATCTGATGTAATCTGATGAGTTTTTTTTTTTTTTGTTTTTGTTTTTTTTAATGCAGGAGGTGAACTATATAGCTGTGGTAAGACTGTACGCACTGAATAAAACTTAGACTAACCTTTTGCAAGTTGCTTCTCTTCATCTCATTTATATTCAGAAAAAAATGTGAAATCTATTCTTCTGTCTAGTGCTTGTTGTGAGATAAGTTAACTAACACACTGAGTCCTGAACAGTTATGATGGTGCCAGGTTATAATAGACACTCAATAAATAATAATTGCTACTGCTGTTATCATCAACTATAAACAGGAGATTTGTTGCATCCCACTAGTCAGATTGAATGGGATGATTTATTTAAGTGTTACAGGAAAACAACTAAGGAATACCTAAGTCCTCTTCAGTATGCATAGATTGATTTATATGTAAACAACAATGGGAATAGTATTGACATTAATTCATTTTAAATATTGGTAAGAACAGTTTGAAACATAGAGTATAGTTATCTCAAACTTATTAAAAATTCCTATGAAAATTCACATCAGAAATGATTGCTCCTGCTTGATGCACTTCATTTTGATGGGAAGTGTAATTGTACTTCCCAGTACCTGCATGTGAGCTATTTGAAGAACAGTAAAGTTTAAAATAATGTGACATTTTATCTTCTCCAGTCTTCTGCTAGTATAATGGCTGACTATCAAGGGTGGGATTTAATGGAATATTATTCTAAATGATTCAGAATGATCACAAAAGTTAAGAGAATTAAAGCACGTGCGTGTAGGAGGGCACATCTACATATTTGGAAAGCTTTGGATTTTGGTCCAGTCTTGAAATCTAGAACTTTGCTATCACTTTTAAGAGGCGATACAGTGCTGTACAGTAGTAAAGCCACAAGTCAACTATGTTACTAGGATATAAGGATATCTAAATTGTTTTGGTAATACTAAAATTGTGTTCCTCATTTCGTTCCAAAGCTCCAAAGTCCTCAGTGGTTAGTGACAATAGCACTGGTCAGATGGGAGATTGGATATCTTAATATTCTAGAGACTTCAAGTTATCAAAACTAGGAGGACTAGAAGGAAATGGGAGCAGATATAGAAGGGAAAAATGGGAACTGGAGAAGAAACCAATCTTAATAGTAGTAAAGAAGGCATGGCCGTGAAGACCCAGCTGGCCTTGAGCTGTGGAGATACAAGAGTAACTGATAAGGGGCTAAGTGTCATGGTCATTGTGTGGATAATGATAACATCGTTGTAGGAAGAGTGATAATTTCCCATGCAAGTAGGCATTCCACTGTCCATGTGAGTTACCCTTAGAGGTTCTTCTGTGAGTAAGGTGACCCACCTGGGATTGTGATTGGAGACAAATTTACTTCAGCAGGAGGCTGGTTCCAAAATGCCAAGACTAAAGAAAACAAAACAGAAAAAGAAAAAACTCACAATCTCCTACAGTTTTGTCTAACAGACTTAATGGTAAATTCTTTTTATACATGTTAGGCATATATCCTATAGCACTAAGCTGCAAATATTCCACTTGCTTTGGTTCTTCAACCTGCAGGAAGATAAATACTCATATTGTCTTATTTATCATGTTTTCAGGGTATGATATAATTCTCCATAGTTAATTTTCCATTCTCTGCATTTTAAAGGTAGTTTTACTTTTTGTTGTTGTTGTTGTTTCCCTTTACTGATAAGTCTGAAATTTTTCTTTTTCTTTTCTGCTCATATTACATAAGACATAGGCTGACATGAAATAAGGACTGCTCTGACTTGTGCTACTCTTGAAAATCAGTGCTGTCTCCTTGGGCTATTCTAAGGCTCTAACAGTGTGCAGCACTAAGCTCTGAGGTGAGGTGTGGCTCTGTAGAGAACATATGAGGTTGTAATGTTAGGTGACAGCATGAACATGGGGCTGTGACTCATGTATGTGTTAGTTCTCCTAGACCAACTGCTCTCTGGCTGGGTTTTACATAGTACTTCCAATAGAAAAATATTATTAGAATGTATATCCAACAATCTGTCTTCACTGTGATAGAAAAAGTGATGAGGAGGCAGGCAGCAGAGACTAAATAAGGGAGGGGTAAAAACAAATTCACATGTGTACACTGTCATATTCAGGTGTACAGAGAAGGAGACAGACAATGGGAGATGGTCTACAAAAAGTTCTGATTTATTTTTTGTTCATTTTATTTTCTTCATCCTCAAGAAATTGTTATCCAACAGAAATGTCCAATTTTTTTCAAACTTATATTTACTCGAAGAACTAAGAGATTTTAAGAACCGAAACCTTCCAGTTCCTTTTCAGGTATTTATTTACTAAGTACTAACTGAAATAGTTAGAAAGATAATAATTAAACACCCATGTGGAATCCAATTCACCTTCTGCCCCTGTGTTTGCTTCCTCTGTCATCCTACCATTCAAGGTCTTGATTTCAGTCTTGTTCTGACAAGCTGTTTACAGAAAAAGAATGCTCACCAGAAGCTAAGAGGGGAACTAATTGCGATGGGGCACTTTCCCTGGTACACTAGCCTAGAAAACTGATGGAAAGGCTTAGGACTCCATGCAATATTCAGTGGTATTTGCTAAACAGAGATTATTAATTTTCCAAAGAAATGCTTTCTTTTCTTTTTATTTGTTGTTAGTTTTCACTCTTCATAACTTTTGTTTCTGTTTTTCTTTTCTTTCTTTCTTTTCTACTAAATGTAGAAATGGAAAATTTGAAGCATTGTACAAAAGTTAGGATCAGCTAGACCACAGTAATTCTCAGTGTTTCCCTGGGAGCATCACAGTATCTGGAAAAAAAGAGGGATTCTGAAGATGATGTGGGTCTCAAAAACTTTGTAGCATGTTCTGTCATGAACCAACATCCTGATCCCAGTCCAGTGTGAGATGCAGACAATAGCAGGTTCTTTACTGTGGAAAGGAGCTTTTAGGACTCTTGCTCACAAATCCTTCAGATTCTTGCTTTTCTCCTTCATCAAAAGTTTATCCCAAACCCACCATTCATAAGGCATATAAATCATGGATACCACTGAAAATAACACATTTCTCTTATACAAAAAACAGACTAAAATAAAACCTACCTAAAGCATCCATCTTCACAGTGTGGTGGTATTTTGCATTTTATGGAAAACATTTTAAAATCATTTTAGTAAGTGGAATCCATTTTCCTCCATGAACTGCTAATACTGAATTCTTAATAGCTTCCCCAGGGTTTTGTGTCTTGCTCTGAAACCCTGAATGATTTCATCACTGTTGAGGCACAGCAAACAATCACAGTTTATGCTCATAAGCATAAAACTCTCATCTATTACCCTTCCTGGGTTTTATAGTCTTATAGATGGAAACCTTATTTTCCATGCAGTCTGACTATAAGACAATGCTAAATTGGTTTATAAGCCTGGTGAACATTGGTATAAATATTCTTAAAATGCTTTAATGTGTAATATCAGCACTTTAAATCCTTATAGAGACAATTATGCTCCAAATTTCTCAGTTTTTAAATAAGTTACTGACTGATCTTTTTCTTTGTGGGAGCTCATCTTTGTTTTCTTTCTTGCTCCTATTATTATTTTTATACTAAAAATACTATGTCAGCATGTTATTCTTCTAAGAGATTCATATTCAAAATCTTACATGTACTGAATAGAATATAATAATGTTCTTCAAAATATCAGATACACAGATGATTGGTAAAAGTAGTCCAAGAAATACTACAAACAATATAAACTTACTAGGTAGCCTTTGCTGGCCTCCCAGGGGTTAAAAATAAGTACCTATTGGCTTAAAACACCACTCATATATATTTAGATATATAGCCTACATTGTACCAAAAAGACGATACAGGCTGCCAAGGGAGGAAAGAAATTAAACAGTTCCACCCAGTTGCATCACCTATGAACCATGACAACAATTAGCATAGTAAGATGCCTGTAAGGTGCAATAAGTGGCACTCACATACTAATAGTAACAAACAGCTTACATAAGGTTCACCCAATGAGAAGCACACCATACCTGGTATAGAAAACATATCCAGCACCCCAGAGCCAGTCAGATCACAGACATTCAGAGGGAATATACTACTGTCACTTGGCTAGACCAGCATCATTCCTTACTACATTCTATATCTTATTCTTATACCCACAGATAAATGTAGCTCTAACTGTCATTAAAGAAGCCTATTTTTAAAGCAAATGGAGACCACTACAGAAAGCAGCAATTGGACACTATGCAGAGATCAATAGGTAATGAGGAGCCTGGTCTCAATAAATGAATCTATGTCACACAGCTCCTGCATCTATGATTCAGGGATCATCCATGGAATAAGGGGTGGAAACATTTTAAGATCCAGAATAGAAGAACATTACGGTGAAACAGTCTCTCCTAGATATTGCTGCATAGACAAGACCAGAAAATGCCAATGTCAATGGACATATTAATATAGAAGAGGGTAGATAACCACAGGCCCCACTTGATAAAGAACCACATGCTAGTAGTGAGTGCTGGGAGCAAAAACACCCTATCCCAAGCACGAGCCTCGTTTTTTGGTTGCCCAGAACAAAACAGTAAGCCTGAAGTCCTACTTATAAACAATAATACTGTACCAGCAAGCTGTATTTATATATTTGTGCATACACATATTCAAATATATATGTAAAAATCAATAGTCATCAAAGAGAGGCTATTAACTTGAAGGGGTGTGGGAAGGACTAGAGAGAGGGTTCGTAGGAGGAATGAGAGGGATGGAAAGGAGATAAGATGTTGCAATTCCATTTCAATTAAAAATATTTAAAAATAAAAAACAGATTTTTGATCATACAAGATATTATTCTGGGGTGACAGCTTAGCAAGTACAGCCCTGGCTCTGCCTGCATGAATGAGACTAGAGCTTAGGACCTCAGATGTCTCAGCTCAGTAGGCAGCTGGCCTATAACACTAGCAAGTGAGAGGCGGAAACAGTGAATCCAAGAGCAAGCTGGCTAACCTGATTAACCAGAATGTCATACTTTGGGTTCAGCAAGAGATGCTTCAGTATCAAAGGTGAAAAATGACCAAGGAAGATACCTGACAACAATCTCAGACCTCTGCACATATGCACGTTGTGGACTCACACATCCTCAATCTGCATTTTATGCTGCATGTGTACATGCATACAAGGGTATCTTGCCTTCACATACACACACATGATACAAAGCTAAAAGTATCTTGAAGAAGATTAAGGTGGCTCAATAAGTAAAGGCATTTGTGCCAAGCCAGATGAAGGAGCAATAGAATTATAGACATGTGTTAAAATGTAACATTATACAGGAAGTTGATGTTTTGACAAAATAAGTACTTTATTGATTGACTAATTAAATTTATATATGTTGGTAATACCTCTGAATTTCACATCTGTGGTAAACTTCAAAGTAAACCATTATGATCTCCATTACTTAGAGTATGAATATTATTTGTACACAAGCCAATCATGTGATTAGTAATTCACATATAATTCAAACCACAGGTACTGCAGTGAGGGCTCCATAGTTATAACTATTGGCTGTTCTTCCAGATGACCTTGGTTCAGTTCCCAGCATCAACATAGCTATGTACAACTACCTGTAACTCCAGTTCCATTAAATATGATATTCTTTTGGTCACACCAAAAGGACACCCCATCAGCATGGTGCACATATATGCATAAAACATTTAATATATCTAAAATAAATAAAAATTTGAGAGAGGAACTCAAATCTTTTACTTATGGAACTTTATATACAAGGATATTTTGGAAATTATCTTATGGATATAAATTTGAAATAGTTTCTCATAGTAGACATATAAAATTTATAATTTTATTACATGTATATTTACAATTTTGTGAAACAGATTATATACACGTTTACATACTCATTGCGAAGACAATAATTTCCAAGGATATGGTAGAGATATTGTGTTTTCAGTAAAGTTCATAGTCATACATGCAAACCTGCATGAATTTCAAAGATTTGACAGGAATCAAAAAGTCCATCAATAAATTCTAGGTTAAACAATATTTTACATGTTACTGTCCTTTTGTCTTTCCTTTGAAAGTGTCAAGCAGATTTAAAAGTTTGTCTGATATTTTATGGTCTTTTGATCTGTCTGTTCAGCCTTCTGTAACAAAGGATCACAGACTAGGTGGCTTACCAACACCAGGAATTGATTTCTCACAGGGTTGAGAGGTCCACAAGGCACTGCATAGGTTCAATACTGAGTGATTGAGGACCCCATTTCTGATTGACACTGGCACTTCTTCACTGTATGTTCACATTATGGAATGGACTAGCAGTCTGTGGTCTCTTTTATCATCTTGGTGGCTGCCCTTGTGATGAATTCACTTCCTAAAGGGCTAACCTCTTCATGCTGTCATGTGTTTAGATAGGTTTTCAGTGAAAGAATAAGATGGGAAAACAGATATTTCCTCCATAGCACTTTCTGACATTTTCATTCAGTTATTTCAATGTTTGAAACATGTAAACACTCATCATATAATCATTTTAGAAGCATAAAATTCAATCTCTATATAGCATTTAATGAGTTTTTGCTTAATATTCTATTTAGTACAATGTTAACATTTAATAACCAGTTCCCCCTTTTTTTAAGGTTTTCAGACAAAAGGAATGACTTTCTACTAGAACATTTCTTCTTTTAAAAACACACTTTACCTCTTAATTATTTTATTCATTCAGTCAGTGAAAAAAATCCCAGATAATAATACTACTTCGTTCTGAACTGTCATGAGCACTAAGGGCCTTAAAACATTGAAAGCATGAAAGACAGCATACAGCCTGGCCCCAGGTACACATTAATAAGGAATTCATAATTAGTGCTGACTGATACAGAGGTAGAACTCACAGTAGGTATGTTTAAGATAGAACACAGATTGTAGTTTTGGTGTCTTCTTTTAGAGTCATTTTTATTCTAGTTCATTCTCGTATTTTTTTGTAATTTGCAAATTTTTCTTTCTTACATGTTAGGTATCCCCATTCTCTCTCTCTCTCTCTCTCTCTCTCTCTCTCTCT
>NW_022196894.1:38635108-38651473 GCF_008632895.1 Mastomys coucha | reverse complement strand
TCTCTCTCTCTCTCTCTCTCTCTCTCTCTCTCTCTCTCTCTCTCTCTTTCTTGAAACAGGGTTTCTCTGTGTAGCCCTGCCTGTCCTGGAACTCACTCTGTAGACTAGGCTGGCCTCGAACTCAGAAATCCACCTGCCTCTGCCTCCCAAGTGCTGGGATTAAAGGCGTGCACCACCACTGCCTGGCTCCCAAATTCACTTTTTAAGGGATAGAATGGCACTTAATTTATTTTTAATTCTACTCAACAGTTATCTTTACAACTTTCAAGACTAATTGTCTACAACATAAAATATGACCAACATATGGAAAACTATGGATAAAACTATAACTGAAAACAGACAAAAGTGTTGTCATCAAACCTAACAAATGTCAACATTTCACTGGACTTGCTACAAAGCATTTTCTTAGAGAAACACACCACAGATAGAGATAGTCATCTCTATACTGAAAGCCCTGCTCCTACAACTGGCAGCAAGGTTTCCTATGTGTCATGATTCTGCATTCTCCAGTTAAAAATGAGAATGTTTACAGTCTTTCTATATCTTCTCATCATTATCACTATATTTAAGTGCATATAATGTACTGAATTGTTAAACTAATGCAGATTCTATAAATCACCTGCAACATTCCACATGTGCTATTCAAAGTTGAGGAGTTTGCAAAATTATTGGATCCTGAGGGCTCCAATCTAATCAAAGGATTAATCTATAGGTTTTTAGTTGGACTATTGAGAGGTGGTAGAAAAAGGAAAGTTGGCCTCACTGTAAAGAGTTACACAATGGGAATATCTTTGAAAGGTTCATCATGTTGTCATTGAATGTCTGAAAAACACCTTTGGGGGAAAAATAAAGAAACCTCATGTATGTGAAGATATATTTCAAAAATAGTGTTCTCTTCTAGACATTAGGATAGTGTTCATCTTTCATTGACTTCTAGTATAACAAAGAAGGAAGTCACTAATTAAGATCTTGATATTTGATTATTCCATCTATTTACATTTTTGTAGTTTTAAAGAATACCCCAGTTCCCTACCCCAGCCTCCTGATCACCACCCCACTCTCTCCTGCTTATTGACCCTGACATTCGCCTACACTTGGGCATAGAACCTTTACAGGGCCAAGGGCCTCTCCTCCCATTGATGACCGACTTGGCCATCCTCTGCTAAACGTATGCTGCTGGAGCCATGAGTCTCACCATGTATACTCTTTGGTTGGTGGTTTAGTACCTGGCAGCTCTGAGGGTACTAGGTAGTTCATATTGTTGTCATGTAAATAAAGAAAACATCTAATAAAATAATGTAAAAAAAAAGAAGAATACCCCAATTTCAATGAACTGCTACACATGTATTCTAGTTTTTTTCCTATTATTCTGAGATAGAAAAAAAGCAAAAACAAAACAAACAAGAAAAAAAACAAACTCTGACTAAAAGCAATTTAGAAGATAAACGTTTACTTCAACTAACAGGTTGTCATTTATCATTGAAGGAATGATGAAATCAAGGTGTCTCAAGCAAGAACTTGAAGCAGAAACCATAGAGGAATGTTTCATGCTGACTCACTTGCAGACACATAGTAAGCTAGCTTTCTTATACATGCTAGGACTACTTGCCTAGGGAATGGTGCTACCCACAGTGACCTGGTCCTTCTTATGTCAACTAACAATCATGACATCCCACTGCCTACCATCCAAAGACATATCTAGAGGTGAATCTCATCCAGGCAATCTCTTGATTGAGACTCACTTCTCAAGTAACTATATTCTGTGTCAAGTTGACATTAAACTAAATGAGGACAAGAATGTTGCCTTATTATTGATTCTATTATATCATGGAAATCTGGTTTTAACTGAGTCATCTTAAAATTCCATAAGATTTATTTCAGCTTTATTTCTTATCCGAGTTTCCATTTCTTTCTGGTAAAGAGAAGTGCTGAGTAGCCCTGCTAAAAAGCAACACTGGCTCTGTATCACCTTAATCATTTTTCTCACTGCAAGATTTTACCTTCATAGTTAACTTCTTAAAAGTTTTATGATGCAATCCTTTCTAAAGTTTTCCTATCATATTATTAGATTAAATGCTTAAAACTGTTGTTTCAAATTACCCAGATCAGATTTTAAGTTTGACACTTTTCTTTTTATTCTTGCATCAAGCCTTGCACCAGTTTTGAGAAAAGAGTATACCGAATTTTTGTTATATCCTATAATTTTCTTATTACTTAATTTTTCTATGAATCTGATATCTTCTGATGTGCTACTGAAAAACTAAAATTTTCTTATGCTTATTCTGTTAACTGTTTTATTATTATTATAATTATTGTTGCTATTGTTGTTATTATTATTATCAAATATCTGCCTTTCTCCTGTTTTGAGTCAACAGTCTCACCCAAACAAATAATTTGCTTTTCTGGATTGTATTTCTAAAGTGTTTGTGCATTTACTTATACATTTGTGCTTATCTATGTGTATACCTGCATATATAGTATGAGACAAATGCAGCAGTCAAAAAGCAAATTTGAAGAAGCAGAGCCCTTCTTCTTCTTTGCATCAGCAAAGCTCTATACCTGTTGAACTGGCCCCTTGGTTGTGTTTATTATTTAATCAGCTTTAGGTAGAAAGCAAATGTATTCAAATTTATTGTTCACAAATACGCATTATGTGTAGATTATCTTTTGAACTCTGTATTCACTTGTTTGATCAACTGGTTGTAGTTTATGAGACTTTTAGCTTAAAACTATTGTCTATTAATCTCTTGTACTATCGGACTGAAGAAAAGATAGTGCTTTATCTAAGGTGGTTGAGTGCCTAATATGAATAGTCTACACACATTACAAAATGTGTTTCCACAATCTGATGATATATGTCCTTGCCCTTTTACTACCCACTGAATACACAGATCTTCAGTCTTTATAAACAATAGTATCACACTATTGACATATAATATATCTCACTCATAGATGTTCTGCAATGCATAGAGAAAGAGAGGCTGCTCTAAGAGCTAGAAGAAAGGAGAACACTTAGTTGACACAATATCTGCTCAGTTATATAGGGATCACTCAGTTACCTAACTGATACAAACTTCTGTTTCTGGACAATGGGAGAGACAATAAAGATGCAAATACTTTTTAAAACTTTATCTTGCTTTTCCATTAGTAGTCAGATAAATTGCCTTCTCTTCTGGTCTGTTCTTTCTGAAGTCTTCAGAACCATCAGTCTGATAGTTTTAGGAGACTGTGAGTTGGAGGATATGAAGGATATCCTTAATTTTGGATAACAGCATGGGGGTGCAGTCTGCCCTTGTCTTAGCTTTGACTGAAAGAGCAGTGAACCAATTGGAACTGCTTTCCTGTCTCAAGAGAGTCTTGGACTCTCAATGTTTCTTCTACAGCTCTGATGTGTAACTTCCTGGAGCTAGGTTCTCTTCCCTTGTTCTGTTGTGGCTCCTTTCTCCAGGTCTTGTCATAGTCCATTTTGTTACCCAGGATACTCACATTCTGATCAGCAGGAAGAAGGATGAAACTAAAGAGAAAGGATGAGGCACGTGCATGGACTACTTATGAAAGGAAGTTCTAAGAAGGCTTCCTGACATTCCTATTTACATTTTACTGACCAAAAGTTAAATACAATACTATCTCCACCTTATATGTATCATGGATGTGGATACAATCTTGTTGGGGGTTAGTCATATACACTTAGAATTAAAGACTTTCATAGTACTGAAAGGAAGTGATAAAGGAAAACAGATGAGGAGACATAGCAGATTCAGTCTTATTTGTCATGGTTTTTGTTGTTTTTTGTTTCATTTTTAATAGGATATTAGAATATTACAAAGGGAAAAGTTAGATCAGAGCTTGATAACCAACCCTCATTTAAATCAATTTATATTTGACCGCATACCCATACACATTGTGTCATGTATATCAAATGATTTTATCTTTTTATCATGTGTTAGATGATGATTCTACAATTATGTTTTAACTAGTAAAGATTCTAATATCAGGCCTATTTGGTTCTGTTGAGATCATGCTTTGTCTATGAATAAACCACTTTTAGACTTTTGAAAGAACTATTTTCTCTAGATCCAGTAGGATTCTGCTTCAGCTCACAAGGATTCCTCAAACTAGTGCTACATGCATGACTTGTACTTGTTGTAAAAGATGATGCTACCACTAAGACAAACTTTAAGACATGAAATGAAATAGCCCCTGTGCTTTTAATATTCTTTGAGTGTATGCCCAAAATTTTTCTGTCACTTTCCACAGAGCAGTTTAAATCATGTAATGTAAAAATCAAACTGTCTTCTTGAAAATGAACAGTTTTAATTACTATAAATTATCTTTTGTTCATGTAAATTTTTATCTTTAATTAGCTCCATTATATTAGTTCTCTAGCAGATAGCATCAATTCCATCAAGACAAAACTTCTACTGCAAGCACTTCAAGAATGGCATTTTAGTTGAGAGGGTGTGCACTTCTGTTGCTCTCTCATCTACTTGGGAAGTTGAGGAATGAAGATCGCTTGAGCTCACAAGTTTAAGCCTATTCTAGCTAACAGAGTTAGACCATGTCTCATAGGATGGAATAATTTTGGTACTTCTAGTAATTGATTTCTGGTGCTAAATTGTTAACTCTACTACAGAGACTGAAGTACCAATCAAAGAGCCTGTATGAGGCTGTGGTAGGAGCTCTGCATATGTGTTGTTTGTCTAGCTTGGTTTTTTTGTGTGTGTGTGTGGGGGGGACTTCTACCAGTGGAAATGGGGTGTATTTATGACACTTTTGGTTATTCTTAGGACCCCTTTATTCCTACTAGTCTGCCTCTCCAGACTTGCTTTGAGGGTTTCATTCTAGTCTCATTGCATCTTGTTATACTGTATTGAGTTATATCCTTAAAGAACAGAATCTTTTCTGAATACACATGAGAAAAAGATAGATCTAGGGAAGAGTAGGGGTGATTGTGGGGACTGGAAGAAGTGGAGGAGAAAGAGGCTGTGTTCCAGATGTACTATATGAGAAGAATAAATAAAAGCACACAAAAAAGAGAATATACTTTTCATCATTAATGGACATTTACTACTCATATTTTCTGTCATATTTGTCTAATACTTTTTGATTCCTTTTTCACATTTAATTCTTTAAAATGGAGGAAAATAAGTTTTATGATAGGAATATTGATAAGAAGTATTTGTGTCCATGTCCATGTGGAATTCATACATTGGGTCATTAATATCTAGTATATCTACATTGAATTTGGGGATAGTATATCTTGGAGAGGCTAAAGAAATAGGCTCTGCAAACAATGTGCTGTGTATTAGTGTGAGATGAGACACCATTAGTGGAATCTTTCTGGCTTATACTCCCTCCTCTCCATCCTCACAGTACCTGAGAGAAGGGCAGATGAGTTGTTCAGGTTTGCATTCCTGCAACAATTACTCATTATAATCAACTTAAAAGAGAAAAGGTAGTTTTGGTTCAGGTCAGAACTTTTAGTTCATGATTACTACTTGGTCTAGTTCCTTGGGTCTCTGAAAAGGCACTTCATCATGGATGGAGTTTGTAGCAGAACACAGCAATCATCTCATGGTTAGTGGAGGCAACAGAAAGAACAGAGAGAAAGTACAGCCCTACAGTTCCTTGCTGGAACATGATCAATAAGAAAACATACCATAGCATACCCCAACTCTTAAACATTTCAGCAACCCTTGACAGCACCTCAATGGAGACAGACCATTTACCAAGGAACTTTGGAAAGCACTTCAAGATCTAATGTACAGAACCACACAAAGCCATGTTATGAAAGTAGGACTATAGAGGGCAAGAAGACTTTTTACCAGAAACTAAATGAGTAACCAGCTTCACTAGGAATTTAGAACCTACATGTTTGAGAAACAAAATAACTATCATTTAAGCAAGCTAGGTAATTTGTTATGATATTATGAGTAGAATAGTACAGAACATCATAAGGGTTCTCAGGCTAAAGTCTCTAAACAAGACCATGATGCAAGGAAGGAGGTAAGAGAAGCTTGACACCTCAGCTTTTTGGGAGGCCATATCATGTGTCCTGAACACTAGAGACAGTTAAGATGCACTCTACCTACGATTAGGCCTGTTAGAAAACCAAGCATAGGGCTGCCCTTACCTAGACCTTGACCCAGTCTGATAACCATTAGGGCACACTGGGCAGAGATCTGAGAGAGTGGTTGACTTAATGAGGTTCATTCTCAGTTCTACATCATTTCTTGGAGATCACCTTATGATGGCATTGGAGAAAGTTAGTGAAATAAAGAAGACCCAGTTTTAGGCTGTAGTTGAACAGTATTCAAAAGCTATACAGTAATAACCATGTAGGAGTAATTTGATTGTCATTATTAGAATAGATTCTATAGAATTAATGCTAAGTACACAGTTAATGTATGTGATAAACTTCTGAACATAAATTTGTACACTGAGAATAAGAGTAAAAGGAATTCCCACTCCTTATTCATGATAAGTCAGAATGGTCTTTAAGATAACATTCTCTGGTTATTCTGTTCTAGATTACTTCACACTATTTTAAAATCAGAAAATAATTAAAATCAAACATGTTATGTTCTAAGTATTTAAAATGTTAGACAGCCTCTCGAGATTATGATTTCTCTTTCTAGTGCTATATGAAATTACTCTCCAGCCTGCATCTTTGCAGCCTGGAGCCTATGTAAAGCTTTTTTGTCTTGATAAAGCATGTGCTTCTGCAATTCCCTGTGAGGCAGTCCAAGTTTGACTGAGATTTTACATGCATTCATTTAATAGCACAGATTATTTCACAGCATTCCCTTCTCTGCCTCGACCACATTCCCAGGAAAACCTGTTAGAACAAAAGCTCTGTTTTTCTAAGAACACTCCTTGTTTTGAATTAAGGATAATTTTGCATGCTTAACACAGTGAGGTTTGGATTAGTTTCTATGCATCAATATCTTTCAAAGAAATTTGTCTCCACAGGCAGGTGAACAAAATGCTGAATATTTAGCACTTGCTGTTAGAGACAGTGTTGCTATTCTTTGTGATGTAAGAAGTGGATTGCTTCTTAGTGAGCATTCAGAGGCTCAGCTGACTTAGTTATCATCATTGGTGGCGTTGTCTTGGCAGTAACCTGGATATGTTTTCAAAAAGGGAAATCTATGAATATCAAATCAGTGTATGGCATTCAAATGGGAATCCAGAAATCCAATTCTGCTTCTGCCCTGAGAAGAGTGAGCTCTTGGACCCCCAGAAAAATCCTCCTTCACTTTGTGTTCCTTCTAATGATAAGCAGGTGAGCCTCTTCAGATCTGTAGAGGATGGGTAGTTTGGTGGTTCCTCTAATTGCCCTTACCTCTTCAAAAAGCCAAATACAAAACAAAATAGGCAACCACTGATAATGAAAGCTGTGCTGTCAAAAACAGAACCACAAGCCAGAGACTGAAGGCACAATGGTGTAAGGAGCTATCTCAAGAGGGATAATTAAAGTACACACATACACCAATAGGAAAAGAAATAGATGATTTGTGCACTCTGTACCCCAAATCCTCTTATTCTTTCAAAAAGCAATAAGACAGGAGAACGTAAGCTAGAGTGCCTCTAAAACTAGCAGTTAATGAGGAAGCTGTTTGGATGGCACAAGGTTTTCTTCCTGCTCTATGCTTAAATAGATAATTCTGTTTGCCTCTACCCACATTCTGTCTGCTTCAGGGAAGAGATCTCAGTAGTTTTGACTTTCCTGACTCCAGACATGCACAAGGGACCTTTTTATAAGTGAAATGATTTGTCTTTCTGTGTTCTTGTCTTATTGGGTATAGAAACAAGAACAGTCACTCCATGAGCTGAACCCAAGTGATCTTTCTTTGCAGATACATGCCTTGGGCATCTTCTGAGTTACTGTTTAATCCTTTGTGTTTGTGGCGTGTGTGTGTGTGTGTGGTGTGTGTGTGTGTGTGTGTGTGTGTGTGTGTGTATGTATGTATGTGTTACAGATAGAGATAAATAGAGATAGACAGATAGATTGGGAGAGAGAGAGAGAGTGAGAGAGAGAGAGACAGAGACAGAGACAGAGACAGAGACAGAGAGACAGAGAGACAGAGGGAGGGAAGGAGGAAGAGTTTACTGTCTCATCCTTGCTATAATTATCTAGGGTGTCTGCCTTAATGGAGGGTCATTCCTACATGGAGATGTCATGCCTACAAAGGCAGGCATCAGCATGTATCAAGTACGGAGAGCAAATAACAACAGAAAGTGCCACTATCTCCTTTTCTCTTCTTTTTTGTCATATGCAGAACCTGGGACTCTTACTTCTTGTAATAAGGACAGAGCCATCCAGATAACTCTGTTCTCTTCTAAGATACAGGAAGGTGGAAGTGAGGGATGAGGGCTTGGCATTGCCAACTGAAGATGTAGACTAGTTTCAGGCTTCTGCTGAGTGATGCTACTCATTTCTCAGATAACTCTAAAGGAATCTGAAGGCTGCATCAATCCAAATTTAAGCTCTTTTATAAATAGATTTATTCATTCAATAAATATTTATTGGACACTTACAATGTGCAAAGCATTTTGAAAATGCATAACATAGTCTTTTCTCCCAAGTGGCACATGATTGCATAGGAGCAAATAATATATATATGCAAATAACTGTATTATCCTATTCAGGACTCTTTCAGTTGCAAATGACAGAATCCAAGCCCAAAGTCACTTAAACAAGAAAGAAACACATTGCTTCCTGTAACTGAAAAAAATGTGAGTAGATTATGGGTAAATCTTCAGGGATGACTCAGGGCTCATTTAGTATAAATTTTAGCCTTCTGTTCTTTCCTTCTCCTTAAATTTCTTCCAGTTTGAATCCTGAATATCAGCAAATATGGCCAGAATTACCAAGACTCCATAGCATCCATATGTTTACCTTTGTTCCTAAATAGTTTCTGAACATGTATATTAAACATTTACTAAAGTAAACAAAAAATACAGTCAGTGAATTGTAATGACATAAAAATAAGTTACAATGTTTGAAACAGAGAGAGTTACATATGAGTTTTGGCAAACAATAGCACAACACAACAACCATGTATACCTTTGTACTTCTCAGTAATAATAGCAAAGAAGAAAGTAGAAGATTCTAGAGATAATAATATTGGTTTATGTGGAAATGCAAGCATCAGAATGTGAAGTTCTTGACAGCAAACACATGTCAGGTAGTGAGGTAAATGATGACAGGCAAGGGTGTGAATTCAGAGAGTGGGAAAATGGACAAGGGAGCAGAAAATATGAGGAAAAAGTCAGATCAGATTCCATAGGAGTAAGCGAGTAGACAAGATAGTGATTGAGTCCTGGGTACATACAAGTCTTAAGTTGGACTTTAAACACAGATGCATTTCTAGGCAGCAAGGTGGGATATGGAATGAAGATGATATCATCTGAAGTGTCTAAGTCACTAGGAGGTCATGGTTCCTCAATAGCCCTCACTCTGTGTTTGAGCTATAAGAAATGGATGTGACATTGGCAAAAGCAAGTGTAAGAACAAGGAAGCTGGGGGTGAGAACAGACAGTGTTTTGAGATGAGTCATTCTAGGAAGATGTGCTTTTGTCTTTGCTTTCTGTATGGAAACTATGCTAATTTCACTAGTAGGGCAGCCTAGGTAAATGAGAAGGTCAGCAGGTGCTCAGCCAGCTAGAGGTATAGACCAGGTGGTAGAGCCTTGCACTGTGGATTAGGAGGATTTAGATGTTGGTAGCTTTATGGCTCTTATTGCATTGTATTTCAAGCTCCTCAAGTTCCTTTGAAGTTCCCAATGGCAGAGATACCTTCTCTCCATTACAGTCTTATAAGGAGACTCAGAGCTGCGAAGCTTCCTCCAATGATGATGATGCCTGGGGAGATTAGTTCCTTTTTTAAACGTATAATAGCCTTCATTATAGAATCTTCTACTTTCACCACGTGCTAGACACAGCCATTATCAACTTGTGTCACATATTTTATTAATATATAATTTTCAATGAGTAATTTTTCATCTACTGAACCTTAGAAGTTTTGTA
This sequence comes from Mastomys coucha, assembly GCF_008632895.1. NCBI lineage: Eukaryota > Metazoa > Chordata > Mammalia > Rodentia > Muridae > Mastomys > Mastomys coucha. The sequence goes on along the minus strand of NW_022196894.1, from coordinate 38,641,441 downwards.
CCTAAATGTTACTATTAGAGTGCTACCTTCATGCAGATAGGGATCTGGGCAAGTTTGTCAGTTTGTTGCTTTTAGGTCACCAGCTCCTCAATGTAGATCTGTGTTATTGAAGTAAGTTACACACACACACACACACACACACACACACACACACACATACACACAGAGAAGTATATACACTAAATTGATTATTACTTTTTTTTGCATAAAAGTACCAAAATAAAGTGAACACTAAACATGCTCAGTACATAGAGCAATTTCTCCTTTTGAAAATTATCTCTGTGACATGGAAACAATATGAATCTATCAATCATCAGGGAAGCACAAGGATTGTTCAGATCATCCCACCCCTTTATTACACTTATGATTACTTGTTTTCATACAACATTGTTATTTCCCTAATGAAAATGGTTTCCCCTTTACCTCCACCTCCCATTCTTCTTTTTCTCCTCCATCTCATAACACACAATAACACTCCTTTGTTATATATTCATCTCCTTTTGGGGAGGTGAGCCTAGCCTTTAATGACTGAAACTTCTCTCTGGCCCTGTTACATATTCATTACCCAGGTAGTCACTCTTAAATGTATTTACCAGACCTGATTTCCACAGGAGTACTTTAATCCATCCTCACTGATACACATTTTCTCTGATTTGCATCACTAATGGGAATGATGAAATTTCTAGATTCAGTGTGGCTCTTGCTGCATCTTTAGCATCATTGCCACATTATTAAAATAATGAAAGCAAAATACTCAGCTGTGTGGAGAGTGGTGGTAATGAGGTCATGACACTCAGCTACATCTCCGGGCAGACTGGCTAGTGTTTTATCCTCACAGAAACAGTCTCATTGCTATAGACTGCCACTTTATCCTCAACCAGCCACTTTACAAACAGGAGCCACTGGTTACAAGTAGACTACATGAGACGAAGGGAAGAGCTTTGACAAATCCACCATGTGGGTAGGATTTGAGCCATTTTCCTTTTCTTTCTTTTTTTTTATATTTTTAATTGGATATTTTCTTCATTTAAATTTCAAATGTTATCCCCTTTCTCAGTCTATCCGCCCTCCCCCAGAAAGTCCCTATTCCAACCCCCTCACCCGGTTTCTATGAGGATGTTCCCCAGTCCTCCTACCAACTCCCTCCTCCTTGCCCTGGCATTCCCCTATACTGGGGCATAGAACCATCACAGGACCAAAGGTCTCTTCTCCCATTGATACCAACAAGACCATCCTCTGCTATATACACAGCTGGAGCCATGGGTCCCTCCATGTGTACTCTTTGATTGGTGGTTTAGTCTCTGGGAGCTCTGAGGTTGTAAACCCCTTCAGCGCCTTCAGACCTTTCTCTAAATCCTCCATTGGTGACCCAGTGCTCAGTCCAATGGTTGGTTGCAAACATCCACCTCTGTATTTGTCAGGCTCTGGCAGAGCCTCTCAGGAGACAACTATATCAAGCTTCTTTCAGGAAGCACTTCCCAGCATCCACAAGAGTGTCTGGATTTGGTGACTGTATACAGGATGGGTCCCCAGGTGGGATAGTCTCTAGATTGCCTTTCTATCAGTCTCTGCTCTATACTTTGTCTCTGAATTTGATTCCATGAGAAATTTGTTCCCCTTTCTAAGAAGAAATGAAGCCCTCACACTTTGGTCTTCCTTCTTCTTGAGCTTCATGTGGTCTGTGAATTGTATCTTGGCTATTCTAAGCTTTTGGGCTAATATCTATTTACCAGTGAGTGCATACCATGTGTGTTCTTTTGTGATTGGGTTACCTTACTCAGGATGATATTCTCTAGTTGCATCCATTTGCCTAAGAATTTCATGAAGTCATTGTTTTAATTGTGTTTGCTCCATTGTGTAAATGTACCACATTTTCTGTATCTATTCCTCTGTTGAAGGACATCCAGATTCTTTCCTGCTTCTAGCTATTAGACATAAGGCTGCTATGAACATAGTGGAGCATGTGTCCTTGTTATATGTTGGAGAATCTTTGGGTATATGCCCAGGAGTGGTATAGCTGGGTCCTCAGGTAGTACTATGTCTAATTTTTTGAGGAATCACCAGACTGATTCCCAGAGTAATTGTACCAGCTTGTAATCCCACCAACAATGAAGCACTGATCCTCTTTCTCCACATCCTTGCCAGCCAGCATCTGCTGTCACCTGAGTTTTTGATCTTAGCCATTATGACTGGTGTGAAGTGGAATCTCAGGGTTGTTTTGGTTTACATTTCCCAGATTACTAAGAATGTTGAACGTTTCTTTAGGTTCTTCTTGGCCATTCAATATTCCTCAGTTGAAAACTCTTTGTTTAGCTCTGTATCCCATTTTCATAAAGAGCCCAGTTACTAGGGGCCTATTATCAAGAAGTCAAACATTACTAGGAATTAGAAATAACTTCAGCCTGTGGTGATTGAGTTCATTTCAAGAATATACAAGCACACCATTGAGAAATCATCAAACAAGAGGAGCAATATCAGATAATAAGTAGAATTTGAGAATGACAGCACCAGAGAGTAGACTAAACTGAGAATGACAGCACCAGAGAGTGGACTAAACTTTAACAATATTTGCTCCTTTGAGAATAGCCTGATGTAAAATCTGTCTAAATTTTGAAGAAACTTTTTACTTGTACTATGAAATAAACATCCCACATAGAGCTATTGACTCTGTAATCTCAAAAATCTGTCAGCTAAAAACTCCCCCAATTCTACTACAGTCAATGAACAGGACTGACAGACTATGGGTGAATTGATAGCTTGTACAAGTCACAGTTAACAAGTGGCAATGGATAGGATTAATATTTATTCTAATTAAGTAAAAGAAAATCCTTAGAATGGGGAAAATATCTGTTTAATTTATCAGGAAATTATAAAACCTTCTGGGACCAAGAAAAGAAAGATGTTTATTGCCTTCAGGTAAGCTCTATTCTAGAAACAAAGTCCAGGTTAGAGGGTACAGACTGGCTTCAAGATTCTCAAAGGAGACACAGGCTAGAAGAGTACAGGTCTTATCAGCAATACTCATTCACAGACATATCATTGAATACTTTTGTGGAGAGACATTTTAAGGTGGAGAAAGCAAAAGGTTTTATCTACAGGTAACTTTGCAAGGATAGGATCATGCCACACTTCATAGAACAGAAAAGATGACCTGTCATTTGCCTGAATTTTGTAGGACTTATCTGAGGTTGTGAGAATGGGGCTATGGCAAAATGCAGACCACTGAATCTCTCTCTAAGATCCTGTCTCAGAAAACTCAAGACTCTTCATCCTTGAAAACTAGGGAATCAACATTATAGAAGATGCTGAAGTGATAAGACACACTAACACTCAAAACCAGCAAGCAGCCAGAGGCTTTGTGAATGACAAAGATAATACCAGTGAAGGACATGAGATTCAATCCAAAGGAACGATTCTCTTTTAGGCAACTTCTTTTTGAATAGGTGAAGAACTGGGTTGCTATCAAGTTTGTGATCCTAATATATAATCTGAATTACCAAAGAAGTATACCACAATCTAATGTGGCTGAATCATATACAGGGTGTGGGGATTCAGAAAGGAATTCAAAATCCTTCCTCTGCCACTTCCCACCCAGAAACTCCTGGCATGTACACAAATATCTCCAAACCCATTTTCCTTGTCCAGACCGTGAGACTACCAACATTCTATTGCTAATTATGGTGCTAAAACAAGATGTCTTATGTGAAGCATCAGTGCTCACAGATGCCAAATGTTCTGTGGGCTTGTGGGTGTTAGAAAAAAAACAGAGAAAAATTGCCACAAAGGAGGAAAAAGTTTGTAGTTTCCCCCCCAAGGTTGGGCAGAGATAGCAGTCCATATGGATTTCTCCTGCTTTAGGATTTTGATAAATTATTCCACTTCAAGTCAGGAGCAGATTTGGTTTTCATTATATTACAAAAGTGCTAATGTGCAAGTATCTACTGTTGCAATGAGAGGAAGACTAAAGACCTTGCTGCTATGCCTGTGTTCCTGTGCTCTCTCTGAGGAAGGCAGTATTGAGAACAAGCCTGTGAGGAGAAGGAGGGTTGAGGTGGTAGGAATTCAGGGGAGTTTAAGGCAGCTAACCAGGCTCTGAGTTTGCGTCCTGCTCAGCATTATAGACACATGAGAAGCTCACAAGCAAGGGTTAGTATGTAGATGCTATTTTGGAAACGTTGCTGATGAAGTCAATGACTTTGACTCCAAGAGACACTTTCATCTTGATTTCTAAGACAGGCCGAAAGCATCTGGCGTAAGCTGCAGGAAAGGTATAATCTTTTAGTTAGCTTAGAGTAAAAAATCAACAGCAACAAGTCAAAGCAAGTGCTGGATAGACATGGAAAAATTGCCACTTAGATGAGAATGATTGAGAGAAGCAGCTTGGAGCAGGGGTGTGTGCTGACACCAACTCAAGATGCCTAGGAAAATGGTGTGTTGCTTGCTAATTGGACATTAAGCCTACCCTGGTGTTTCCTTCATTATGCAGCACATATGGATGAACAATTTTCAGATAAATGAAATGCATTTGCAATCTTAAAATAGTCAGAGCCTGTTTGGTCTACCCCTTCCAATTTATAGGTGATGATATTTAAGCCCAGTTTGGAGCCCTATGTATGAAGCCCAACTCAATTATAATTGTAATACAGCTGAGCTAGGAGCCTGGGTTCCATTACCTTTGTCTTAGTCTTTCCTAGCACTAACTTATGTGCCTAGCCAACTCTTAACATTCTTGAATGGTTTCCTGGTGTATGAGGGGAAATTGAGAACTTTAAGTGATTTAGATGTTGTTAGTATTACTGCTGATTCTGTCTGGACATGCTAAAAGGGTGAAGCTTTAGAAATTGGATACTGAGAGGAATCTTTGCAGAGCTGTACATTATCTTAGAAGATCTTTTTATAAAACAAATTACTGATAGTCACTTGTTCATATGTTATTTTCATTGCATTTATAAACTGTCACTGAGCAGAGCACATGAAAATAAATTGGTTTTTGTAGATGAGAATAAATAGTGTGGTGGTTTGAATAAGAATGGCCCTCATAGGTGCACATATTTGAATACTTGTTTTCAGTTGGTGGTGGGTCTGGATTGTTTGGAAAGGGTTAAATTGTACAGCCTTGTAGAAGAAGGTATGTCACAGTAGGCAGGCTTTGAGGTTCAGAAGCCCACACAGCCCCCTGTTCATTCTTTCTGCCTTATGGTTGAATCATACGATGTAAGCTTTTAACTACTGCTCCAGCACCATGCCTATCTGCCTTCTTGCAATATTCCTTGCAATGATAGTCATGAACTCTATGCCTCTGAATCTGTAAGCTCCAAATAAATTATTTCTCTATAAGTTGCCTTGGACAGGGAGTCTTATCACAGCAATATAAAAGTAACTAAGACAAACAGGTTTATATGCAAATTTAGAGAGAGTATACTACCCTAAGAATGTGTAATGAAAGGAGAAAATTTACTCCCCAAAGTTTTACTCTTAGTTCCAGATCCACATTGTGACATGCATATACAATAAGTAAGTAAGTAAGTAAGTAGATAAGAAACACTCAAGCAAACAAGCAAATAAATGTGATATTAAAAGAAAAAGGTTTATAAGGGTCTGATTAAGGAGGGTCAAATACCTATAGGCTCAAGTTGATAGTGAAATGCTCTCATGGTACAGGTTCATAATTAGCCAGTTGAAATACTGAAAGACATGAGTACATACACAGTGTGCTACAAGAAGATACATTTTCAGAATTCTTCGTCTATTGAGGTTTCTTAGGACTGCTAAAGAGAAAGCTTTATTAATGTTCACACATGTTGAGTATTAAATCTTACTAATAAATATGAGTTCTCTCTAATATAAAGATTGTGTTAAGGGTTTCAGAGTTTAGTTTAGGATTTGAGCATTGTAGAGTACATTTTTTTAAACTCTACTGTGACAAATGAATCCACCGAGGAGTTCGGTTACAATGAAAATAGATATTCAATAAGTCTAGAGCAAGGAATGCTTCAGAAATATAAACATCTCACAGGATATGCTGATGTTTCTGGCCCATGAAACATATTTTGGGGAAATTGGCAAGGTCTTGTTTAGCTTTAGCTGCTTTCTCACTCACAATTCACATAGGTATGACCTTAACTCTGGAGAATTCTTTTCATCTCTTAGTGATATCTTCCCAAGATCCAGGAGGAAGAAAAGGTTTGAATGGGTGAGTGTCTGATCTCCCTTTAGCATCTGAGCTTTATGATATCATAACATCTAATGATGCCTCAGTATATTTACCTAAAAATTTCTCCCACTTTACATGAATTTGTTTGAGGATAGAACCATGATGCCTGTTATACTGCT
>NW_022196894.1:38621965-38635098 GCF_008632895.1 Mastomys coucha | reverse complement strand
TTTTGGCTCTTGTTCTGTAAACAATTGAGAACTGCCAAATAAGTAAATGAACTAATGGCTGTAATCACTAGGAAAGAGATGAAAAGAAGGCTAGGATGGGACATCATCCAGGCAGAGCAGAAAATTTTGGATACTATAATGATTAATCTTCATTGCCAACTACACAGGAGTTATAAACTCCTATAAAATACACCCTTGAGATTGTCACTGAGAGTGTTTTCAAGAAGGTTTAACAAAGAAAGGTAGGTATAACCTAAATGTTATTAGTACCATCTTATGTGTTGAAGTCATAGACTGAATAAAACAGAGTATAGGCTGAGCAATAGCATTCATTGCCTGATTTGGATACAACACATTCAGATGCTCTGCCCTCTTCCATCATCACTCATCTGCTGTGATGTAGTATTATACCTTCAAACTGTGAGTCAACATACCATTCCTTCTTTTATTGTCATTTTCTGGGTATTTTACTTTAGCAATGCAAAAAGTAACTAAGGCAGATGGATTAATCCCATGAGGTTTGTGTAGTCAGAACTAACTTTCTAGAGAAGAAGGCCCAAGATCAGAACATCCATTGGGCAATAGAATTAAGACAAGGTGCAGAAGTGAGGAAATTCAAAGGTATACTGAAAAGCATAGCAAATAATGTCTGCAGTTCTAATTGTGGTAGTTCTGGAGTAGTTTAGAGGGTTTTTTGTTTGTTTTGTTTTGTTTGTTTTTTAAAATCATAACAAAATAAACCAAGAGGAAACCCATAATATTATTAGAGGGAGTTACCAGTTAACTGAAGCTGGAATAAAGTACCTTCCCTAGATGCGTGAAGGAAGTAATGATGATTATATGGAAACCCAGGAGAATACTGATTGTGTGGGTTCAGGGTACATTTAATTGCTTAAATGCATCAAGTTCTATAACAAGCTTATAGTAATTCCCAGAGCAAAAATATCAACTTGGTGGGACCTATTTGACAACTGAGAGTGTATTTGTGAACATTTCTGTGTCAGAATAGAATAAGTAGGAAGAGAGGACATGCAAAGAGCTCCAAAAATAAAACTTGCCTCAGGCCCTGAGCACGCAGGATGATTATTTATACACACCAGGCAGGGACATGCTTGTTAGTTTAGGATGTTGACATTTCTGACAGCTGCACAGGATTTGATTTCTTAGGATATTCTGAAAACCACAGTTTTTAAGCCTCCTAACAAGCAGTGACCCTTTTGTCAAGTAAAATATTACCCTGTAGGATAGGATATTCAAGATCTTCCTGTGGAAAAGAAACCCATAGTGTCGCAGATCAGGGCATGCTTCATGCTCTCTGTGAGTCCTGTGGTCAACCTCAGAGCTGCTCAGCAGAACCTCGAGGCTTTCCAATAGATGATCAGAATCCAATTATTCTAGCTACCCAGGTCCAGAGTCTGTCTTCCCTGAAACATTTGGCGACTTAACCCCTGCACACAGGCCCTGCAGAATTGTTAGTTCAACTCAAACTCACAATGTAATGATCTGTATATTATTTGCCAGATATAGAAATAATGAAGCTATTTGTTCTAAAATATTAGCAAATGCAAACAGTCAGTGGATATCAAGACTTACTGGAAACAAAGTGTAATAAAAGTAAGTTTATTCTCTATCTTAATTTTGCATGCTATCAAGTATTTTTCTACCATAATTTTGTAATGCTAATGCATGCAAGACTGTTTTGAATCAATGATCTGGTCAAAAACACGATCAATATTGATTAATTATGAACCTGCCCTTCATAAAGAGATTCCCTAGGATAGAATTCTAATAAGATGCTTGGCCTTTGCAGGGTATGAAGCATGTGATGATCAGATGCACGTCAAACGAAACAAAACAAGACAATGACATGTGTTTTTCATAGTGCTGACTGTTTGGTGTTTGCTGTTATCTGATCATGTAAGACAGCATAGTATCTGGGTTATGGCTCAGTCTTGTAGACTTGTAATAAGGTGTTCTGTTCTGAGGGTCAAAATCAGGTGTTTTTTTTAGTCCAGTTAGACCCTTAGAGGGTGGGTACACTTAAATCTTATTTTGTAAACCTGAGCACCAACTATGGGGTTTCTGTAGGAATGTCAGTGGTTTGTCAATGGTAATAATATTCTCCTTTTGAACACTGTATACTTTCTCCACATTAAGGATATTGAGAAACCTAGTTTCATTCTTATTCTTTGTTACTCTATATTTCACAGGACTATAAGTGTTTCTCATTTGATATTCTCTCCATTCAAAACAATAGTCATACAATGAAATTCTCTAACTTCCTACTTTGTAATGAGAATCTCATTTACATTAGAAGAATGAATCAAATGTCTCTGATTTGAATAAAACATTACATCTTAAAATTATCTTATTCTTTCCATTGCTTAAACCAATAGGCTAGAACATGCCAGAGGAATACTTTAGCGCTAAGCTGTCCCTCTACTACATAAGTAAAACTTTTCCTAGTCTCTGTAACTCTTAGAAAGAGATTTTAAAAGAAAACAAATATTTTAATAGATTGACTAGCTTAACCATCTGACTTAGGGATCTTATTTCACTTCCCTGGTGGTTTGTATGCCTGATCTTTTGTGTGCAGTGTGATAAGAGATAATATTCCTCAGAATGTTGGAGTGAAGAGAAGCATCAAATAGTAGAGGCAGCATACTGAAAGATATATCCCATAACTTTTGTACCTACCATGTGAAGTTAAGAAACCAACTTCAGAGTGTATACTACAGCAGAACTCTTTATAAGATAGCTTATCCTTAATGTTTTTCTTTTGTAAAATTGTTCTTTACTAAGTAGTTGTGCCCAAGCTATAATTAGACAGAAAAAGGCTGATAACCTGTAATTTTCTGATTAATCTAGAAAAAGACAGGAAAACTGCTGTAGTAGAGCTCCAATTGTGTGCATTATTATAAATGTATTTCATCTACATAGTAGTCCCAAGAGGTAAATATTTTAATTTCATCTTTTAGTCCTAGATTCTATGGCTCCATCATCTCCACTAGTGGTCTGAACTTACATAGTCTAAGAGTGGTGATTTTGGACCTATATTCAGGTGAACAATTTCAAACCATAACCTTTTTCTCTAATTTTAACCTATTTTTCTCTATTTTTTAGTTTCTTAGGAAACTAAAAAATAATTGAAAAAATGCAGAGAACTTTAAAATTGATATAGGATATAAACAAATGTGGATTAGTTTGAGATCTAATATAAAATATCCAATTTTGAATAAATTTTATACATAACAGGGTTCAACCCTTTGACTGAAAATCAGAAAATTATACAATTATTGAATACATACTTTGCATTCCTTTTCCATGGCAGAGGAGGTTTGATAATTTGATTTTCAACTATAATATAGATATATTCTGTCCTTAATATCCCATGGCAGTGGTCAAACATAGAGCCTTTATGTCTGTATATCCAAACATCTGGCAGAAAATGTAAGAACATGAAACCTAGACATGATATCTGTATTTATAAATATCTTATTTTTATTTAAAATTAATACAAATAAACTAAAATATTCTAATTATACATTTTAAAAATGCAATATGGTTTAAACTAATTTTCTTTTGTCAATGTGATGAAACTATTTATTGATTGTAGGATGAAGAATCTAAAAGGAAGTTTTATGATCCTTTGACTACAAGACAGTTCTATTCGTAACAGAATGTGCATTCCACTTCAAAGAAGATATTGAACATCAGTATCTCCATGCTGGACAAAAAAATGCCCAAACTTTAGCTACAGACAAAATGCTGTCCAAAAGGACAAACAGGAACAGGTATTGCTAAGCTCTGCTAAGACAGGATAAGCTAGTCCTTCATACATCCTCCAGCACTTAAGGTCTGTCAGAAGGCTGAAGATAGATGCTTCACAATTATAAAAAAAAAGTTGGGGACTGTCCAGGCCATTAGCTGTCTCTATCACTTTTTTTTGGAACCTACATTTCTGTGTTTCCTTCATATTCAAGTAAGATATTTTCCTTCCCAGGGCTCTGATAAAGTTAAATATTAAATAGTTACAATCTCACAATTAAACTTAAGTTGTTTTGCATTGAAGATGTTCAAGATTTAATGTAATTCATACTTAGTAATTATCATAATTATTTCAAAATAATTTCTACTGTATACTGTTTACTACTATAAGAGAAAGAACCTTTCTAATTGGACAAAAGGGGAGAAATGCAGTGGGTTGCCTTGAATCTGTTTGTACTCTAATGTTAATACTGGTTCATCAAGAGGAGTTGGCCCCGACAAGCAGACCATCAGGTACTCAGGTGATGCCATATAAATCTTTTCCCCATTCTAACTGGTTGATAAAAGGCTATAGCCTTATTGTGCAGTGGAGGGGGAAGGTGGGACTGGAGGATTGAGAAGGGGTAGCAAATAGAGGGAGAAGTAAAGGAATGAGGAAGAGGAGGAGGAAGCCACAGTGCACCAGAACCGCATGGGCAGGAGAAACTCTAAGTAACAAGGTATCTTATAGCTGAAGAAACAGTTAGTACAGTACTAGATCTACTCAGTCTTGTCATATGGACTATAATATTATATCTGGATTGTCTGATTTTCATACAGGCTTATTAAGGTTAGAAATTCCAGCAACACCACTATATTTTAAAGAGTACTTACAATGCTTATGAACTTCACACACATATTTTTGTACTCATTTTTCCCTCATATCTAGGACAAATCTTGCTGACAAAATAGTATGATGTATAATCTAGCCCATTAAGAGATAGGATGCTGACCAACATAAGTTTGACATTAATCCTTTAGATTTTTCACTTTTCTGCTTCATGATATTGTCACTCTTCATTGCTCATTTACCAGAATGTAATTCTCTGTTCCTCACATATTATGACTTGACTGTTGGATTTTACTACTTTGCAGCTTTTAAAAAAATATATTACTCTGTATTGGATACTCTATCAATGGACTCTTGGCATCAGAAATTGTGCAACCTCTGTTTCTTGAAATTAATCAAACTCTAGCCAGAAAACAGACATAGACATAGTTGTAAAATTCTTTTACCTGTATTCATGTAACATCTTATTTAATATAGAGAAGTATTTAAAGTTTTACATACACACACACACACACACACACACACACACACTTGTGACATTCTTGATCCATATTATTCCACCTCTATTGAATGTTTACAACCAGATACCTACATGGTTTATGATATGGATTCTCACTCTAACATCTTTGGGTGCAGTGCAAGGTATGTCTTTACAACATAACTATATAATCTTGAAATTTTTCTTACTATTTCTAGAGATCACATTTTATTTCATCTAAAACAAAGAAAATAATAAATTTATCCACAGGGGTTTTGTGTGAGGATTAAATATATAAGATTGTGTCTTGTATTCATTAAGTGGCAATAAGTATTTGGCATCAATGCCATTTTAGTAACTAAAGAGTACATGAAGATAGCATCTATATTGAAATCTCTATATAGATCTTTACAATGAATTGAGGAATCCCTTTCAGCTTCAGTGCAAAACTTTACAAACATGAAGAATTTCTGGACATCATAAATGCATGCCCAGCCTAAAACCATGCTATATATACCTTCCATGGAAGTACATCCTTCTAAATCATGTATTCCCAGAGTACATACAAAACCAGGCACAGAGAACCTGCTGCCTTTTAAGTATGTCTACTTTCCATAAATTTACAATTAATATTAATCCTGATCTTGAAAATAAACCACGAACCAAAGTAAATCGCCTTAAAACAGATTTTCATTAATGAGGAGATTTAGTGTAAGTTCCTCACAACCAACTTTTTGGCTTGGTTTTTGTGAGCAATTTGGAGGCAACTATTCCTGGTGAGATCCATACCATGACTCTGGTACATGGTTGAGAACACTTTTGTATTTAATTGGCAGCAAAAAGCAAGTCAGGGCTGAGCTGTCCTCAGCACTATCATGTAAATCCTTTACAGATCTTAAGTGTGTTGTTGCATATCGACACAGCACCAAACATAGCCACATAGCCATCAGGGCTATGCTGAGGGCTGCGAAAGTCTTTAGCTTTCCATCAAGCCTCATGCACACATTAAGCATCAGTGTACAATTTGCTCACACCAAGCATTCACTTAAGCTCAAACATGCACATAATTTCTCCAGTGTGTACACTTTTCATCTCTTCCATTTCTGCCCTCTCTATACTCTCCTTGATTCTGTTTGAGATGTGTTGTTTAAGTATGGGAGGGATCATTCACACATGGTTTTAGCAAGGATTTCCTCATCCCTTACCATATAGGCCATAGCTCTTTCAAACACTAGGCAAATACATCTGAGGCATGCTAATATAATTTTACTATAGAGAAAAATACAGTCTATAAATAAAAATAAGTGCAGGATCTTATGTATTCTTTGCACTTGGCTATTTTCTAATTATTTGTTATTATGGGAAAGGACAGAGTGGAATAACACAGGCAGTATAATGTAACTGTCCTTGTTTAATCAAATCCTTAATGCTTCATTCAGAAATAGGGAACCTAGGGAAATATTGAGCTATGTGATTGTTTAGCTATGTTTCTGTTTCTTTCTCCTTCTAGCACTCTCTCAACTCTGATCCTTCATCAGAGCTCCTCTCTCCTAAAATCAAGGAATAATTTCAGTTCTGTGACACTTGTCATGTTAGCCAGTGAGTATTGCAAATAACAGGGTAGGGGTTGGAGAGCTGGTAGTAGAAAGGGTCACACACTTGCAGCAGTATATAAGACATCCCCAGCTGAAACGTAAGAGTAGCGTAATATCCACAGTAAAGTAGAAAATTAGAGTATGTGATATCATCTCTCTCTGTAACAACCAGTGACGATTAAGGCCTTCTGGTACCAGCTTAATATGTGCCGTTTCTCCTTGTATGTATCTAAATTTCACTCATCTATTTCTTTCTATTTAAAAATCCTCTAAACTGAGTTTTCCCACTTAGGAATCCAAGCAATATGCTGCAGATTCTGAATTATATTAAATAATCTATCATCATAGCTCACAGAATGGGTTAAAAAAAGCAATCACCAGAAACACACTCTGTGCCCAGGGAGGGTCATAGTTCCCAACCAACACTCGAACTCTAGAAGAGTACCTTTTTGCCTTTGTCCTTTATCTTTTGGTATTACTTCACTGGAACGTTTTCTGAAATGTACACTATTAAACTGTTGATCTCTAGCCATGGAAAGAGCATGGACATCATCAAGGAAGCCCTACTTTTAATTTATCATACACCAGACTTGACCATTGTATTTGCAGGAAGCCACAGAGTCATTCCCTCCTACATCTTCAGTCACTAGCATTTTTCAGGGTCTTGAATGCGGTCCTAATGGATTTGTAATCTATTTTTAATACTTTGCAGTATGAGGATTAAAAAAAAAGATTAAGTAGAGGAGCGAGGGCAGCTTCATAAACTATGGCCACATCTCTGAAATGTCTTTAAAAAGCCCACATATTTGTTCATTCAGAAAATTATGAGTACCTTCTAGGTGATAATTTTTGCCTAGAGAAAGAAGAAATACACCTGCATCATCTTTACATCTTTTAGTGCTTTCTATATGCCATGTATTTTCCTATATGTGCTTCATTTCAAAAAATCCTGTAACAATATCAACCAACGAGAAACTCCCTCAGAGCTCCCAGAGACTCAACCACCAACCAAAGAGTACATATGGAGGGACCCATGGCTCCAGCTGCACATGTAGCATAGGATTGCCTTATCTGGCATCAATGGGATGGCAGGCTTTTGGTCCTGTGGAGGCTTGATGCTCTAGTTTAGGGGATTGTTAGGGCAGTGAAGTAGAGTAAGTAGGGGAGGTGGAAGAGCATCCTCGTAGAATCATGGGTGAGAAGGGATGGGATAGAGGTTATGATGAGAGGAAAACAGGAAAGAGGAAAACATTTGAAATGTAAATAAATAAAATAACCAATAAAAAAAAAAAAACCTTACACATAGCCGGGCAGTGGTGGTGCACACCTTTAATCCCAGCACTTGGGAGGCAGAGGCAGGCGGATTTCGGAGTTCGAGGCCAGGCTGGTCTATAGAGAACCAGGACAGTCAGGACTACACAGAGAAACCCTGTCTCGAAAAAAACAAAAAAAAAAAAAACAAAAAAACCTTATACAGACAATGAATAACTATTTTCATTTCTTGCCTATGAGTTTTTGTTCTCTTAGGAGTATTAACAACCTGGCTGAGTTTTTCTAAGTCTTTCTCATTTTGGATTCACCCACTCTGGTCATTCCCACCAATTATTGGTCATTTCCAATTATGATTTATATTCAGTTTTGCAAAGCAGGTGATGGAGAGACCTCAAGGCAAAGAGATCCTACCACAGTAGCATCTTGGGTGGAGTAGTTCATATTTATTCATCACAGCCCATCTATACCTATGGAAGTTTATTAGAAACTAGAAATAACAAGACAGAATGTCACAGAAAACACATGCCTGGAGGCAATTACTTCCAAGAATACTTGTCTGCTTTGGGCAGGGCAGGGGTGTGTGTGCAAATCTTGAATGGAGGAAATAATTCTCTCCTGGTTGCTTGTTTATTTCTTTTGCAAAACAAACAAACTAAAAATCATTAACCACGTGGGACTGTGCATAATTCAAAACCAACCAAATGCAAAGTAGTTTATAACAGGAAACATTCTGCATTTTATCTCCATGTTTGCAGTGGAGCATAACTTTTTAAAAATTGGCATCTAAAAATACCTTTAAAATAACAAGAATATGAACAACAAAACAAACTGATGAAAATCTGTGGGCAGGACATGAAATTGGTGAGATGTGAATAAGAAATGCTAGCAAGTCAGCAGAACCATTATCTATCTGTTTATTAAGTTTTCCAGTGTAGTAGATTGATCTGAAAATAACAGAATGTTTATGAAGCATGAAGCATTTCCTAAGCTTTCAATTAAAATGAAATAAAACAAAATGCAGGATGTGTGAGCATCGCAGAAAATCTCATTAGAACACTGGTCATCATGGGCAGCCGTAGCTTTGTGAGCAAGCACGTGCGGCTGTTTCAGCTCACTGCTCACTGGCTCTGGTCTGGCCCCAACTGTGACTCTTACAGCTCTCTGCAACCTTTCGAGTATTTTACAGAGGATGACATATGAGAGTAACCTCCTAAGAAGAAAAAGGGAAGTACCATGACCTTCATCCTAAAATGAATGAAATGTAACTATACCCACAGCTTTCCCAAAGAATCCACTGTAAACACTAGGAGTCTACTGCACTTCTCAGAAAATAATGGTAAAGCATTTGGTTCCTTTGCATTTGAATTTATATTTCATTAATTTAGTTTAGTGAGAGGCTTCAACTCAGGGAAGACAGGGACAGAAAATAGCAGCTTTCAATGAAAAAAGAAGAACAAATGGTGAACTTGAGAATTAACAGGTCAAGGCCTATTGACACTGAGCAGAGCATAGTATAGTATGTATTTGTGGAATGAAATGGTGTGCAAGTTCCTCCCCTCTTAGGAGCCAGACAAGAGAAAGACAGCAGAGTTCAGTGTGGGCCGAGACAGGTGTTTGCTTTTTATTTTTTCTTTAATTTGAATTCAAAGTAAAGAAGCTTGCAAACAATTAAAATGCCAGTTTTCTGGCAATGGTTTTCCTTTAACACTTTTAAGATTTTATAAATAACACAATCACACATGTTGCATGTATATGTGTGTATTTCTACATATGCACTATATACACATATCTATATCTAATTAGTGAAACCCTACTAAGATAACAGCTACCTGTTCCTGTTCATTGGTATTTGTCTTAAGCAGACATCTATTGTTTTCAAAATCTCTACAAGCATGAACTGCATTAGAATCACCTGCAGACTAGCTGTCTGTTACACTTGGAGAAATTCCAACTGTGATTTGTGTTCTCCATTCCCTGAGAAGGCCATATCAGACTCACACCAATGGGGAGATTGCATCTAAATAGTGTAAAATTATAATTCCAAATGCCTCAAAATGAAAGAAAGGATGAATGGAAGGAGGGAAGGGTGGATGGAGGGAAGGAAGGAAAGAAAGGAAGGGTGGGAGGAAGAAAGAACAGTTGCCTGGCCAGGTAAAGAATAATATCTCAATTTGTCTTTATTTATTTATTTTTTTTGAGTAAGATTTTGTAAAGAAAGTTTACCATGTAAAGAAAATGATCGCTTCCTCTTTTTCCTACATTTGCCATTTCTCATCCCACTCAGGGTGGAATTATATTATATGAGCATCGGTTAGAGACAACCAAAATGATGTGATGGCATATCAATACTAGCACAGGAAGTAAGATCCTGGAGGGGCGGAGCCAAGCCATCTATCTTGGGCTGGACCTCATTGACATACAAACATCGTCCAGTCTTAAGCAGTCATGTACAATGAAGCAGCTCCAGTACAAGGTTCCAATCCAGTTACTTGCTGGAGCCTGGGCTTCATACAGGTGCTTATCAATACTCTGCTTCAATTTCCTCAACGGGAAGAAAAAGTATATAAACCTCATAAGAGCTTGTGATGATTAATTAAGAGAAGATTTCTGTAGGGCTTAAATAGTATATAGCATACAGTGAGCATTCGGGGCGTGTGTGTGTGCTATTATTGTATGCTGACCCTTCAACCTCTCCAATAGTAGTAATTTCCTGTGTGCCTGGTGGGTGTCTTTAGCCAACCACTTTGGTAACAGACTGATTGGGTAAGTAATGATTTGGAACAATCAGCACTGGAGCCAGCTTTGAGAAGGGGAGTCTGACTGATTGCTGTTGTGTTATTTTTCTTTCTTTCTTTTATGACCCATAACCAATACTTGCTGGAGCGATATGTATTCACAAATTGCAGGCCTAGGGATTTGGTAGTAAAGTTGCTATTTAAAGGCTTCTCACAGTGTTTAGATTGGCATTTTGTGGTTGCTACAATAGCAATAAATGTTGGATAGGGTCCAGGCAATTAGTGAGGTTTGTCTTGGTGTCTCAGATCTAGTCCAGGTATTGATGGTAGACATTGCCAATTAAAAGAGTGAAAAAATAATTTTATGTTCAAATTACTTCAGGGGCAGTCAGGTCTACGAAAGTTATCTCTAACGGGAGTACTGATTTTTGCAAAGTTAGAGTGTGCCTATATCTGTGATAAATTCCACACAATGACCTCCTGAAAATATTGGCTTAAATATGAGCAGTCAAACACAGCATTATGAGCCAATCGTTCATTTAGGCGTGTTCTGAGAGGAAACGATTCACGGAAGTGTATTTTACCAAGAATTTTGTTGCTTAGTAAATGTTGTAACAAGTACAGGAAGGAAGGTTGGAACGTGTAGGGTACATTGAAAGGATGGATAATTCTAAGAGAGATAGCAAGGGATAATGAAATGCATGGCAAAAGCAGACTTTGCAGCAATAGCAAAGGTTCTGCATAGGAGAATTTAGTGAGCAAGATGCAGGGAGGTGTAGCATCTATTAAAGGAGGGAGTCATGGCTTTCACTTTCCATGGTATGTATCTTCACTTATAAGATATTCATAAGATGTGGAATTTTATGTAAAATATGAGTATCAAATTGAAACATGATACTGCGAACATCTGACCTCATTTTACCTTGAGTAATGGCAATTTCACATAATTGCTCTAAAATCTTAATCCTTTCTTTCATATGGGAAACAGTCAGGAAGAACAGGTTAGAGACTGAATGTCTTTGCAAAGATGACACCCTATGGACAGTCATACAGAGGACATTTTGGACAAAGTAAGTTTCTCTCTCTCTCTCTCTCTCTCTCTCTCTCTCTCTCTCTCTCTCTCTCTCTCTCTCTCTCCCTCACCCTCTCTATCTCCCCCTCTCTGCCCTCTCTCTTTCCCACATGCACACATACACACACAGACACATACACATAAATTTTTCTTTTTTATATTTTACAAAGAAATGCAGTGCTATATTTGCATTGTGTTTTGGGTTTCAAATATGATGATTTTGATATCAATTTCCTGACTCAAAAACCCTACCCCCAACCCAGAATGTCCAGAGGATCATTTTCACAAGATAGCAGATACTAGCTTGGTGTCATAACTAGACTGGCAGCCAGCATTCAATAGGTGAATGACAATGTATGTGGATAAGCACCATCACCAAGGAAAATACTCAGTTTCTTTACCAAAGCTCCTCCTTAGACTGAAAAAGAAAGTTATAGTCCTAAAGAGTCAAACAATTAATTTTAAGAATTACTTTTGCTATTTAATATACTAGAAAAATGCTTGTTTTTATTTGAAAAGGTTTTCAAGGCCTCATACTCAGAATACCCTACTCATTATTTAAGAATGAACATATAATTAATAAAATGGGAATACATATCTTAAAAACATACAGCCAACCATCTGCTTTCTACTTCAAAAATGCTCTAAGGTTTCCGCTTTGTAACTAAGGAAACTTGGCTTTATTGAACTTTAACTCATTCATTTCAGCAGGATAGTTTGATTTTGCAGAAGAAGGAGGAGTCATGAGCTGATGTACATCTACTGAGGTGAAATGGTTTTAAAGTTATACCACGGAATGAGAACATCAGTGCTTGTATAGTTGAGAGGCTTGTACACCTTGACTAGGAAGATTACACTAAGTAATTTAAACAGCTTTCATGATAATCATTTGGGCTTGTTATTAATAAAATACCAATGTATTTCCAGCTAACACATTATTAAGAGTAAGGCCAGAGGAGATACCCTACCCGGTCCTTACTTTTGAAATCTTTTCAACATGATGGAACATGTTGAAAATCTGAGGTGGTATTGTATGGGATAGAAAGTGGATATATGTCATATACATTGATTTTCCTCTCTTGTACTCTTTAGAACTATAAGGCGAGAGGAAGGTAAGAATCCACTGGATTACCTCTATGCTTTGTCTTACTTAGAGAAGTGACTTATTTATTTCTGTATAAAAGGAATGTGCTACATTCATCCTAACCAGCAATTAAGGAAATACAACACTGAATGTGGGTATCACACCAAATACTCTTGGTAATCCAAAAGTCAGAAAGATGGTATAGAAGTTAAGAGTGCTTGATGTTCTCACGTAGAACTTAGGATCAGTTCCTAGCACTCAAAAAACAAACAAACAAACAAACAAAAAAACCAAAAAACA
>NW_022196894.1:38598320-38621940 GCF_008632895.1 Mastomys coucha | reverse complement strand
AAAAAACAAAAAAAAAAACAAAAAAAACAAAAAACAAAAAAAAACCTTACAACCACATTGTAACTCCAGATACAGGGACTCCAATGTGCTCTTTCTGGCTTTTGTCAGCAAATATGTACATGTTTTTGTACATGCTCATGGTGAACACAAACTCATACAAGCACAAAAAACATAAATAATTAACAAACAAGCAAATAAACTAGTCATTAGAATTCATTAAAAAATACCCTTGGTACTGTATGTTCAAAACAAGTAAGCCAAAAATAGGCATATTTGTGCACACATGACTGTGTAGAAACTGTACACCATAATTGCATGCACATACAAGCAATGATGATACATTTTTGCCTGCTCATTGTACAGATGAGTGGGAAACAGAAAGATAACTCTCTGTAATGACATAGATAAACTTTCAGTCAGAGCTCTGGGCTTCCTGGCCCCAAATGAGTTCCAATCCTTGGTCTCCTCCTGATATTTCTGGGAAAGAGACATGCATGTTCTTTCTGGTGTGATGATTCAGAAGCTGAATGGTCCTTCATAGCTTGGATAAAATAGGATTGAAACTTGACTCCACACTGGTTTCGAAATTTAGCAATGTTCTAGAAGGAGGAAGAGCAATGCAAATGCCCATTTTGCTTCACCTTTGATTTATACATATTAGCAGCAGGATATCATTTGCTTCATAACTTACATATCTCTGCTTTGTTTTACCAGCAGGATTATAAGCTCCTACATGTTAGACTCTTACCAGACATTCTGTTGGATCCTTTATGATGTGTGTCTCAGAGATTAAACCAATCCATAGAAACACAGGACAGTGTGCAATATAAGAGAGAAAAGCACCCTTCGGGTATGCTCTAAAAGAAGAGTGGATGCTGGTCTCTGGTATAGTGCAGAACACTACTTAATGAGCTACCCCCCTCTTTTTAGGTCTTCTGACTATGTTACATCTTATTTTTCTCCTTGTCCACTTGATGCCCTCCTCTTTTCTCTCATTCTCTATGAATCCCACAGAAGTATAGAAGATAGTATCTCAACAGGACATCCCTGCAGGACTTGACATAGGAAAGGCCATGTAGAGTTAGACTCCTCATTTAAATTATCAACAAAACAGAAACTGAAATTCTGATGGGTACTAGAGAGCAATCTTGCTCTACAGCACCAAAATCCAACCCAGGTGATGGGCACCAACTTCCTCCACCCCCTCTCTCTCTGGATGTGGGTATGTGTATGGGTGTGTGTTGGTGTATGTATAGTTCTTTTTGAGTCCTAAGAAGATAGTGGAAAAAGTAAAGAAGCTTTTGGATTTATCAAAAAATCTCACAGCATGCTTTATCACTAATGTCCAAAATAATGCCATTTTTTTCCTTGCAGTGCTTTGAGACCATTGTTAGTTGAATGGAGATATTTTTCCTCACTTATCCATTTGAAAAAAAGAAAACTGTCCTGGACTTTGAAATACTCCATGCTCAATGGTACATCTGTTGAGAAACAAATGACCTTCTGCAGGACTCATGCTAGAAAGGGCACAAGAGAAATTACTCAGGTAATGCAATAAACAATAAGTCTATGGTGAGCCTTCTTCTTCTTCTTCTTCTTCTTCTTCTTCTTCTTCTTCTTCTTCTTCTTCTTCTTCTTCTTCTTCTTCTTCTTCTTCTTCTTTTCCTCCTCCTCCTCCTCTTCCTCTTCTTCCTCCTCCGCCCCTCCTTCTTCTTCTTTTTTTCTCCACCTTCTCCTCTTCTTCCTCCTCCTCTTCTTCATTTTCTTCTTCAGAATTATTTATTTATTTTATTTATATGAGTACACTGTAGCTGTTTTTAGACACACCAGAAGAGGGCATCTGATGCCATTACAGATGGTGGTGAGTCATCATGTGGTTGCTGGAAATTGAATTCAGGACCACTGGCAGAGCACTCAGTGCTCTTAACTGCTGAGATGGCCTTCCAGCCTGATCCTTGGATTCTTAAAATGACCAACTCAGATAAATCTGACTTCTCTCTTTGCTTTTTAATCCCAGTTTGTATTTCTTTCTCCTTTTCTCACTGCCTGTTTAGCACCTTTCCTTTAGTATTTCCTCTACCCTTTTCCTCTTCAAGCCCACTTTTTTTCCATTCTATTTCATTGCAATTACATTTCATTAGTTCCCAGGTCCATCAGTAGAAAGCAGGACTAAGAGTTTGGGCAGGAGAGGAGCGGCCCCCTTACAATTTACATTTACATAATGAGCTTTACTTATTGTATGGGTATCCGAAGAGCTTGTTTTATGTTACTCCTTATCTATCAGCTTCATTAAGTCTGCAATCATTGGAATAGTATTTATTTTTAAAGCAGGGGCCTGATGAAAAGCTTACTGATCTAATGAAAATCTACCTTGTCCTGGCTTCTCCATCTTTTTCCATTCATTGCTTGGGAGATTCCTAACATGGGTGTTAATGATATTTATTCAATAATCTGTCTCCAAAATCTAAACCTCCTCTCAAAATCGTTATCACCATAGGAAGAGCTATCCTTCCCAGATGTAGCTTGGGACACCTGCTCCTCACAATGCTATTCAGTATGTGCTCAGTGGCTGGAGGGCACTGCTATAAAGCATATAATGGGGCATTAGTCTTATAAAGGCAAGCTAGTGTGAAAAATCCTTCTGTCTCCAGAAAGGTGAGACCAGTTTGGAATTCCAGAGGCACAGTAAGAGGCTGGATGTATTAAAGAAGCAATGAAGTGATATGAGTTAGGAGAGACTTTGCTGAATTAAATGACTCTCTGGAAAACCCAGAGAAGAGTAGATGAGAGGAAGACTAGAGGGCTGATTCTAAAAGAGGCATGCTTCCAGTTATCTGCCAGAGACTCTGTGGATTGACCATGTCTTCCTTCTTGTATGTTCACCTATGCCTCTGTAGCTCTCCAGGCTATCTACCCATTCACTGCACAAAATTTATATGAACAAGTCTCTATTGTCATGAAAAATGCCACCATTTCTCTTGCAGGCTAGTTGGAGTTATTTCTTCATAATTTTCTCTGTTTAACCTTATCAGCTAATATGTGTTCCTTCTTCTATACTTTCACTAGCAAGTCACCAGATTCATTTCCCTCAAGCTTTATTCAAATTCTAAGTATTAATGTTGAGCTTGTTGTTAAGAAGAGTTTCCCCTATTGAGGACACACTATGCATCCTTCAGAGAATGTATAGAAAGCTGCTGAAATGCACAACAGAAATGAAGTTTCACTGCAGTTCCAGACATTCCAGGCCTTTGCTACCCGACCAAAGTTAATGTCCCCACTACCTCCACATTTTCCTTAACTCTTTCTTTTTTTTTATAGCACAGGTTTCTCCATGAGTGATTTTCTCTCAAATCCTTAATTAGCTTTCACCATTACCTCTTCTCTCATGCTCAATGTCTCCCCAAACTTCAGTGCATGACCAGGAGTAAAGGCAGAGAATGGGAACGAACTCCAGGCTCCTGGAGGGCAGAGAGTAAGGCCACTCAGAAGCAAGGCCTCACTGAGTCAATTGGGATTCACATTCACATGCTGAGAGCAAAGATGTTAGTTCCAGGCCTGTGGCTTTCTCCATTACAGCAGAGGCAGAGAACATAGAGAGGGAATGAAGCAGAGAGTAAGTGTTCTTATGTGGATCCTACTTTCTTTCTTTCTTTCTTTCTTTCTTTCTTTCTTTCTTTCTTTCTTTTTACTCAGCACAGTTGTCTTTCTCCACATTTATCATCTGCAATTTTTGCCTGGCTGTATTTTATTAAGGAGAAGATTTAAATCTAAGGCAAAAAGCTAAGAATAAAAACAAATGACAAAGAAAGGCATTTGCTTATCATGCTTTTCTCTCTCTGTCTGAATAAAACAGTAGGGAATTTTATATACTGTAGAATATAACTGACTTCTAAATAAACAAATTTAAAAAAGAATGAGCAAAGACTTAAAATTAATTTTGTATTTGGAGGTAGAAGAACCAAAGGTCAGTTCTCTCTCTCTCTTTCTCTTTCTCTCTCTCTCTCTCTCTCTCTCTCTCTCTCTCTCTCTCTCTCTCTCTCTCTCTCTCTCTCTCTCTCTCTCTCTCTCTCTCACACACACACACACACACACACACACACACACATGAGCGCATGCTTCAGATTTGCCTTAATTGGAATCCTTGACCACTTTATTTTGAGAAAAGCACCAAGGAGATAATCAGATTTTATTTAAAAAAATCCTGATCTTGTCACTTAGGTCATTTTAACAAAGAAATAAATACATCAAATCTTTGGATTTACAACCTCATATGTAAAATGCGATGGTCACAGTATCTTTAGATTGATAGCATTATAGTGACTGGTCATTTAGCTTCTAGGATACACTGACATGTTTTCAATGCTGTATCTGATACCTGATATGATATATACATTTGAGCAATGCCCATTGGTTTTTGGAAAAGCTTCCCTTTGTCTCATACAGGTTTTGGCTTGAAAGTAAGGGCAAGCATTGCCTTTTGAAAACCTATGAGAACATTACCATTTCATAATATGCACCATATCTCCTCTCCCCCATTACAGTGTTGATATCATCAAAGCAAGGATGGTATCTGTCTTACAATACAGAGGAACTAATGTGTTCAGATAAATATGTGTGTTATGATTTCATCTGCCTATAATTTCAATCTTAGGTATAAACTACAATCAAGGTAGTTTATGAGTTTCAGGTAGCACCATCTTCCATAGTCAGAAAGGTTCTTTCCAATACACTCATAATACACAACTCTTAATTTTGTTTCCTTTCTCAGGATAAAGATCCTGCTAATCTGCTAACCTTGGTCCTTCCTTGGAGACCATAAAAGAATCTAAGTTTTGACTAGACAACATTTAGAGAGAGATGACCTACTGATCAACTCTAGCACTTAAAATACATAGGGTCCATAGGTATATATACTACCTCAAATGAAACCATTAACACATTTTTTTTTATATATTCTGTCTGATTACCTAGGTATACTTACAGAGTTTCTAACACAAAACAATAATAATTGTTCTCTTTCAAAGCAATCATAGTGAAGAAAAAGATTGCTCATTTGCAAAAGATATTTGCAATTCCTCTCAGCCTTCTATTTATTCTTAAAGAGTAAGGAACAGCCAAACACTTACATTTCTCTGAATTTTCT
This sequence comes from Mastomys coucha, assembly GCF_008632895.1. NCBI lineage: Eukaryota > Metazoa > Chordata > Mammalia > Rodentia > Muridae > Mastomys > Mastomys coucha. The sequence goes on along the minus strand of NW_022196894.1, from coordinate 38,616,797 downwards.
TTTATAATTGAAGTCACGAGGTAGTTAAAAGTATCTTTACTTTGAACTTCACACACTGCCTGCTGGATTTGCACAGAAGCAGGAGTATCAGTACAGAAGATGAATAAGAAAAATCTCTAATTAAAGCCTGTTCACCTTAGCAAGGAAGTGATTATGTGTCATGTAATAATAACACACTTTCCTCCTCTTCCCTGCCTTCTGTCTTCTGTGCTTTAGTTAATGTGAACAGAAGAAGACAGTAGACTGGCAACTTATTATAGAACTATAGTATGTTCTACAAGGAAAAGAAACTAAAACCTATGGATATTGTATTTATTTTCTTTGCTACAGTCTTTCTTGTATATAGAATCACATAAACATCCATGTAACTTTGACGCAATGCCATCTTTGGCCATATATTTACCATAAATAAGCAACAGTCTATTTATAGTATAGTATTGTTCACTAATTCAATCACTGCTTCCATAATTATGGCTTCTCTGTGGATTTTAAATAATAGTTTTTATTTAATATTTCCCATAACTTAAATGAATATTTTCTAAAAGATTAATTTGTTAAATCTAGGCACTATCTGAACAACTTTTTCACACATAAGTGTTTTGATATCTACCACTGAGTTACTGAAATATACACCTCAGATATATCTTAACTACAATCAATCAAGTCCTTCAACACTGCACAGAGAAAATAAATATTTCAAAATGTCTAATCAAGTGTACTTATAGCATAAAGATGCTTGGATGTGGTTATCATCAAAGAAGGAAATAATATATTAAAATTTTGAAAATTGTATTACAAAAGAATAATTCCTCCATTTAGATAACAAAGTATGTTGATACTTATTCACTATACTTTCAAATGCTACACACACACAGAACATAGTCTGTCTTAGAAATATGTCACATCCCAAGGAAAATACCACAAATGAGATTGGGACATAAGACAAGTGTATACGCTTTTGATGTGAGAGACAAAACTGACTTACAGGGTTGGAAAAAATGACATGGGTACAGCAGGTAAAAGACCATGTGGAATCACTGAGATGATGTTAGTACTTTTTGCAGCTCATAAATCAGTCTCCTGTTGGTGACCAAAGAAGTTTCACCAGGGACATAGATAAAATGTCAACATCTTCTTAAATGAAATTACTGACCTGTGACACGTAAAAATTATTCTTAGAGAACATGAGAACATTATAGATTTCTAAGGATGGTTCTATGGTGACACTTTGAAAAAATAGGATAAATGTCAGCCCTAGAGTTTGGTAGTCCAACCAGTCCTTAGAGGTCAGACAGAAACTATGAAATCAGTGATGATGGTCCCATGGACAAAGAACAGAATTCCTTTGCTTACAAGCTCTGTCTTAGCCTGACTACAGTTAATGCAAGTGCAAAGTGATTTACTTGTGTCTCTCTGTATCTTTTACCTATGCTGTCTGCTCTAAGCACAGGAATCTTTTACCAGGGCTTTATCTATTTGCATTGACTGCTTTATAAGAAACAGACATCTATGTCAGGCTCCTGTCATCCAACACTTGCTGGCATCCACAATAGTGTCTGGATTTGATGATTGAATATGGGAAGGATTCCCAGGTGGAACAGACTCTGGATTGTCCTTCCTTCAGTCTCTGCTCCATAGTTAGTCTCTACAATTCCTTCCATGGGTATTTTGTTCCTCCTTTTAAGAAGGAATGAAGTATCCACACTTTGGTCTTCCTTTTTCTTGAGTTTATTGTGGTTTGTGGATTGTACTTTGTGTATTCTGATCTTCTGGGCTAATATCCACTTATCAGAGAATGCATACCATGTGTGCTCTTTTGTGATTGGGTGACCTCACTCAGGATGATATTCTCCAGATCCATCCATTTCCCCAAGAATTTCATAAACCACCAACCAAAGAGTACACATGGTGGGACTAATGGCTCCAGCAGCACATGTATAGCAGTAGATGGCCAAATTGGTCATCAATGGGAGGAGAGGCCCTTTGCCTTGTAAAGGTACTATGCCCCAGTGTAGGGGAATGCCAGGGCCAGGAAGCAGGAGAGGGTGGGTTGGTGAGCAGGAGGTTGGGAGAGGGAACAGGGGTTTGTTTTTGGTTTTGTTATTTTATTTTATTTTGTTTTATTTTTTGGAGGGGAACCTGGGAAAAGATATATTGTATGACATGTAAATAAAGAAAACATCTAATAAAAAAAGAAACTACCACATACACTGTTGGATATTGGATATATATTTGCCTGGCTTCTCTACCACACTGCCAGTTACATTTCAGCTCCATGTTTAGAAAGCCTGCTACATTCAATAAAAGTTTTCTTGGGAAAAAAAAAAGAAACACAGACATGATGTTCTAATCCTGCTTTTATATCTTGAACATCCCAAACATCCTCCCAACAAAGAAACAAGAGGGAAAGAAAGCATCCCATGTCCAGTACCTTCTAGAGAGCTGAGAACCAACTTTGAAACTTCTCTCTTCCAAGCTCATTTGTTCCAACCAGATCACTATAATATCTGGCCAGCTTTATTTCTAAATCAGTTCTCCAAATCCATGCATAAGTCTCCAATTCCCACTAATTCAAGTTTCAGAAACTTCTGATTATTCCTATGGTCATGAAATACCTGTTCACATCTGCCAACTTTAGTCTGGGTTCCAACTGCAGCCTGAGTCATCTCTTAATGCCTGACATGAAGCATGCCATAGCTGAAGGGTAAAAGTTAATTTTCTCAGCAGAGATCCCAGAGCCTTCTGCAAAACTCCGTGGAAATTGAGTATGAGTTTGAATTTAAAGCCCCAAGCTTAATGCAATCAATCTTGACCAACCCTTAGACAGAATCCCCAGGCCCTTTTCATGTCAATGAAGCAGCTATGGCTTTCTGAAGCAAGAATATGATGAGTGTACTTCTATGATTCACTTACTACATATATGCTTGTGAATCCATACCAGGCACAAGAGGACTGCAGCTGCACATAGCTACCAACACTGGGCAGGTCTTGACCCAACGATCTTTTATATCCAAATATCCTGATTTGCATTGCAACAATGAGATTTTTTTTTGTTGTTGTTGTTGTTTGTTTGTTTGCTTAAGTGACAAATAGTGCCTGTACTTTGCAGGTGAGTGCCATGGAGTCCAGCAATATTGTTTTTTGGCTGAACTTGTGCTCTTGCAGCACAAGTTTGATGACCTCAGTTTTTACTCTCTGGGACTAAATTAAATATAAAAGTACAGAACTGGCTCCACAAACTAAAGGTTTTCTGGGATCTCCACATCTCTGCACATGAAATGTGCTCACCCCCATGCACAATAATAATAATATAACATTTTTCAATTAAAATCTCCAAAATTACAATAAATGCCTATGAGGCAAGATGTATCTACCTGTGCAATAACAAGGAGAGTCTTTATGTAGATGGTCTGCCCTCTGGATTGTATTTGAAGTCTGCTGCACAGGAGAGAATTCATGTATAATACTATAGGCATGGTCAAAGTCTATGGCTAGTGAAGCTACACATCCTAGGAGAGAACCCACTGGTAACTTTTTGCTGAATAACTGTGTTGTCAAACTCCCTTCTAAATATTAATTCAGTGGGCCGGTGGTTAATACAGAGACTCAAAACTATTTAAAGCGCCGAGAACAAGTAAAATGAGTGTTCAGATGTAGAAGGAACATCTATAACTATGCTCCACCCCACAAGGCTCAGGAAACATTTTAGAAGGAGGAGCAGAAAGAGCATAAGAACCAGTTTTAGGAGGAGTGATAGGAAGGCCAGCCTCTGCATATGGGATGTGGCAGGAGGTTGCAAGCAATAAGTTGGTGATAGATGTGATGTAGGCACATTGTATATAGGCATGAAATCTTAAATATGTGGCAATTAATTAATTACTTAGTTAATTATTAACTAGAAAAAGAAATAACAAAGTATTTACCATGGCCTGCTAAGCTTGGCAGTTCCTGCCTCTAGTTGCTGGATCACTTTGTTCCATTTATTTACTCTTCTAACAGATGTACCCCTTTTTATGTTTCAAGAATGCAATAAAACTTCTGTGATAGGATTTTAAGTTCTGGGCCCTTTTAATGGGACATGTTTTGTTTACCTTCCAAATAACTGTAGTCCACGTCCAAAGGAGAACCCTGTGGAATCGTCATTAGATGAGTGGAAGTTACCAGGAAAACACAAAGTTATGAGTGTTTTAGTTTTCTACATTTTAGCTTTTACTCTTAACTAGAATCTAAATGTTAATGAGAAAAATAATCTCATGATGCTAAAACTAAGGAATACAGAAAAATTTGATTATAACAATATTACAATTTTCAAAATATCTTCTTTCCAAAGAGGAAAATTATTTTTTAAGTTAGTTCTTGCTCCTCTATTCAGAATGTTATATTCTTTTCCCATACTGATAATTATCCTTCAAAATGCTTAACATGGGTACAAAATGACATATGATAATTTTAGAATATTAGAAAAATCAATAAAAATATTATTGCCAATTCCATCATGTATTCATCTATATAGCTTTTTGGTATGCATTTAATAAAATACAATTGCTTCATCACAAAAATGTTAGTTTACCACTGGTAATATGAAGCAAGACAAAGGCAGACAGAGTAAGAGAGCAGTATTGTGTGTCTAGGCAAGGGACAGAAGGCACACTACAGTAACAAAGTGGGAAAGAGAGATAAATTCTTTGGCTGGTCTTTATGAAGGACAATGATCTGCTGAGACACCAAACAGATTTTGTTTTTCCATTTTTTAAAGAAGACATTGGGGAGCTCCTCATTTGCTAAATGTCTTTGGATACAGGCAAGACAAACAGATGAGAATTATTAAATCAAGTGGTAGTTAATGTGCAAGATGATCAACACCTAATAGATAAACGAGACGTGGAAAAATCTCCAGGACCAGATGGTTATTCTTATGTCCTTTCAAATGTAATATTTTCCTCCCTGAAACAGAAATGAGGCATAAAATGGGTGGGGGTTTAGTCTAACTGCAAGGAGCCAAGGGAAGAATAAAGCACATTTCTGAAGCTGCCATCTTTCACGAATATCACATTAAAAAACAACTACCCAATAGAAGTGTCAACTCCTATCAAAATCTTCTGTGACTTTCATAACCGTAAAATTCATCCTGAAAATAAACTAAAATAAAATATTTCTCCACACAGTGGATACCTAACCACATAGTGATGTCAATCCATTGGAAACCCTTATAAATACATGCAATTAGGTACAAGGACACTTTAGAACATGCACACATGCAGTAGATTTGTATTTTTCTTCATCTTTTAATAAGAGATTATTCAATTACAGTTCTCATATTTCCAGCCAGTAGAGCTCTAGACAGCTGGCTGAGTGATGCATCCTGTGTGTTCTGGGAGACAAGCCTGAGATTCATTTGTTCTTTGCTTATGGGGATCTATTAATGAATCTTCCATCTTGCTCTTACTGTCCCCTACAGCCAAGATGCGTTTGTACAAAACACAGATTTACATAGCACAAAGGCTTCTGTCAATAGCATTAAAGCTGTGGTTATTTATCTTCCTGGTCTTGGAATAGGGAACGGCAGATCAGAGGAAGAAAAATATATAAAATCATTTTTCTGGTTTACCATAAAATAAAGTATTGCATTTTTCATTTTGTCTCACCTTTTTCCTTATCTGTGGTTGATATTCATAATTGTGATGCTAAATTTTAGAGGGCCAGCTGAACGATGTTCTGGAAAGATGTGCTTATGTTAATTTGAGTCTTTTGAGCATACATATTTTTAAAAATGGTCATTCTTTGTTTTCTTTAACTCCTCTATTCAAACATTGTATGCTACCTCTGTCTTGGATAGAGCTAGCTATTTTGAATCCATTCTGTTCATCAAGCTTATTGTTTGAAATCGCATTAGACAAGGCACTTTGATGGCATCAAATGCGTTTCTAAAGCAGATCACATTAAGCCTAATGCTTAATCTAAAATAGGTGATATTTTGTTTGCAAGGGGAATTATTACATGTCTACTAGGGTGTGTACTATAGAGACAATGAAACATACCAATGAAAACTTGGGCTAGAAAAGCAGAGGCAGTGGGTTGAGCCTGAGTTTTTTATTTTTTTTTTTTTAAGGCTCAAGAAGAGTAGCAGAAGCTGCCCTTACATGATTCTCTTTCTCATAGACGTCTGCGAATGGCGCCCTCTGGTGGTAGATCCAATAAGTCTTCATATGTAGTTGTACCCTCAGTATAGCCTGAAGCCTTCACATAGTAGTGCAAACCCACGTGTTCCCAAATCAACGGACTTTTGCCTCTTCATAGACGTGCTGAATCAGATATGCACTTGAGATTTAACAGTAGAAACAATGAAGATATTGTAACCTCAATAAGCAAACCATTCTATCAAGAATATTATACTAAAACTCCTCCAGTACAAATTCCTTCCTTGAGAGAGACGTTCATTCATTATCATTTTACATACAAGTTAATTTATGAATCTAGGGCACTTTCCTTTTCATAATATCTAAGCCAGCTGCTTAGTGTCTGCTGTTGGTGAAGTTGGTGAAAGGTTTAGTGGGAATAGGTAATCAGTGGAAGAAAAACATGGAAAGCTTAGTATTCCCACCTTACATTGCATCTATGACCAGTCCTCTGAAGGGCCCATGATTAGACTGTATTCACAGTTTATTTCTACAAGTTTCCATTTGCCCTTTTATTTCAGAATCTTCAGTACTGCCAGACCTTTGGTATTTTCTTTAAATATTTTGTTTGAGACAGGATATTTCCATGTGTAGCCCTAGAAGTCCTTGCGCTTGCTTCATAGACCAGATGCCGTCGTTGAGCATACATGGATACTTCTGACTTTCAACTGCTGGAATTAAAGACATGTAACATCATGTTGAATCATAGTACCACCTTCTTCTTCTTCTTCTTCTTCTTCTTCTTCTTCTTCTTCTTCTTCTTCTTCTTCTTCTTCTTCTTCTTCTTCTTCTTCTCCTCCTCCTCCTCCTCCTCCTCCTCTTCCTCCTTCTCCTCCTCCTCCTCCTCCTCCTCTTACTTCTTTTTCTTCTTCATGGTCCAACTTCAATTTATTTTAGTCAGAGAATAATCATTTATTTATTTGCAAATAGATTTTTTCTTGGATATTTTCTTTATTTACACTTCAATTCATTCCCCCCCTCAAGATTTATGTTAGAGGGGTTTTTTTTTGTTTGTTTTGTTTTGTTTTGTTTTTTCTGTTTTTGGTTTTTCGAGACAAGGTTTCTCCATATACCCCTGGCTGTCCTGGAACTCACTCTGTAGACCAGGTTGGCCTTGAACTCAGAAATCCACCTGCCTCTGCCTCGCAAGTGCTGGGATTAAAGGCGTGCGCCACCGCCCGGCTATGTTAGAGGTTTACATCTCCAAAAAAGATATCAATGCTTGTGCTCTCTTCAGGAAACCAATTTACACACTGCTGAGGTAAACAGCTCCAGGTCTCAGTGTCTTTTCGATTGTCTCCCTCAGCCACTCTCCATGGATTACTTTCTTCAGATAACTGGGTTGCTTGCATGCTTAAAATATATGCTATGCCCACTGACATTTCCAAGCTATGGTGATGTCACCATTTCATTTGGAGTTCCCTTCTCTTTCTATCAAAGAGTCTATGAATCCATGTGACCTCTTTCTTCTCTGAAGCCATGTTTGATAGATGGCATACAGTATTCATTACACCCTCCTTAGCTCAACATCACAGGTGTCAGCAGAATGCAAAATTTTCACTCTTTACTGTTATCACTGGTTACAATCTCACTCTACAGAGCACTATTACAGATTCATTGGAATAAGGTTCTTATCTTGGTCTTTACAATGTGTCTACAATGTTTCTCATCTAATGTTGTCATTGAACAGTAAACATTCAGCTAATTAATTAACAAAATTAGCTTTATGCAAAAGTTCATTATACAAAGATTAAATTTGGTAAGACAGAAAGATAAGACAGCATTGGAAATAAAACACTTGCATCGTGGAATTATTTACGTGTAGTAAGAGGGAAACAATTGAAGGTAAGCCATCATCTTGTTAAGGTGAACATTCAGACTTTTGCTAAGGATGAAGAGAGTATTAGGGCCATGAGATACTACTCCAGAGGTTGTTATACCATATTACATGATCAGCATTCTGAGTAAGACAGCATAATGCATGGTTGACTTGAATTTGGGTTCTCACCTTAGTTTGAATATTGGAGAGTTATCACACTAGCTCTGTGACCTACTAGACGTTGTACAACTGACCTAAGCTATGGTATTAATGATACTTACCTCAAAAAATTAATGTAATGTAATGTACACATAAAGTAGTTTGCACAGGGCCACACTTAGAATAATTACTGCTATTTATTGAATAGTGGGCACTTTTTTTCTTTAGAACAATATTCTTACTTAAAATAAACCACCAAAGAGCTTAAATCTCGACTACATTTTCATGTTAAAAGTATAATGTCTTGAAGCATATGATTTTAGTTTATCTGTGTTTAATTTGAATTACAGATTTTTAAATAAAGGACATTCATTAACTGCACATCCCAAGCTAGAAATAAAGTATAAATCCTAGGACATAAGAAACACTGGCTTTAAGTCTGAGGAGCCAAGAGACATAAGGGAAGTAGGTGGAAAATAAACTATTAAAAATCAGAGATATAAGCCGGGCAATGGTGGTGCACGCCTTTAATCCGAGTACTTGGGACACAGAGGCAGGCAGATTTCTGAGTTCGAGGCAAGCCTGGTCTACAGAGTGAGTTCCAGGACATCCAGGGCTATACAGAGAAACCCTGTCTCAAAAAAAATAAAAAATAAAAAAATCAGAGATATAAAGGAAAACTGCAGGGAAATCCTTTGTCTGATTGGCCAGTAGTGGCAGGGAATAAAACAGAGCTATGCTGACTAGGTGGTATGTGTTCTCAGTTCCCTTCATCTCTGGTTCATCCTCTTCACAGGTTCTGTGTGGAAAAGTTTTGCTGAGTAATTTTGCTATGTTCCGAGCAATGAGCACAAAGAAATAAGGAAGGCATTCTCGCAGCTTGAGCCTGATAGTTTGCTAGAAAAATGTTACCAAATAATAAAACCCCCTCATTTTAATAAATTTTATCTTGATGCTTATGATACTAAACAGAAATTTTATTTTCTACATATATGACACAAAGTCTGTCAGGTAATTCATTTTATAGTTTTTGATGAAGAGAGAATTTAGTGATATAATTCACAAACTCATGACTTCAATAATTTGGTCTCGAACATTATAGAAAGATGTCTCTTTAGATTTTCAATGGTGCTTAATAACTTGTTCATTTACATAATTTTTATACTTAAAATTAGAAAAATCGTGACTTTTCTGTAAAGCAGGCATTTGGACCCCTCCTCTAAGCATGGGCAGGCTGCCACTCAAGAGTTCAAGTTCTAGAGTTACCTAACACATCACCTACGTTGCAACTAGTTATGTGCAGAAGCCAGGAATAAAAAGTTGGCCAGTGCCCATGAGAAAACTGTCAGAGCTGAGCACTCTCCTTTGGCTATGATGGCCGGTTTTGCCAGATGTTATGTCTTAATATTCGCTTTCTAGTGATCAAACAGCCCTTGGGAACAGAGGTTTTCAGAGCCATTGAGAGTTTTAGGATAAAGCATAATGCAGTGTTTCTTTTGGTAGTAGTTGATCCTCAAATTATATGCAAATGTGAAAGAGTTTAAAGGCTCTACTCAAATGTACAGACGCTCCGTTAAAAGGAATAAATAAATGAAATGAAAACACCTTTAAAATGATCTAAAATTAAAATAAAATTTTGCCTAGAATAGGCAGAGTTAATAACTTACATTTTCTATATATCACAAATATTTTACAAAAACAGAGCTTATCATTAATGGCCAGTTCCATTAATTAATGTGTCTTAAACCTATTTTATAAAGAAAGCATTGTTCTTGCTTGTCAGAGCCCAGAAGTTTAAGTCTGACTTTCAATATTGTCTAAAGTTAGAATGTTTATTCAACACTCACTTTTCCACTACAGTTCAAAATATGCAATTGAGGAATTTCTTGCCCTCCATACTACTTAATAGATATGTCTGGTTCATAGAATGCTCAGGAAGCCAGATTTCTACCTTGTTTGAGTCACAGCCATTTTTAGAAATATGGAGAGAAAATGATTACTTAAGCAAACTTCCTGACACCATGCATCCAGGTTATTCCTTCATGACCTCCTTTTGCTTTCACATCTACTTAGATTTTAAGAACAGGAAAGAAATTTAGAGGCCATGTGTACTATCTTTTCTTTATATATTTGAAAAAACTCATATGGGAAGAAGGCTATCAACTTATTAAAAACTTAATAATGAGTTTCCCTCACTACAAATGTCCCTGAGTAGTGTGGAGATTGGGGATGACCTTGGCTTCCACTGTAGTCAGGGCGTTTTGTTCTGTCTGTGTAACAGGGGATGGCAGCCACTGAGGTCAGAGAGATCCTTGTACATAAAGAGGTCAAAAAAGAGGTCATGTAGGAGATGACTTTCAAGTCAAATGCTCATGCTCATAAGTCCTACCTAGGAAAAGGTTGCTATTATCATTACATCTACACAAAACTGCAAGTTCTCTACAAGCAGTTTAAAAATCCATGTGAGCCCAAACAACAAACTGTATATAGCTTATCATTCTAAAATAATATATACTTGCTGTTACCTTAGCAAGTTGAAGCCTTCTAGTACAGTGTCTCAATAATATTTTCTTCAGTACTGAAATCCCCTCCTCACCAATTTTATTATTAAATATGCACTTTATATGAACTGGCTTTAGAAACAAAGAAAAAAGAGAAAAGAAAAGAAAACTCTAAAGTATTCTTGTTGTTCAGGTGAGAAATTTGATTGGCAAGAAAAGTATTGACCAATAGCATGTTTATATTTGATCTTCTGAAAATTGCATTTACATATAAAGCTACCTTTATTCGCTACTGCAATATGTAAATGAATGTCACTAAAATAGAAATAGCTGGGGAAATGAGTTCTACACCTTCAGCCATTGTCAATAACAGATACTGATGTAGAACATGATTAGCTAAGGTCAAGATGCAGAGAACAAGAGCTGAGTCTGTGCGCACCTCAAGGACACTGCTAAATTGAGGTGAACTGCTTCAGTCAAATTATACAGACCACTAGGCTTTGCTCTGCAAGCAATTATTTACTGCTTGAAAGCCAGCTCACATCAAGATAACATTTGCAATCTTAAACAGACTTGATTTTTAATATATAAAAGTTTAGGGAACATCTTATTAAGTAGAAGGCAAAGGAAATGCTTCTTCAAATGAATGTCTTTACAGCATTGTAGATAGGGAAATTATGGGAACAGAGTCATGAAACATTTTGACCAAAGGCTTACATTTAATTCATCTTGTGTATCATGTTTAAAACACTCTTTTAAAGAGAAAGATAATAGAATGAGATAAAGGTTTTTCTAATATAAAATTGAGTACTGAAACTTATGCAGGTTCAAGGCAAAGTAGAACAAAATCAGGGGATTCTGAATTATAATCAATATGTCATTTAGAGTGGCAAATATACCCACAGTTATATATGAGAAGAAGAATGATGAAGGGCATGGAAATTAGAGAACCATGGAACTGATCAAAAGTCCATGTCCTCATACCTGAACAAATGAGTAAACAAGACCCATTCAAATCCCAGCTCTGCCCAGACCCCTCAATTAATAGAGTTGTAAAGTTTCTACCCTGAAACTTTTTAATATATATATGCATATATATACACATATATATACATATGTATATATATATGTATGTATATATATATATACATACATATATATATCCTTTTCTTTGATTAGGGAAGTTTCACAGTTTACAGAGTAATTGAATAATGTTCAAATGCTTTCATGCATCCACTATAAAGAATCTATTCGGCTAAGTTGGTCCTGATTGGCAGCTCATAAAATAGGACACTATTCAAATTTTCTGGACTTAGAAGGCTTGTGGTCAACTAAGAAAGACATAGAATAGATAATTTCACAAAATAGTATTAGGTAATTTCTTTGGTCATGTGACTAATACCCAACATGAAGCAAGCCAAGAAGCAAGGTGCTTAGCCCATTGTGGTATACATGAATAGGATATGCTCAAGAGACAAAGTATTTTGGCTCACAGCTTGAAGTGATACTCCATCATGATGGGAGAGGTACTGTGGAGTTCAAGTAAGCAGCAGCATCAGACAGCTTGTTCACATCTTGGGGATTTAGGAAGTGAATCTTAGGACTGGACACAGAGTCAGCTACAGAGCTCTTATATCTCACAAGGGTTCTCCATTTACCAGCTAGGTTTCATGTCCACAACTTTGCTCAGTGTCCTACAATATCACCCAGGATTAAATGTTCAAATGCATGAACCTGGGCCAGATCATCTCACATTCCAGCCATAACTAACATCTAAAGCTGTTTCTGTTATGAAAAAGGACAGACTTCACCGTGAATTAGAAGGTAGAAAAGCCTGAAGTGAGGGCTTACTGCGTTCTGACAGTGAGTGATAGACAAGAAAGTAAGTGAGTAATACAGTGGAAGCCCACAGAAATTATGCCTGTGCATGTAGTGAAGAATTCAGAGATCTGGGATAAGGAGGAAAGGCTCTGCTTGAAGTAGGAGGTCTGTAGGAAGATAGAGAGAACAAAAATTTCTATCAGAATACATATGCATGAGCACAGACCATGAGCAATCATCTAGAAATGTTGTGGCGACTTTCCTTTCTGTGGCATGGTGGAAAGTGTTGGGACGTGAGTGGGTGTGAGTGCCTGTTTTTCATTTTAAATACTTTGCTTGAACAGTTGACTTTCAGATTTCTGATGCTTTCCTGATTCTGTTTCTATAACCATACACTGTCTGGAACAACCAAAGATCGAAACGGCTATTTGAGTCTTCCTTGGTAATAAATTCAAGAGGAGACTGAGGCAATGCTGACATTTTAAAATAAAGTGTGATATGGAAAAAACAGAATAAACTGATGGTGTTTCTAATGTTGATGTTTATAAAATTATGAACAAAAGACTGTATTCATAAGCCTTTTATTATAGGTAATAATCGTGTTCTCTAGTGAATGGATTGATGGAAGTAACCAATGGCCGTGTAGAGAAGAAGCTGCTGTAGTTAACTCTACTGAGGCCGAACTGCAGGATTGTCTTCTACGAAGGTAAGAAAACAAGCTCTTAATTGAAGGATAAAGGTGAAAAAAGAAGACAAATTAGTTTTGTTTGGTTAAGAAGATAAATGAAATAAAGTCAGGACTATGGTCTCACTTTCTATGTACATTTAGAAGTTCTTATGCAAAGGATCTAGAAAGAGTCAAAGTTAATGGTCCTTGCCAGCCTTTCTCAGGAGAGCACTGTAGGATGTTTACCTCAGTGATGATGGAGGAATGGAAAGCCCAAGGAGCTTCCTAGAATTCAATTCAAGTTCACCAGGTGCTGTTTGTCTTGCCATTCTGCTATTTGCCAGTAACAGTTAATGACATTCTAGGAAAGACTCACACCTTCCCACCCCCACCCTCTCATCTGTAGAAATTTCCTGGCTAGAAAAGTGTATGGAGCCATTTGGAATATGACACCTGTGAAGACCACACAGCAGGGAGAATGTCATCTCTACAGCTGTGTAGTCGGGGGTGTATGTCGAATGAAGCCTCTTAAATCTGTTCAGGAAAATTAGTATTTTTCCCTCATTTATTTCTAACTAGGTATTTATAATTAAAGCACTTACATCATTCTGATTATATAATCTATGCCAAAATTTTTAATTGAAATATAACTAACTTGCCCTAAATGCTACTTAAGCATAGATTCAGAGTTTAAGAGGTCAGGGTTGTCTGGTTTTTGAAGATTTTTAAAAATACATATGACCTTGAATTTATGAAAAGGACCTGGGAATTCCAAGCTCTTCCATGGCTTTATGGTTCTTTTATCAAACTCAGATCCCAAACATAGAATATAAGCAAATTAGTATAGCCGTGCATATTTCAGTTTTATTGCCTGCCCTTTTGCAGTCCCTGTGCTTTATTTAATGACCTACCCACATGTAAGGCCCACTTAAGTAAAAATTGGGGAAGCAATATTTGCTAAAAAATGGTCACAGAAACAGACTAAAATTATTTTCAGAACCTCATGTTTTAGGAAAACATTTTATGGTCATAAAAATGAAGACAAATGTACCAAATACGTTTCATTTACTACGAAGGCATTATTTACCCTAAAAAAAGTATTTCCTCACCATCTTCCTCTCTTTCCAGCTCTATTAACTGGTATATAATGCATATATTTAATATGGCTTAAAACTCATTGCTTTGCATATTCTGAGAATAACCTAATACTAAAAACAACCATGTATAATCATTACCAAAGAGAAACAAAGAAAAGAAAAACAAATCAAAGTGAAGAGGCAAACAGACAGGAGGCTTTCTGTGTCTCTGAAATTTTGCAGGCTACCGGTTAAACATCTGAAAGAGCCTGCCTGAGATTTCGCTGCAAAGGGAATGTTTCAGATATGAGGCTACACTTCAAGTTAACACAGGACTGCTTGATCTGTCAGTCAAGACATGCGGTGAACAATGGAATAGGGGAAAGTATCATTGAAATTATATTGCTTTTATCCAAGTATATAAATATCTTACTTTTATTCCTGGATATTTTCTTATATCTGTACATACCTACATATAAATCAGTATGTATTTTTTAGTTTCCTAGATCACAATAAATTTTCAAAAATTCCTATGATTCATTGGTATCAATTTCTTTTGAATTCAAAAGAGTGTTGATATTAAAAGAGAAAGCCTATATCATGTGTCAATGAGCAAATGCAGTAAGCTTTTAGGTATAATGTTATAGCCATAGTTCTGGAAATGGTTGGGTGACTCTATAGCTTTCGTAAGTATGACTTATGTGCTCCCAGCCTTCCCTACAATGTAGAATGGGAACAGGCCTTGAAAATGTATTTCATAATTTAACAGGAGCCCTATATACTAAGTACTGTGTGTTCTACTCCCAGAATAGTTGACATTGTATTTCCTAAATGTTCAGGATACATACTATGCCTTTCTTTACCCAGTTTCAAGGAAATTATTGTCTTTTGTGAGGGGTAGAAAATGTTTAACCTAATATCTAGGAGATATGTATAAAAAATTGTTGATAGAGAAAGAAGAAAAGCATAAGTTTTAATTCCAATGAACTTTATGTTGCACAAAGCTGATACACAGTCACCAGGGCTCCTGATCGCTAGGATAAATCTGTCTTTTATTGAGCATATGTGAAGAGATGAATGTTTGTAGAATCCACAGTGAAATTCTGACTGAAGGAAAGTAAAACCTCCCTATGGCAAAACCAATGCAAACTAGTGGAAGATGAAATGTTTACCATAATAATATTAAAGGCTCAAGGTAATTTTTGCTATGGCCAGGAACACGCTTCTTCAAAGGGTGTACATGAAGAATATATCATAAGTGGACAGAAGGATTAAAAAAGTAAAATACATAAAAGGATTAAAATAAATCAAGACTTAGTTTATTTAATTATTTTCCAGAGATTAGAAGAGATCTTTAATTCATTTTTCTTGTAATTTTGAACATTTATCATGTGAAAATTTGTGCTTGTGAGTACATCTGTACTGAATTACATTGGAAATAAGAAACTCTGTCTCCAGGTTCATCAGAGCAGGGTGAACAGGACGGAGAGGGCAGCACAGAGAATCCTTCAATGATGCAGATCAATACATGTCTGAAGCAACTGCATGTATATAAAATGAAACATTTACTCACTCTTTTTTTTTCTTTTTCTTTTTTTAATTAGATGTTTTCTTATTTACAATATCTCCTTTCCCATGTTCCCCTCCAAAAAGAATAAAATAAAATAAAATAAGAAAAAATAAATAAAATTTAAAAAAACCCAAAAACTAAAACAATCTCCTGTTCCCTCTCCCTCCCCCTGCTCACCATCCCACCCTCTCCTGCTTACTGGCCCTGGAATTCCCCTACATTGAGGTGAGGAGGCTCTGAGAGTACCCAACTAATACAGAAGTAGAGGCTCATAGCCATCCATTGGACTGAATACAGGGTTCCCAATAAAGGACCCAAGGAGCTGAAGGGTTTGCAGCCGCTTAGGAGGAACACAATATGAACTAACTAGTACCCGCAGAGCTCCCAGGGACTAAAACTCCAATCAAAGAGTGCACATGGGGGGGACTCATGGCTCCAGCATCATGCATATAGCAGAGAATGGCCAAGTTGGTCATCAGTGGGAGGAGAGGCCCTTCGCCCTGTGAAGGTTCTATACTCACTCTTTCTTAATCAAGAATTGTACCATTAAAAAATAGAAATGTGAAAGGAATCAATGCACAACCTACAAATCTAGAAGTTTCCTTGTAATGAGTCATGAATTTCACTTTGTGCAACCATTATGCCATTATTCAAAAATTTCCAGTCTAGTTGAGCAGAAAAATTCAAAATTTAGCTTAATGAGCAAGTCATGTAAGTACACAATTTAATTAATGTTGATATGAAGCTACTGCTACTGGCTTGAGAGGGATCACATGAGTAAAAGTAATCCGGTCATGGTCACGCTCAACTCATGCCCCTGGGAGCTTTTGACATCTACTTATTAGAGACTTTGGAGTTTTGGGGATTGTCAATAGACTTTTATTATATTAAGACTAGTATCAAGGGAGACTCAGGTATCTGTTTGGTAACCGTGAAGCTACAAGAATTTTGTTTATGTTCACGAACATACTCTTCCATTGTGGAACATAAGAAGTCAGAGTATATATAAATATCTGTTGTGGAAAAGAAGACTAGTAATATTTATTTAAGGAATGATGGAGTTCCAACAGATAGTTAAAAGTTCTTAGGTTAATCATGATGCCTCTTCTCTTTGGCAAGCATTAATTCTTGCATATTTACTGCAGTATTCTTGCATCTACACTCCCATTTTAAGCAATAATATTGGACTGCTTTTTCTCAAGGAATTTGCACAAAAAATGTATCTATTATCTTTTAACAGTGCATTTTTGTTTATAGTTTGTTTTTTACTCTCAAATTCTTTCTTTGATTGATATAGCTACTTTTCTCAAACATGTTGCTATTAGTGAACACACAGAGAGAGAGAGACAAACAGACATAGACACAAAGAGAAACAGGGACAGAGAGAGGTAGTCAGGAAAGGAGAGAGGCAGGGAGAGAGAGAGAGAGAAAGAGAGAGAGAGAGAGAGAGAGAGAGAGAGAGAGAGTTAGTTCAGTACCATGCTATGCTAACTGCAGTGGGGAAAATGTGTACATGTTTAAGAAAAAGTGAGTAAAGTGAATTTCTTTCAGAATGATTAAATATTTGAAGTAGAATATACATTCAGTTTTACTAGGATGTCAAGGTCAGATTATAGATAGCAAACTTTATGTTATTTGTGGCTATGCATTTAGTTTTACTTTTTTCCCCCCTTAGGCAACAGCCCAGATCTCTAACAAACATGAATGTTCCTTCTCAGGTTTCCTTTCACTTGATGTAAACTTTCTGTGATGGTTTTTCCTGTAGAATGTTATTTCTTTGGGGACTCTTAATTTCCATGTGGAGGTTGAGAATATTCATAAACTACAGAAAGTGTATTTCAGAAGAGGGTTATAAAAACGGCAATTTAATTGCAGACCCAGGAAACAAAGCTGTGGTATACTTTTATTCTAAACAAAGCTGCGAAATTCTTGTATTCTAATAGTCAATTCTCTGATAAGTTTGGGGTTTTTGAATTGGGTAGTTTAAAGAAACATGTAAAGGAGTTTTAATAATGCAAAAATATTATCATGTACAGTCTGTATCTAAGTGACAAAGAGGAATGTGGAAATAGAAGAAAAAGTCACTATTGTCTTAACGACATAAGAAGTATATGAACTGCATTTTTAAAACCAATTTCTGACTCACCTTCTGTTTCTTGTTCATGAATTTATTTTCTATTTTACTATGCTCATCTGTTTTCCGGGCTTTATGTAATTCTTCGACAGGCCTCAGAATTGTGAAGTGGGGGTGATGCACACAGCTGGAGAGAACAGTGCAACAAAGTGGTAGCTGATCCAAGCTCATGATTAAGAAATAAATACCAAGGCTCTTTGTAGTGCTCCTTTACAGTACCCTGTGACTAAATTTGCCTCAAATATAGTCATAATGTCTTAGCATTCATATCTTCTTAGACAAGATTACTTTGAATTTGTTCCATTGTTGACATGTCTTCACTATCGTCTTATAAATGGCAAATATTTCAATGTAGAATTCCTGAACTGCTCTATGATAAACACAGTATTAAAATCCCTTTAGCTTATCCATAAAAGCAGTTAAAAGAGGAAAAAGGGACACATTTAATAGGCCTTGGATCAAAACATCATAAATTACAATTACATGTATCCATGCTTATGCTACACAGGGCTTCGTTGGGACATTTTTTTTTTTTTATTTTAGATATTTTCTTT
>NW_022196894.1:38585719-38597175 GCF_008632895.1 Mastomys coucha | reverse complement strand
AAGAACAACCCACATTCCACAAGGAACTCAAGAAGAAGGAAGACCAAAAGGTAGACATTTCATTCGTTGGCACTTTTAAACATTGGCTGTACACTGTATCTACACTTCACCAGAAAGTTTCTCCTACCTTGGCTTTGACCCTTTTGAATGCCATTCTAAAGTGTCTTTAAGAATTACTTTCCAGGGCACCCACCACTTCTAAGACAATGTTACTAATCTGTCATTTACTCCAGACCAATTTACACATAAGACATAGGCCGAAGTCTGAAGACTATTTTACTGTAAAGTGCAGTCTAAAGCCCTTTTATCTGAGTAAATTATTTTTCCTTCTATTAGGTGCTTATGGCTTTCAAACATGTACACACATCTTCCTTAGCCATGCTGTATGGACACAGTTCTTTCAAACTTTCTCAGTAAGTCAGCGTCTCCCTAGTAATCAATTGTGAAGTTCCTCTCTAGATTTCTTTCAACCTGTCTACTTATTTTTAGTAGTCAAACTAAACCAAATAGAAGATAGCATTCTAGAGTAGATCTCATGAATATCATCAAGAGTAGAACTGTCACACTCTCTTCTGTGACAAATGTTCTAAATAAATTGTACCTAAAAATAACATTAGACTTTGGGTGCTATGTCATACAAAAAGTGTGTTGTCTTTCCTTCTTTGGATTCTCTTATGTCTCAGTGGCTTCTCAGTGTATCTAGTATATATGCTCACCAGTTCAAAAATCATTAACAGCATATCATTTCCAGTGTTATCCACAAACTGTCCCAATTTCTTCTTTTAAGATTTAAATGGTGATTTCTTTTGTATAATGTCCTAATTTCATAAAGTTCCCTGGAAGGATTTTCTCAGAACTCTTCTACTTATACATCCTTTATTCAAATTCTCATTCCTTACATGTCTTAGTAAGTAATGAATTTGTTCTTTGCACTTTTTAGTTCAATACATATCCATGGAATCTTCTCAGTGCCATTAATTGTATTAAACACAAGAAGTATAGCACTGAAGCAAAAACTGTTCCCACAAGGAACACAAATACATAAATATAATTTGAGTATCACTCACTCTTTGTGTGTGTCTTCTGAATACCAAGCCTGTTCTTTTTGTCCATGTTCTGAAAACACTGCACAAAATGTTACTTTTTAAAGACTCCCTTAAGAAGCCAGGCAGTGGTGACACAGTCTTTTAATCCCAGCACTTGGGAAGCAGAGGCAGGCAGATTTCTGAGTTCAAGGCCAGCCTGGTCTACAGAGTGAGTGCCAGGACAGCCAGGGCCACACAGAGAAACCCTGTACAAAAGAAAAAAAAAGACTCCCTTAACAAACATCTCATTGGCTTACTACTTTCTTAACTCTGTGAGTAAAAGCAAGCCAGGAAGACGTAGAGAAAAGTAAGAGTGTTTAATCTGGGTTGGGTGTGAAGTCTAAATCCTGGGTCAGTTGTCAGTGTTTCAGTTGGGAGAACAGCCACAATCAGGCTAACACATGGACTTCAGCAAATGGCTGAACATAAGAGTACCCTACACAAACCGAATCATGTTCCAGAAACTCAGCGAGTTCAGTTATTAATCACTGACTATTCTATTTTAGTCATTGCCTCTTCCATTAGAATATCTGGTGCATTATATCCATTTAAATACAAAAGTTCAGTATCACAAGATTGGAAAAGAAAGTTCATCTTTAGAAAGCTCAATAAAGACACCCCCCCCACACACACACTGAAGAAGAGGAACTAGATTTCTACTCAGGTAAAGTAATAACCTTTTGTCAGAATACAATTTCACAAAGCCTTGTCTTGAGATAGGCAAGGTTCACATACAGCTCCAAAAGGAAAAAAGAAAAAAAACTAGCATAACAATCTCAGTTTCTTCATGTACAAAATTGTAACAGTGGTATCTCAGGCCTAGGACCTTGTTCTAAGGATAGAAGGTAAACGCTACAGTCTGCTCATTCAGGGTCCCCCATAGCAGGCTCCATTAAGACTGACTTAGTACTATGTAATGGCTTGACACTTTCTAGAGATTGCCTCAGTTTGATTAGCTCGAGTCAGAAAGGCACCACTAGAAGGTAAGCAAACCTTCTTCCATTGTTGTCCTAAGAAAAGTTTATCTGTATCTAATATCATTCACTATGGTCAACAAATGCACATTCACATTTCTTAGGGCATCCTTGACCTTGTTTACTGAGTGTGAATTTTCCCGGCTTCATCTCTCTAGAGCAAGGCAGGGTGAATCCCAGGTTGTGAGGTGTTGCTGGGGTAAAGGCATGGTGCTGTTTCGGCCCCTGCCTTTGCTTCAGTCCCTTTCACCTTTCCCTTGCTCCGTGGCTCCTTCCAATCGTCCCGAGCTTCTTTTCCTCTGCTCTATTGTGTTGTGCCTGTGCTGAAGAATTTTGCATTTGGGGATGTCACCTTAGCAGCTGATAAATTTTATGCTGAGGTTTTCTCTAACCTAGATTGAAAACCTGTAAATCAGAGACTGCGCTGTCTTACACTACCTATCCTTCCCACATAAATCATTCACACATAAATCCTCAAAATGACCTGCCAGCTCACCCTGAGTCACACTGCCAGGCCCTCCTCCTTTCAAATGGTGTTCATTTCATCTCAATTGGTGTCTAATCCCAGGCTAATACTTAAACGAGCAAGAATTAATTTTAAAATTTGAACCCTTGTGACAGAGCCCATTTAATAGTAAAGGGAAAGACATAATAGCTCTTGCATCTAGATCTATAAGAATTTTATTCTAAAGAATTCCCTGGCCGGGCGGTGGTGGCGCACGCCTTTAATCCCAGCACTTGGGAGGCAGAGGCAGGCGGATTTCTGAGTTCGAGGCCAGCCTGGTCTCCAGAGTGAGTTCCAGGACAGCCAGGGCTATACAGAGAAACCCTGTCTCGAAAAAAAACCAAAAAAAAAAAAAGAATTCCCTGAGTACTCTCAGAAGGGTTTGATGAAACTGTTATTTAGTTTGTTTGGTTGTTTGTTTTTTCTTTTTGCTATTCAGATTTTCATCACTTGCAGAAGGGCTTTGTGTTTGGTCTTGTGTCGCCTTCTTTATAAGAAAATCTATTAGGCATGTACTTATTCACTAAATAGTACAAATTGGCATCATACTCCTTAGTTTGTGATATCCTGCATTTATTTTTATATTTCTCTTGTTTACTTGTGAGATTCTTAATTTAAGTACTTTTCTATTAGTTTTAAAATGTCGTATTTAGCAGCTTACACTGTGGCCCGATGGCAAATTCTCATGATACTTTCTTTAAATTTTTTTTAAAAGCTGTTTAAAAATGAGCATGTCTTAAAAAGCTGTTGCTTCTACAGTAGTTTCCTTATTTTCAAGGTTTTATTTTGCCAGTTCTAACTTACAGGTATTCAAGCATGCTAATATTGGCCTGTCAGGTATTTTGACGGGTAAATATTTGTATATAATATTGTCATACACAAACCACAACACATGGATGGAATATGTACCAGAGGTGAATTTTTTTATACACCACCAAAATATCTGTCTGACAACAATTTCATAGTTCAACAACTTTTTTGTGAATTTGCATTGACCTGAATATTTTAGCCAATTAGTGTGTTTGCTGAAATGGTTTCTTATTCACTTAACATAATTATAGAGCTGTGCTCAGTGCTGTGAGCTAAAGGTATTTCAGTATTCAGTGACTAGCCCTTTGTTTGACACTTTATAATTTTAACAAACAGGAGGGAAGAACGAGCTTTTGGTCCAAATAGCTTCTTTTGTAAACTACCAGGCTAATGACCTTGAATAGGAGTATCTCAGAATAAATTTCCAAATAAATTGTCCGGGCATTTTAAAGATCTTCTCTGACTTACTGTGCAGGCAAAACTATGTACAATTTTTCAACAGAGAAAAAATAAAAATATTGTTTTTTAACTTTTTTTTTTTTTTTTTTTTTTTTTTTTTTTTATTTTTTTTTTTTTTTTTTTTTTTTGGTTTTTTGAGACAGGGTTTCTCTGTGTAGCACTGGCTGTCCTGTTTTTTTTGTTTGTTTGTTTGTTTGTTTTGTTTTTTTAACTTTTTGAAGTGTTGTAAGTTAAGAATGGAGCCATAAGGTTTTATGTAGAGCTTGTCATGGGCTTGCTATATGGTGGGTACAAACATGCTGTATATATATTAGCATATGAGTCCTTGCAATAGGAGCAAAAGTCTAGAAAAATGATAATACTCATAAGCCATAATATTCATGTAATGTTATCTTTGTAGTAGATAGGTAAATATGTGCTCTGCTTGTATTCTGTAATCTAACCTCACAATTACTCTAAGAGGAGGTAAAAGTATTAGCCCCATTTGCTCTGATGGAAAATGCTGGTCTATAATAGTTAAGTCCTACAATTAAAAATTGGCGGAGGTGAAGTTTTAACACAGGCACTCTTAACCTCGAAAAGTGAACTCTGGAAGCAGTAGCCTTCCCTCCCAAGGCCAAGTCTGGGTCTCATAGGTGCAGAAAATGGAGAGAAGGGTTCAAAAACTGAACCTGATCAACTGCACAAAAATTCTATTCTGAAACTGGTGTTTACTGAGCTCTCAATGAGCATATTTTGTTGAAGCCTAATCTGTTTTCCGAACAAGGAAATATCCCCATCTAGAAGGAGAAAGGGATAGACCGGAGAGGAGGAAAGAGGCTAGACATCCTACCAGATACCACCATATTGTGTGCATAAACAGCTAAGGCAACAGCTAAAATTGAGAAGCCATATGACAATTTATAGATGATGTGTTCCAGGGAAATGATTCACGATGAAAAAGTAGAGCAGAATCAATAGTCATTCGTAATTTAGAAAATCTTTGATGGCTGCAAGAAATTGTATAGTTCTACTTTATAAATCACTTCACAATGGCAATTAAGATAGAATTTTAATATTGACAATAACTTTATACAGAATGAGGTATGAAACATAAACATGCTTTCAGCACAGCTGCTTCTTTTTAGGACAAACATGCTAAAATTTTTGAGCTGAGTTATTAGGAAGACAAAGAGTTTAACCCAAATCCCTTCTGAAGAATAAGAAGAAATCATACAAAATAGAATCTCATCTATCTCAAAGACCAAATGGGAAGGGCTATGCTTACTTCTACCTCTGGGGCTTTGCTGAGCCCTGGCCTTGGAACAGTGGTCAAGAGAATGCTGATGTTATGGGTCAAACCTAGTGGTCCTTGCTCGCCTGAAGAGGCTCTCTGATGGTTCCTGATAACCCCACAATCCCTCTTAATAACTTGGTCCAAATACGTTGGTAATCCAACTATTAGATTCTGCCTGAGCTAGGATGAGTATTGAAAGGAACTGAAATTTAAGAAAGAGTGAAATATTTTTAGCCCTAAGTGTGTAGTACAATATGGCCCTTCACAAACAGGAGAATTAGAATTGGGTTGCCCAACTTAGGTATCTTTCATTTGGTTTTAATGATGCATCACATTTTCTTCTGTAGCTTAAAGTCCATGACATAATTTTCTAAATCCCATTCCACCGGAGCATGTGCACTGTCCTCAGTAGTACTCAATGCCTAATAAATTATGTGCTAGTATGCACATTCTAAAAGCTTAACACTGTTCTGAGGTGACTTTTTTTTTCTTGAGGAACAAGGGAAATCTAGAGCAATAATTGAGTACATTGTTATTCGTCACTGATAATTGCTGTACAAATCAAATATTATTCTGCTGAAATTTCACTCTGTTTTGCCCTACATAGACTTCCAATTATGTCAAAATATTTAATCTCAGAGAAGCAATATGTCTGTATGTATCTCTGCATATATATAAAAAGTATAGGGAGCCATAAGTCACCAAAATATTTAACATCTGCTCAGCCATAATCTCAAGAGTATTTAAGCATAATGTTACCCGTATTAGTTCATATAGAATATTAAAGTTTCAGCCCCAACATTTGCTCAAGAGTGTTAAGTTAATCAACAAAATATCCATTTATTCAAAAGCACCCTGCTTGTAGCTGTGACTGAATGTAATGATAATAGCAGCAATGCAAGTGCAAGAGACTGTGGCCAGGGAGTTAATTACAGGAGGATGGGTGTTAAGTGCAGATAATGAAAGCAAGGAATGATAGAGAGGGAAGGAACCGTGATTAGGAGAGAAAAAATGGAAAACAGACCCACATGAGAATAGACATGTAAGGAACAGATAGGGTTGTAGCAGGCATGCATAAAAGAGGTGGGTAGAGCTAGAAGAACTTCCTTACTTCACAGACTCAGAGATGGGCCCAACGGGAGAGAAGTAACTAGCTTTGACATGGAAGGTGTTTGTTTCTTCAACTGGAAGGTCTTTCTTTCTCCATTTGCCTCTCATCTGACCCGCCATTGCCACCGCCTTTCAGGTAAGTGTCACCTTCATCTTAGCCCTTGTCTCTTCCTGGCAGTGGCTGAAAAGCACTCACCCCAGACGCCTGTGAATATATCATCTAATGAAGACATCTATTAATATAGGCACATTACAGCTCGCCATCTGGCTCTGCCTCTTGGACCCTTCTCCTCCCTACAGATCTGCACTCACACAGCACACTGTGCCTAATCAATTATTTATCCATTTCCCTCCCTTGCTGCTGCTAACAACCCCAGCCTAAGCTCTGGGCTGCAAGACAGCTAAAGGCTGAAGGAAGACATTTTAAGCCTAGAAAACACTTTTCCCTACCACAACCAAACGTTGAGCTTGTACTTTCCTTGATCCGCCCTTGTTTCTTGTCCCTTGAATACTCATCCCGTGTGAGAAGATATATAGATATATAGTACCATACAGACTGACACTTTTTTTTTTTTAAATTCCCACCTATTTTCCTCTCACAAGTGATTGGAGCGAATAGGTAAACTTTGTGTTGTTTTCCAAATGTGTCAAGTCTGGGTAGTACCATTACAAAAGGCTTGTTGTGTATATTAAAGGGATTAGTAGGTTAGGGTCTTAGACTGGTAGCTGGCCTACCGCGTGCCGTACGGTTATTATTTCCTTCTTCCTATTTTCTTCTTGTTATCTCCTGAAACACATTCTCTGCTCATTCCTTTTCATGTTCATCCTCACTTCTCTTAAACACTGTGTGGCAAGAATGGTCTTTATCTCATCCCCATTACTCTT
The DNA here is from genome assembly GCF_008632895.1 of Mastomys coucha. Lineage (NCBI taxonomy): Eukaryota > Metazoa > Chordata > Mammalia > Rodentia > Muridae > Mastomys > Mastomys coucha. Next base: position 38,590,071 of record NW_022196894.1, on the reverse strand, counting down.
TACGTATCTGCCCAGCCTTTCTGTGCGAGACGGAAATGATATATGCTCCCTCTGCTTTGCTCTTATTCCATCCCTATTTTTCTTTTCAGCTTTAATCCTACTTGTGCCCTCTTGTCTTAACTCTGTGACATTCTTCATGCCTGACTGGTATTTTTGTCATTGCAAAAAGTTTTGTTTTTTTTTTCAAGTACAGACATGCTAAATAAATAAATAATTTTCCCTGAACCTTGTAGAGCCGGCTACTTCTTGAAAATAAATTCTTAGCTCAGTGTTTGGATTATTGAAAAGATATGAACTATTCCCTCTTGAAACCCAGTTGAGTCTGAGGCTTGCATTTGTTTGTTTCCAGTTGTATGAGAGCATCCCCTTATGAAAAGCATCCAGTGAGGTGAGGACCCTTTCTCTCATTTGCATGTCTCATCACCCTCTTTCTCTACCCCAATTACAATTTGTAAGAAATATCAGTTTGGGGGGAGAGGTATGTAATTTAATTAGTTGATTTAACACTAAGCATTGTGCTTCCCACACATTAAAACTGTATTCCCGAAAACATTGAATCTTCTGGAATCAGATTATTTTGATTTTGTGTTTGTCTGTATCTTTGGTTGAATGGTCACTGGTTTTCATTTCTCTGGTAGGCAAAAAAAAACAGGATGTCTAAGTCCTACCTTTTTGTAAGTTTACCCTAATTTGCAATTTTACATATAAGATAATTTTTAAGTTCTTATAACAAGGGACTTTATAGTTTATTTGCATAGTTTGTGCATGTGTCATTTATTCACTCATCCACTCTGGAATATATGGAGTCTCCTTGAGCAGTGAGTAAGGCTTAGTCAAAAGCAGCTGTGCCTGTCTCCCAAGTTCCTCCACTCAGCTTATATGAATACACGTGATTTTATGAGACACCAAACATCAGGGACAATAGTCAGAACTTGGCAGAGTTACAATTCTGCAGGGGAACACAGGGCATTGCCAAAATGCAAATATCTACTGAGCGCTGTTCCTGAGGGTATGTTGCTCTCTCCCAGTTAAATGATGATTTGGTTTGGGGCTTGTGTCTAAGTGAATGGCTTGCCGTATGTGTTTGGTATTTTTTTCTCAAATCGAAGAGATAATCTGAATATTTATACTATCTTTGATTTTTCTAAACTGTCCACCAAACTGCCTGACTGCACTTTAATACTGTTATTAATAATTCAAATTAGAATAATGTAATTAAATGCCCTTGGGCATCACCTGCAAGTTTCTCTACAACTGTGATGCCCTGGGGCTCCTTGATCTTAATGGCCTCACTGTTAGTACTTCACATGGATGTACACAGCCTAGTATTTTATTTCTTGCCAGAAACTACCTCTCTGCCACAGTTGTTTGGCTCTGGTTGCAATTAGACTCATGCTTTAGTGTGCTGTAAAAATCTCATTTGATGATCTATATCTATCTTCTAGAAAATGTGATGCTAGCTGAGGTCTTTCACACACGGCATAAGCCAGGACTAGGGAAAGAGTATCTTGATTTCCCCATGCCTGATGAGTCTGTCAGTGACATTAATGACTCCATGCAGTAAGGGTACCATGGTCGTTTCCTCTATTGCAGTATCAGTGAGGCTGATTTGAGCAAAGAATGAAAATGCTATTCACTTCACCCTTGGCACAAATGCTTTATGAGTCCATTTCTTCCAGACTCAGGAAGCAAGAATTCTTTTGCATGTTTACAGAAAGGCACAGGGGTACAAGGGATCAAGAAAGGAGAAATCAAATGATCTCAGAAGGCTTGAGGTATATTCTAGTGGAGTTTGAAACACAGACTACACACCTGTCATAAAACATGTACTAGGCAGGATAAAGTGCACAGAGCCCACGGAAATTGAAGGACAATATTTTATGGGCACCATAGCCTCTTCAGTAGTGCATAAGCCTTTACTTTTTCTATTCCTTCTGAAGTCTGCATCAGTGACTTTCCATGCTGAAGGTTGTTCTTTTCTCTCTTTACTCCACATTAGTTATCCACCCTTTACAATAAGCTGTAGTCTAAGACTAATGCTCCACATGACTTTCCTTGCCCAGGACATCAAAGACTGCATAATGATAACTACTTTGGCAGAGACCCAGGAAAGAAATTTTATTTACTCCCTTGTCACTGCGCAGTGACAGGGACTGCTACCTTTCCATGTGTGTGAAAAAACACCTGAGTGGCTGCCACAGAAACCATGAAAAGACTTTTTGCCCACAGGATAATTCCATAGCTTTGTTTCGCATCAGGCCTGGGGGTTGACACTAGAGCTTTGGTCAAGCTCAGTAAATAGCCCACAAATAAAAGTCACAATATTGGCCCAGCTGGGAAAGTCTAGCAAGTAAGAAGGCAACCATCAGCACTCTTGATCTTTCATGACTTGTACTTGACGTTTTACCCAACAATGGAAGGAATATAAAAATATGTATGGCTTGCCTTGTATTTAAATCAAATTAATGTTTGAATGATGTCTTTCTTTACAACTTTGATGGGGTGACACGGCCAAATCATATTTATTTAGCAGCTTTGAAAAGATTTTAACCTTCAGCCCTAATTTTAAAGCTAATGGGAATTTGTGATTCATCAAGAACTTTCAAATTAGGGATCATTACTTTTGCTACATTTAAATTCAAATTACCTAGTCTACTCAATTAATCAGTCTTTAAACAATATTAAAATAGTCAAGGCTTGTCATTCTTTTGTCTTATGGAAGATGACTCAGATTTCAGCCAAGTTGTTGAATTACTCTGAAGGGACATAATTTAGTATGGTCTACCAGCATTCTTCATTTTGCCTTCTTTATCCCCTTTTTCCAACCAAGAAGAGCCATATGTCTGTGCTGAAATGGTTGTTGTCATCTCCCTGTCCCATCTGGCTGTCACATGGCTAATTGTCCCAAAACAGCTAGATAAGACAATAGTTAACTTTAATGATTCAGCTTAAAAATATGGTGAGGCAGAGTGAATACAACTTTGTGCTGTGTCCCCACAAAGAAACTATGATCCAGGATATGTGCTCTCAATAAATATAAAAACCCTTAAATATTTTCTTGTCAAGTAATACCTTTTAAGGTATCCCTTTTTTAAAGTGTCTGTTTCATTCAGAGATGTCTTGGAAGCTGCATATATATACATACATATTATATATATTCAAAATTACATGCATTATACTTAGTGTTGATAAGTGGGAATATGAAATATTATGAGCTTGATCTAGAATTATGATTATCTCTAGATTTATCTGGTTATTTCCCTGTCTACCAGAAAATGGTAAGCAGTTATAACATAGATATCAACTTTAATATTTAGAGTGGCTCGGGGTACCAGACAATGGCAGGATGGATCAGTGGATAAAGTACTTGATGACAAGCCCAATAACAGATTAACCCCAGAGACCCATACAGTGGAAGGGGAGAACTGAATCCTGCCATCTATCCTATGACCTCAACAAGCCTTATGGACCTCTGTACACAGCCATGTCGGTACTCTAGTCCTTAATCAAGGTTGCTTAGTATTTTAGGTTTGTATAAGATTCTGGGTGTGCAGAGTATATATACATATGTGTGTGTGTGTGTGTGTGTGTGTGTGTGTGTGTGTGTGTGCGTGTGTGTGTGTGTGGTTTTTCATAAAGGGTTAAGTAGCTCTTTTTCTAAATCAAGACATATGAGTATAAAGACTGACATATTAGATTCTAAACCTGTCTCTGTTAATTATATTCATATAAATGTTCAATCCACTGTTATAGTCTTCCTAAATTACCTGCTTAATACTGTCCAGCACCAGTGATTTTCATAGGTTAATTATTCCCCACATAAAAGAACACTAGCATTGGTCAGTCAAAGTTGTTACCTTATCATTTGATTAACTCTCTTTTTCTGGTTCAAAGAAACAGAGTAAGATCTGGGGTCATCAGTCATCCAAATGAACATTCTCCAACCAGAGAGCATCATGGTCTATCAGTTCTGCATAGCCCACATAAAACATGACCACTTCCATTTGTAAGGAGACCAATGGAGTATGCACAGGCCAGTGGTTCTGCTCCTACTCTTGGTTATAATCTGCCCTTATCATTACCTCCCCTATAAGGAGTGGGGGTAATCAAGAGTGTACTTTATTAAGCAGAATAATCAGAGTCAAGGGAAGGTCAAGAGAATAGCAAGAGTAGGCTTACATTAGAAAAAAACAGATACATTCCACCCTACAGGTCCTCATGATAAAAATACTTATTGGGAAATTTCCTTTTATCTCACACTATATCAATATGTAAAAATGGAAAATTACTCCATTGTGTAAATGTACCACAATTTCTGTATCCACTCCTCTGTTGAGGGACATCTGGGTTGT
>NW_022196894.1:38534623-38584842 GCF_008632895.1 Mastomys coucha | reverse complement strand
TTGGAGGGGAAACTGGGAATGGAGAAATTTGCATGTAAATAAAGAAAATATCTAAAATAAAAAAAATGGAAAATTAAATTTTTAAAAAATTATATTTTAATGGATTGTTGGTTCAAAGAAGACATCTATTTACTTTATCTAAAAAGCCCCCCATCACTTCCTCAAAACAGTCTAGGATTTTAGAGCATATCCATCAAAATTATCTTTCTAATTCCTGTCAGTCTGTTGTGTCTTTGTTGCTAAGCTCCTTAATATTGTGAATGGATTATGATTTTTTTGAGCAGGTGCTTAATGGTACGTGTAGAAATACAGTATATGTTCAAGTCTCTTAACTTGGTACTCAAGGGAAACTTAAAGAATCACACTTTCTGTCACTTCATTTGCTTGACTTTCAGATGTATTCTAGCAGTATTCAAAAATTGCTGAACATCCCAGTGCTCAAGAGGCAAATGTTGGCCTTGAATTCAAGGCCAGTGTGAGGTACTTGTATGTTATATGTCAGAATGGGCCATATAGCAAGATAATGACTTTTAAAATGTTCAAAATGGAATCATTAATTCTACTAGAAAGTGGTACCCACACTATTATACAAATCTTAGCTTCCTCAATATACCGTGAATCATGCCAATATGGTATTTGTAGAGATTACTATTTTTTCATTTCTATACTTAAACATTCAACTTAGCGATGGGTTCTTTAGGTCTTAACTTGAGTTTGTTCTACAGGATGTGGCCACATGTTTTAATTCCAACTGTTTCCTGGAGTGCCTGGGAACCATGACCTCATCAACTCATCTGTAACTAACTACATCATCTTTACCAAGCTCAGTCTGATAGACCCTGTTGGCATAGAAGATGCATTTTATCATTGTAAAGAAAAAGTAAGTCTGAGAAACAAGTAATTCTGTGTTCATAATTTGTAGATATGTTCTACATAGAAACAAGGCTCAGTTCTCAAAGAGCAATAAGAAAAGGGCTTTATTTTTTCCATCGTAAGGATTTGGAATTGTTTGCCTCTTTACATCTCTGTTACACTTCATGAAAGAATTATCTTGGACAACCTGTTTTAACTAAAGTCCATTAACATTGTGTTAGGATTCAAAAACCTCAATATTGGTTATTATTTAATGGATGGATTTATTTTGCTTTCTTATTTTAACTCTCTGGTAGGTCAAATTATATTCCCCACTGATATGATAAGTGTAGTGGCTATTCCTGGTTGTCAACTTGACTATATCTGAAATGAACTACAATCTAGAATTAGAAGGCTCATCTGTGGCCCTAATCTGGAGGCTGAGAAATACAAGTTTCTGACTTGAATTTTGGCATGGAGATCTTGAGGTATAGTGGCTATTAATCTCAGAAGATTAATATAGGAAGATCTATGAGTTCAAGGTCATCTGGCATTAAAGGTGTGGTGGCACACACCATTAATCTAGGTCACACCTTTTGCTGGAGACCTATATAAGTATATTGGAAGAAGGAAGGCCAGCTCTGCTTCGACTGCTTGCCTTGTGGGACTGAGCAACTGCTAGATCCTTGGACTTCCATTCACAGCTGCTGCTGACCTTTGTTGGGTGTTGTACTATAGACTGTAAGTCATCAATAAATTCCCTTAGTACATAGAGACTACCATAAGTTCTGTGACTATAGAGAACCCTGACTAATACAATAAGAATGCCATTCTTGGAAAAAAATCTTTAAAGAACGGAATAATCATTCTGTTTGTCCATGTTTATGTGTACATGTGTGTATAAAAAGTCATATTTAAATTAAATTTATATACGCCTCTTTTTAAGCACTCCAAATTCCTCTTGTTTTTTCTTTCTGTTTTGGAAATGAGATTTTACATTGGTGTATTTTCAATGACCAAAATTTAAAGAAGGTTGTCACATGGAATATCTGAAATTGTAATCAAAATAAAACATAGGTAGTTCTACAAAATTTGCCTTTAGACTGATATCACAGGCACTTAGGGACATATGCCCACATTGTATTTATGTGTTTATACTTTGATGATTTTATAATTAATAATGCTTTGAATGGCATGAGTTCACTTTCAGTTTAAATTAGTCGACATGTTTTACATCAAGCTCATGGTGTGGTTTTTAATTCAAATAAATTATATAGAATAAATGGTTCCATTTTAGTATAATTGTTCATGAACATAACATACTTGTAAAATTTGTCTCCTTTCTTCCCTCTGACTCCTTCCTGTATGCTCTTCCTAAATGAGAAAAATCCTTTTTTGTTATCTCTGTTTTCTTTCATGCATTAAGTTATCTGTCTCTGTTGTCAAAAGGAGCAGAAATAACTAAAATGCTCCATCTAATGAAATGGCATTTAATTCTGACAGTATTTGAATATGCATGTCACCATATATATGCTAAACATCTACATTGATATAGACATAGATATTTTTATAATGACCAACACATAAAAGATATTTCTTCTTCTAATGTCATCTTAAATGAGTTTATATGACTCATTTAATAAAGTTTCATTCAATGAACTACTCCATAGAATATAGTCAGCCCAACCTGTACCTAGACCAGACAGACACGTGTGACCCTTGCTCTTGCTACCTTCGATGTGATCCTCCACATTTCTTTGGAGTCTATCCATAAGACTGTTACTGGCTATATCACTGGAGCACAGTCTCCAGAGGAATAAGCTTGAGTTAAATCAATCATTTATTAGTCAACCAGTGTATGGTATTGCATCATTAACAACAGAAAATATACTAACACAATTACACATGAACACTTTTCATGGATCACCATATTAGAGCCCTCTTCGGCACATTTCCCTCACACACTATTTTTAACAGACCCTTCTTAGGAAATTGGAATGGATTACCCAGTAGGATATAGGAATCTTTCCTTTGATGGTCTGTGCTGACCTTGAGTTTTAGGTATATAGAGACAAGCCTAGGCATCCCATATACATCTTATATTCATACTCATGCTTCCACAGATGATATTCCTCAGAGTTAAAGAATAAAGAGCCCATATGTTACTTTCAACGGAAGAATTGGGAAAAGTAATATGCAAAATATAAGCATAAGGATAAAACCATACCCTAGCTACAGACCCTTTAGCAATAAGGAATTCTGGGTAAATATTTGTCACATTCTGTATACTGAACTTTTATAAATTTCATCACAAGTTTAAAAATTAGTTTTTCTCAAATATCAAAAAATTAATAAGACTCTCTATAAAACAAACAAATTGTTTTCAAGTCTTATTGAGTTGTTCATAGAAACAAAACTGCTTACTAAGTCCCTATTTATAGAAATAAATTTCTGGTCATGTGAAATAAAATACAGGCTATACATTATATAAAATTTTTATAAATAAACATAATTTATATAAAGCAATAAGTACTCAGCAATATATCAACTAAATATCATATGTTTATTTTTATATATGTTAACAGTATAAAATAAAATAAAATAAAATACAAACTGGTGAAATCGATAACTTTAATTCATACATGTTTTCTTTGTTTGTGAACTTTTCTGGATTGAACATTTTGACAAGAGGCTTTTAAAGTGCTAACCTATAACTCATTCTGTTACCTGTAATTAGCAGTTTGAGATCTGGCTACATGTACAATTTGATTATAAACTGAAAATAAACTTTACATGTCACTTATACCCTGTTAACGTAGATGGGTGAATTCATTTTTTGTTTCCCTGCCTTGATTTTCCACACAAAAATATCAATACATTACATTCACAGAGGGATTCATCATTTGCCAAAAATATCAATATAACATTGTCACTCACAATACCTAGCATCCCATCATTGCGTTCAAATGCCATCCCATTTTACAGATAAAGAGCTGCTTAGGCCCAGCCAGCCAGGGCCAAGAATTATATTCACTAGAGTGCTTATGACTAAAAGCCATCTTTTCTTCCACTTCTGTTGCACATATTGTTCACATTCATCATATACATGAATACACACACACACACACACACACACACACACACGCATACACACACTAACACACACACACACAAACACATGTAGACATATGTATGTGTGTCCACACATATGTGTAGATGTATAATATATATGTAAATATCTGAGTAGGAATATTTTTTAATATTCTTACAACATCCAAGTCTACCATCCCATATATATTATAGAGAATAAAATACTAAGCCTTAAAAAAGTATAGGGTACATATTTGGCTTTCAACCAAATGATTAATTCTGGGAAATGCTATAAAAGGTCCCATATAAGGGGCAGATGATCATTTCCTTGAACAGGTTTAGAATGATTACCATCCTTACCACAATTCTTGTGATAACCACAATAAAATAAATATTGCTTATTTACATTAAAGTTATTGACATTATGAATTTTGTCCAAAGGCTCTATATGGCTGGAAATCACCAGGAGCTATCAGAGAAGATTAAAATAGTTAACTAATTTATAATCAAGTGTTAAGGCATTCTCAATGTTATTTACAGAAGAAATAAATTAAAAGCATATATTTCTAGTCCATTTCCTAATAAAAGTACAATACTTGCTCTTCATCATCAAATATTTCTGATTTTGCAGTATCGTGAAATATGATAGATTTCTACTACTTTCAGTAAAGAATAGACACTGAGAAGACATTCTTCCCTTCCTGTGGAAGCCTATATGCAAATTAGCATACAATAATCATCAGAAATAATAATGTTTCTTCTCTCTTTATAGCGGAAAAAAACATGGAATTTGGGTTTGAAAAAGAGAAGGAAGTAAAAATTATGTTTAGTTTCTACTTTTCAGGCTTATCGACCACCTACACCAATTCTGGCTTTGTGATCTATTTATTTGCCGCAAAGTCTGAGAATTTATATGCTCTGGAATGTTGTATTATAGGGTCCTGGATAGGCTTGCAAGAATTAACAAGCTAGAACTTAAAAAAATCAGTGAAATTAGATTTTCTAATTGTATTAGATTGTGTGTGTGTGTGCCCCATTGTATAGAGCATACTTGTTATGCTTATTTTTTATTTGAAACTCAGATTATATCTCCAGTCTCCATTTTATCTGGTATAATAAAAGTTACCCGCTTTCTTATTTGTTTTAAGCCATGGTATATTCTGTAATACCTCAAAAATCTGTAGCGTTCATGTCTACAGATTGTACTTGGCTTGCATGATCTACCTAAGTCCATCAAGGAACTTGATGGCCCAAGGACCTTTGAGTTTGATCATGGGACTAAATTTAAACTAAAGACACATGAAACAAGAGCAAGCTCATGCTTCTCCATTGACAGCAGTTGTGCTGAGTTTGTACTAGAAACTAGAATAGCTTATGATTGGATTTCTATGAGTTTCAGTTGGATGACAAATCATAAATGTTTCCCAAATGCATCCGATGTGATTGAAGCCAGAGTGGGGAACCAAAACTAAGCAATTGCTCTTCAATAATTAACAACCCTTAAAATAGACATCTATCTCCTTTCCAAAAATCTCATGATCAATTTTGTTCAAAAGGCAATAATAAATATATAGCACCTTAATAGGCCCCTCATGGGCTACTACTTTTACCAATGAAACAAGTGTGTCACATTTATTCAATTACCTGATCTAAAAAATTCGCAAAATGGATCTTCAGTACTGTAGTTGAAAATATTTTTATTGATTAAATATATTTCTAGATATGTGATTATTTTCTTAATGCTGTTTTATAAGCATTGTTGCTTTTTTTGTGATATTCTTAATTCCTTTACCAAATATATAAAAAAGAAGCTCCAGGGTGGATTTAAAATGTGAGGAGAATGGGAGAAGGGACCATGGTCAGTAAGAACCATCCAAGGAGAAGAAAATAAAAGATGTAAAGAGAGTAATGCAGAAGGTGGAGGAAGGCATATGGGAAATGACTAAATTAGAAGATGTTTCATTTCGTTACATCACAGATAGCTTTTTAGGACATGCTTTCAAGCCAAACAAAAGAAAGAAGTGTCTCTCAATAGTCAAAGAGTGTCTGCTGTGCATAAGACCTATGACTTTTGGAAATCTCCCTAACTTTTCTGTACATACACAACAGACAACACTTGCTCTTCAGTGCCAAGGTTCTTGTAAGTCTTTAGAGAAATCTCTTATCTTGTAGAATAGCCATTCATTAAACAGTCACTGGCCTTGTAACAGCTGAGCATAAAGCTTGTAGACAATGAACCACATTTGCTTTTATGTGCCTTGATGAAATTTTGGCATCCACTCCAAAGACAGAGAAAGAAGGGAAAAAAGAGCAATTTATACCTGACCATAAAACGATATAATGGCTATTGAAAATAATGTGTTGGAATAAGAAACACTTAAATGATCACATTAACAAAGCACAATTAGAATTCGGTTTCTCCCTAGTCTCCCCTGGAGGTTCATAAACCTACAGTCAGAGGCAATAGAAATGTCCTATTAAATTGGACCAGAAAATGTCTTAGATCAGATGTCACTTTATCTTTTTCCCTTATTGCTTCTCCATTTAATAAATAGTAAATTTCTAGATATTAGACTAGATATTAGTATAATAATGTAGGTTTTAAAAACTCAAAAAAATTCTGAAACTCTTTTACCTCTTTTCAGGTATAATATATGGCAGAGTGGGAAAGAACGTTAAGGGTGGTGATAGATGAGTGACAAGAAACTTAATTCAATTATTTTAAAAAGTGATAAAATTATAACTCATCACAAAACAAATAAAAGTAGCTGGATGGAAAGATAGGTAAGAATATAATAGATAGATAGATAGATAGATAGATAGATAGATAGATAGATCAATAGAAGATAGATAGATAGATAGATAGATAGATAGATAGATAGATAGATAGATAAGGCTTATACACTGTCCAAAATAAGTATATCCCTATAGCCATTTAGATATATATTTATAAAAATAAGAAAAAGTCCACATTTCAAAAGACACATTATAATTCTACTTTTACATGCAATTTAAGATTAGCAGAGATTTTTTTCATTGAAAGCTGACTTAAAATATATTTTTATAATAACACATTATGTATAAAGATTATAAAGTACATACTATTGTTTAAAAATGTGTGGATTTTGTCATTTAAAAATGTTACTTTTTTCATTCTTAAAAGACATCAAACACTGTGTTCTACTCCTGTGGTTTGTCTTATTACAGTCAAGATCTGAAAGTTTACAATTATAGGAGAGGAATACCTTTTCTATTTTGTTGTCCTATCAAAGTTTTGAGGACCATCGAATCCAAAGCCTTGCATATGAGAGTCTAATATTTTGCTATTGAGCTATATCTCCCAGTAGAATTCCACTTAATAACCTTTATTTCTGAACTGGTAGAATGCAGGCAATAATGGATCATTTATAAAGTATTATGTACCTGGGCTCAGGCTGGATCACATTAGGACTGAGTTCCTAGATAAAAGAGGAACTTGAAAATAAGCCATATTGTTGATACTTTCAAACGTCACAAAACCTTAAAAAAAAATATGCAATTTCAAGAGAAATTAGTTTGTCTCTGGTTTAATAGAGAATCCAGGTAAAACATATAGATATAATTTATGTGTTAGGTGGACATTTTGTGGAATCTCAAAGTCACAATCAAAAGAAAATCTAGTTGGCATGATACTGGAACATTGAGAAACAAAATCAAAATTACAAGGCTCTCCTTGAAACCGTGCTTTTATGAGTTTTACCTGTCTGTAAGCTTTGTGCCTGACCTTCAATACCTATGAAGTGATAAGAACTAAACCAGATGAGTAACGACAACAATTGTGTAGACACAGGATTCATAACAACTGAGTTTTAGGTTTTCTTCAAGTTCTGATTGAATTACTGTACAATACTATTACAGTGGTTTATTGTGTAATTGAAATGATGTAATTTTAATATTTCAAATGAAAACAATTTGATTACTAAAGCATTCAAAGAGCAAGTGGCTCTTATTGTCAGCCTATCCATTGGTCAAGAAGGGTGAAGCAAAGAATAGGGGTTAAACACTTGTCTAGACATCACTATTGATGATGTTTCAGTTCTGGTTTGAGATTGTCAACCCTAGAGTCAGCATCACTCTTCTCAAAAGACTAATAAAAAAAGGTGACATTCAGATAAGAATCTTCCCAGAGAAAATAGTATCTACTCTTCTTGCCTTACTCATCTCATCTATTTCTCTTTAAATTAGCTACTGAATGAAATCTAAATAACAGTGTAATTAGTTATCAATAATGATGTGGGTGACTAAAATGGCAACAACTCAATAAATTCAACATGAACATGTCTGTAAGGTTCCAATGTGCCCCCCTCTTTCTTACACACATACACACACACACACACACACACATACACACACACACAGACACCCATACACAAAAAGATATACATCATAATATGTTATAAATAATGCATTATTATTATATACCGAATGTTGAAATAACAATCAAATGGACATAAACCTTTGAAAAAGTAAAACAACAAAAATCAATCTACAGAATCAACAGTGTTTGAATGTAAATAATTCCATAATTAATGCATCTAGAGAAAAGAAACTCAAGCATTGTTACATGAGATAAAGCCATGATGTAATTTAGGAAAAGGAGCAAATATATCCCTGGTTATTCTCCAAAGTCATCATCTGCTTATTTCTTTTGTTTTATTGTTTGCTTGGCCTTGGGCCAAAGACTGAGCCTCCAGGATTGTATAAGCTAAGCATGTTCTTTACAGATGATCTGTATGTATCTCCAGACCCAGCTCATTATGTTGGTTATTTTATATTTTTATGAAATTATGTCTCAAGTATTGCAGCAACTTCAATTTCATGTTAAAACAACTAACCTTTTATGATTTTTCATCAACGTGCATAACCAGTCTATGATTGTTTTGACTAAGAGTGGCCCCATAGGCCATGTTTGCTTGCTTGGTGCCCACTTGGTGAACTATTTGGAAGGATTAAGAGAAATGGATTTGTTGGAGTTGATGAGGTCTTTTTGAAGGAGATGTATCACTGGGAGTAGACTTTGAGGTTTCATAACCCCACCACAGGCACTTTCAAACACCCGTATCTGCCTATGAATCAGGATGTAGCTCTCAGCTACTTCTGTAGCACCTTGCTTCTTACACATAATGACATGTTCCCTGTCATGATAATGGACTAATCCTCTGAAACTGTAAACAACCACCCACCCCACCTCCAATTACATGCTTTCCTTTCTAGAAGTTGTCTTGTGCACAAGGACTTTACAAAGCAATAGAACAATGTCTAAGACACAACCTCACATCCCTCCACTGAACCTCTCAAGAAAGTGACAATTATATTTTCAACCAGATATAAGATAGCACATTTCTCTACTAGGAAGTATACAGCCAAACACAAGTTCACAGCCCCTTGTCCCACCTGTACAGAAGAAAATGCAGTAAATCTAGGAAAGGAACACCCACTAGGACTCCTAACAAGCTCTTCTGACAACATGAGTGCCCAATAAACGCCACTTACTATCTCCCGTGATAATAAAAACAGCATGTAATTTTAAAAACAGAAATGACAGTGTCAAGACAAGTATTCTTAAATATAATCTATAGCAAGTATATTTATAACACTTAGATATATGTATGTTATCTGTGTAGAATCTTTCAGCTGAAAGAAAATTCATTTATATCTTAGTGCTTAGTCTCTGAAGAGGAAACAATTCACTGAGAACCTTTTAGCAATCCTGATACTACCACATACTTTTTAGTTTTCAGATGAAGAATTTCAGCCTCAAGGACAGTCAATACCTGTTCTGTAGAAGTTTGTGTCTATTTATACGTCATACTTTACTAAGGGTACTTTTTTATATACTTAATTTGGTACAATAGAACAAAGATACCACTGTTTACAGAGATCCACCTAGCATATTTTCAGTCAAGAATTACTATTTTCATATGTAAAACTGGTAGAAGTTACATTCACTAGCCATACAATTCTTATTTTTCCTTTGTTCTGCATTGTTTTTGACAAGCTTTGCTGTCAAAAGTATAGAGCACATACATGCATGCAGACACAACACTCAGAAAAATAGAAAATAACTAAAACCATGCAACATATCCTTATGAGTATGCTGCCAAAGTTAAGAGATACTCTAAGATGTTTAAATTTTAGGTTATAATGTGTTGGTTTTGTCCTGTGATTAGAAATTTAACTCAGTTATAGTCACTCAATTACTCAGTAACTGGGTAAGTAAGAAGTTACAGAGAAGGAAAGGATGCCATGAAGATTCAGCTGCCCCCAGAATATAAGCCACATCTGAGCAAAGGATTGAGGAAACACATTGCACTACTGCTACAAATTAAAATCTAAAATGATGTCAACCTATCTGACAACAGACTGTCAAAGAGAGTCTCTTCAGGACCAAAATTCAGAATTGTGAACTGAAGCCTCGACTTACTTGATAAAATCAACCAACTATCACATACAACAACAACAACAACAACAACAACAATAATAATAATGATAATAATAACCCCACGAACAAAGATCCTAAAAGGAGAAGCAGCTGGTGGGAGTATCAGATGTAGTATCAGAAGGGAACAGATGTAGTAATGATGACGCATTATTTGGTCATTGTCCTATTATTTGGCCAGTTGGTTAGATGAGAGGCATAGAGACAAGGATTCTGCATATATTAACAATGGTGCCGAGTTGCCATATTTCCAAATCATAGTTTCTGGGGCCCAACCACATCTGTAGCTAGATGAAGTTAAAAATGTAATTTGTGAAAAAGGTGATTATGGAAAAACTCAAGATTTACTATAGTGTTATTTCTTCAAGCATTTCAAATAAAAATCAATATTTAACCATTGGAAATGCCAAATAAAGACTCATGAAATTGTATTTCAAATTATAATGGAGGATAGTAACATCTGAGAAATTCAGGGTGGACTTTCTTTGGTTCCTTGACTATGTCAAGGAAATACAGAAAAAAAAAATTGCTTGTTTTTATATTTGTCAGTAAGTACTATAAACAGTAGTTAAGTATTAATAAATAAGTAGTTAACATTTATACAATGATTCATTTCTGTTAAAATATGCATCAACTGTTCATTTATTATTTATCATTGCCTTCACAACAGAAAATGAGTACAGCCAGAATTGTCATTGTTTTTTTAAATATTACTTTGATTTTCACTACCAAGATCATAAATAAACTATTATCTTCTGCATAGGAAAAAATCATGATGAAAAATGAACCTTGGCCTGGCCTACTGGCACATTCCACATGAGCAAAATGCTCAGCACCAGCCTCTGTACTTAGGAAAGCATTGCCTACATGTGCTGTTCAGGACTGAGAGGACCATACAGCCAAGGCACTCATCACCCAAATTGGTTGAAATATCTCATTGTTAGGTTCTCATCCCATAACCAATGTACAGCTCTTGTCTCACAGTGTTATAATCAGAAATTTGACCACACTAGCATAGACTTAAGTACAGTTATGGAAACAAAGTAGTATTTAAAAATCTTTGTGAAATTCAAGCTTCTTTTTGGTGTGATATTAAGAGACCGTTGGCTAAATCTCTAAGAATCCATGGAAATGTATATGGGTTTTGAAATACTGCAGATATTATTGTTCATAATAGATATTCACATAGCAGTCTCAGCTTTTAAAATTAATGTGACTTAATCAGATGGCACATTACTTATCATGAAGTAGCACCGTACTTCTAGCATCATGTGATAACATTGAAAATTCAAGACAAAAATTGTGTGCACTGTACCCAAGCATTGTGTTATCATCTGCTCGAAACACACTAGACTCCTATACTAGACTCCAGACAGGTTGCTTCCCCTACTGGTTTCCAGCCTCATTAGTATTTGGACAAGACTTGTGAGTTCTTCCTATTTGAGCACACTCATGAGAAAAGCAGAAATGATAATGCTGATATCAGATGAATTAAGGCAAAAATATTTTGGTATCCACACAAATCCATAAAAAATTAAGGAGACGTAAAATAGTAAAATGATACATTGAAGATATATCTAGTTAGTTATGAAACCCAAGTTCCAGGAGCTGGCTTGGCCTGCCCTGACTATCACAGGCTGTTTTCTCTGTGGGAGGCTTGTCTTGGGTATTAACTGTTCTTAGAACCATCTGACAGTCCAAGAACAGGACATTGGCAATGGTTCTTCTTCATCTCCAAGAACGCTCTGCAGGCTTCAGCCCATTTTTCCCACTCCTCCACTATGCACTTTTTGGTCTTCAGATGAATTTCTCAGAAAATGTGTCAGAATCACAGAGCCCAACTGCTAAAGACAGGAAGCAATTAAATATGTAAATCAAGGAAACAGCACTGTGGGATGACATTCAGCTCTGTGCTCGCCCCAGCCCCCACCCCTTGCCTTTGACTCCGCTCCTCTTCCCCCTGGGAAGGAGGTTAGTGAGAGATCTTCTTCCATCCTGCTCCCTGCTACAGGTTTTTTATTCTCTACCACCTGCCCTAGGCATTCTCATCAATTATTAATCAAGTATACATGAATATGCATAAAAGCCTGTCTCTGGGTTTTATTAAGTTTCTTTTCTTTTCTTTTCCTTTTTTTTCTTTCTTTTTTTTTTTTTAAAGAGTATGTTCTGTGCCACAGCAGAGAAAAGATCAGGTGGCTGAAGAAGGAGAAAAATGAGAAGTTTGAGTTTATTTTTCATTCTCAACTTGGAAGTAATGAGAACATAATGAAACTACTTTTTATGCCGGTTCCTTTGTTTAAGATTCCCCTTCAAATCTATTTCTAAAACAATATGTTAAAAGATTTCCACTTTAGGCAATGCACTGGTCTGGAATATAAGGTAGGTTTATCAAGACTTATAGAGGATAATATTGGCTAGGACATGGCTGGGCAGGTTCATTTCATATCATTGTACAGATGAACATTCCCCTCCCAGGGATGCTATCTTCTGCCACATTGTCACCATACACATCAAACATTAGTTCAGTGTTGGTGTTCTGGGTACATCTGTGAAGCCCAGAGATCAATTTCCTCTGCTCTGTGAAACACTGGTTTAAATCACAAAATAATTTTATTCTTCTATTTTTATTTCCTTACAAAATGATGGCTTCTATAACATAAGATGAGTCTGTAAGCACTAAACACAATTATTGCATCAGAGCATGTTGATCATTTTCTCTCAGGTAGCATTCCTTTACCCTGCTGAGGATGTCATAGGAAGATACTGTACCTTATTGATGATGTCATTCAATGATGTTTTACCTCCCCTTTATGAGATACATAATGAATTCTTTACAATATCTTCTTCCCATGCTCTATCCACCATGAATAAAATCCTAATAGAGAAACCAAGTTCATGTCTAAATTTGTCCATGCTACTCAAATTTTGTTTGGAATAAAAGAATAAATAGCTAGACGGTGGTGGTGCACACCTTTTGCCGTAGCACTTGGGAGGCAGAGGCAGGCAGATTTATGAGTTTGAGGCCAGCCTGGTCTACAGAGTGAGTTCCAGGACAGCCAGGGCTACACAGAGAAACCTTGTCTCGAAAAAATACAAAACAAAACAAAACAAAAAAGAATGACTATATAGATGAGTAAGAAAAAATAAGGATGTCTTTTAAATAAACTAACATGAATATACAATCAAATCACTTGTGTTTTCAAACAAATTAATAATAATAAAACCAAGAGCTTTAACATTTCTGTCTTTAATACAATCGTTTGGTATTTATTTTCTACTATGTGTATGAGGAATTGGAATGCAGGTATGCATTTGGACAATGTGTACAACTGGTTCCCTTAGAGGTCAGAAAAGCATCTTGGATCCCCTAGAATGAATGGCTGTTAGCTGCTGTGTGGGTGCCACACAGAAGCTGAAGGCACCTCTCTGTAGGAGCACCAAGTGCTCTAATCCACTGGTCTATCTCTCCCGCCCTTATTAAAATATGAGTGCTCCATTCCTCTGTCTGTTTTCTCCACATTGCTTTACTATAGCTGACCATATGAACCTGACACAAATGCATTGTCAACCTGTGTTAAGTTAAAATGATGTGTCATCATAAAAGGGTATTTAGAAGTCAAATTTTGTTTTGTTATTACAGCTGCTTATTTTCTCCTACTAGTATAATAACCATACATTTCTACACATCAATTTATTTAGCCAAAAGCACAAGGGAAGCTTCTTGTGGTTTATGTCATCTGTACTTTATTCAAGATGTATGATATATTCTTTCCACACATCTTCCTGTCTTCCTGACTTTGGGTCTTGTTATCTAAGCCACTTAGTGTCTATATGATTTAAATATTTTTATACATAAAATAAGGCTTTCAGATTATATAGACTCCAAGATTAATCAAAATTAAAATTTACTTTGATAAGAGGAACTCAAAAGAAATATAATTATTTTATTATATTTTTGCCCACAGTACTTGTTTCTCGTTTGTCATTAAACTTAATGCCAAATCAATATTACATTTTAGTTTAGAATTTTCTGCTTCATTCCCTTTATTCCAAAGAATATCAGATTTAACCTACAAGAACTGTGTTTTTGCTTAATATGTTATTGAAAAATCTAATTATATAGAGTGCCATTTAGGTAGAAATGCCAATTTTCTATAATAAGGGTCACTATAATAATATTTAATATCTCTGTGACTTTTTACCAGTTAAAATGCCCTTTAAACATATAAGCTTTCTTTGTTTCAGATTCAAGAATGAATCATTACACTTTGATGATCATTTCATCACAGCAGACATTGTCATTAAATTTTCCTGTTTAACAGTCTCATTAATTTATCACTGTTTTCCCGACTCACCCTGATACATTTATTCAGTGAACTGCTATTTTGAATACAAACAGCAGTGGCAACTGAGCTGTATGTCGGCTGCTATGTAGAGTATAAGGTTGTACAGGCTCTCAAAGGGTTGAGACTCTAGAAGCTTCCACAGTGGCTGTAAACAAGTAACTACAAAACAAAATGGAAAGTTCTAAAGCCCCAGGACAATTTCCACAGGTCTAGAGAAAGGAGTTTACCTTCCCCTTCCAGCTGGAATGATCAAGATTATTTTAGAGAAGGGAATTGGCCAGGCTGGCCTTGAACTCTTGATCCTTCTGCCTCTGCCTCCTTCAGCAAATCCTACTGGTGTGCACCATGAGGGTTATCCAAGGAAGTCCACGGAGTATAAGGAAGAAGATCAATAGGAACAGGCAAACAGATAAGAGAGAGAGCTCCCCTTACTACTTCCTCAATTCCTTTTCCCTTTTCTACTATTAGGTATCACAAAGGCAAGAGAATTTTAAAAGTAGAGAAGGAGGTGGGAACAGATAGAAAGATCCCTGAAAACAGAGAGTGAGATAATTCAGTGTAATCTACATTCAAGGGTTATAATTATCCCACATGTTCTAGATAAAGCACTGTAGTCCTTCAACAATAACTGCTAAGGCTCACCTAAACTTAAATCCAGCTCATGCACAGAAATGCTTCTATAGTAAACCATCACTGAATTTTAAAAGAATAATGATTCTTTTTTCCTTATGTATCAAGACTTACACCGCTTTCTCTCATTCTCTCTGTCTCATCTGTCTCATCTGTCTCTGTCTCTGTCTCTGTCTCTGTCTCTGTCTCTGTCTCTGTCTCTCTCTCTCTCTCTCTCTCTCTCTCTCTCTCTCTCTGTGTGTGTGTGTGTGTGTACATGTGTGTGTGTTTGTGTGTAGGAGTGGGAGGGTGAGTGGGGGTATGTGGAATAATTCTACTTCATAACTACATATATGTACAACTTGACATTTCAAGGAATAAATAACTCCAGGTGATGGAAATTTTTAAATAAATCATTGTCAAGTGCTCGGAGATTGTTGCATGCACATGTACCTGGTCTGACCCTGAGTGTGAGATTTTTCATTCACAATGGAAATAGGCCTGAAAGCAGGAAGGCAGCATAACCACATAGAGTACCATGAGAAATGAGGCAATGGGGCTTTGAACATGCAGTTGCCCAAAGCAGTCAAGAAAAATGATTTTTCAGTCTGACATAATAGAAGTACCTAGAGAGATCCATTTTTCATCCTGACATGACTAAGATAATAAGTCAAAAGTTAAAATATGTAATATGAGGCATAACACAAAGAAAACTATTTTTATTTCAGAAATGGCAAAGCGGACCCTGCTACATGTTGATGAAAACAGTTATTCCTTTTCTTATGGAAGCAATCTAGTGATTTCAAAATATTTTTAAGAGTAGGCTTTATTGAAAAAATAATAAGAAAATGTACAAAATGCAGTTTGAGTTTTTGTGGATGCTTTGAGACTATATTTTCAGTAGAGTTTGCCTTTCATGAAGAAATCATGATTGAGAGAAACTTTAAAAAGAAGTGAAAACTTTCATGATGAAGTTTGAAAATCTTTTATCTAAAGTTGTATCTCACATATCATATTCTTTATCCAGGCCAAAAGATTAAACTGGTGTTAATTTAGTAATTTTACAGTAGACCAAATATAGATATAACTTAACTTTTATACGAATCATCTATAAAACTACTACATAAAAACATGAGAAATAAATTTCTATTATTTCTATTAGATATTCTAAATAAATATTCTATTGGATCCAACCTAGAATTATAAATGATTAGAAATGCAGGTCAAAAGTTTCAAATTAGGAAAGGTGTTACAGATTAACTCACTAAAGAATAATTTTAAAAGCCTTATATAGGAAGCCAACATACTCCCACCAGAGATACCTGGGTTTGAGCCAAATATACAAATTGTATCCACCATAATACAAAAGTCTATCTATCATCATCGAGGCATGTAGTTTAGGGCTTATTGGATTTCTTCCTTTAGAAAGGTTAGCTTTTATATGGTAATGGAATAAAAGTTGGCAAGCATCCATAAAAATAAGTCAACGTTATCAGAATTCTTCCAATTTCCAATTCATGGGAGGCAGGAACAAGTTTATCAATGTATGTGTGAGTAGATTGGGAGTAAGTTCCTGAAGCATTATGAATTCTAGTGGTTCTTGTTTTCACATTTTCCTGGAAATTCAACACTGATATCACTGTCAAGGCTACATTTTCTGCCCATATATAACCTCTAGAAAATTCCTTGGCTGAGCTTTTTTTTTTCCTTTTTATCCATGCTGTTATTGACAGATAAAGACCTATTTCCTCCATTTTCTTTTTTCTCCAGAGCCCTTGGCTCTGCTTGCAAAGTGTCTTCACTAATGTGCATATTGTCACTCTCACCTTCCATGACAAAACAGTATGATATTTATAGACCATCCAACGTGTATCTTTAGCCTCATAGTTGAAAGGACTTTTACCCTTGTATTTTTATTTTGCAACTGCTTATATTACCCCCAAATTGGATGTGTTTTTGTTTGGTAATTCAATACACAGACTGAAGACATTAACATAAAGTTGTATAGTATTACTCAACCACTGTAGCTATTCCTTCTTATTTTTAACTTATCTTTACTCATTTGCTAAACCAAAAATATGGATTACATCCAATATGCTTGAGCCTGTGTATTTCTTTTGTTGAATTCCTCTACTCTCCTTCACCCTTCTCTCTCTCCCTCTCTTCCTGTCTTTGTATCATACAAGAATCCTTAAAGACACTCTGTGAAACTGAATGCAGGTATCAGCACTGCACTGCTGCTTCTGCCACTGTCTCTGGAAGCCCTCTTCATTACTAATGTATCTACTAAAGAATCAAATGTAGATCAACTTTTTGTGGATACCCTATTCCATCTTTGTATCCTGTAGTTTAGTAGCTATATAATTCATCTCCATTTTAGATCATAGAAGCCGTATTTACCTTTTCCATTTTTTTACTAATCTATCATTCAATTTCCAACAAATATAAGGAATCTTGCAAGCCAGTCAAGGATACACAGAAACCTCAGTATTAAAGAGCCTTTCTAGGTGGAAAGATCAGATAATAAAGTGTGTATATAGATCTAGAAGCTAGACTAGACAAAGGCACAATCAAGGGAAAGGTCATTATTCTCTGTCTTCCACATGGAAATTAACAGTTCTTCTTATCAAGTCCATGATGTGAAGAATAGATCTGGAAAAGTATGGGTTCAAGTCATCTTGACAAGTCAGAAAATATCCTTTCCAGGATATCAAGAGATAGCCTCTCTTTTGTACTCTCAGAATTAATTCCACATCTTGACAAAATGCAATTGAAAATACATTCTAATATAAAGCCCCAAATTCAAACACCCAGAACAGTTGATTAAAAGGTAAGGAAACAAAGAATTTGTCATCAGAGTACACAGCTATGATAGAGTCTGAAATTTTCCAATGCAAAGGAGTAATGCCTCTTGAGGACATGAACATTGGTGTATCCTTACTCTTACAACCCATTGAGCCTCTCAAACTGACAATCATTGGTGATGCATAAAACTTTCTTTGTCTCCTCTCCCCAAGGACTAAGCTCCCTCTTTCTAACCCCTCACCCATCAAAAATACACTGAATTCTTAAAGGCAAAGGCTCCTGCATATCTACTAAATTGCACCCCTCTGCATATGACACAACTACAAGTCTGTCTCTCAGACAGAATATGGCAATTATACACCTTAGTTTTGTTACTTTATACTCCTTTCATGATCATTTATTTTCCAATTATATTTAAAGTATAAATATCATAAACTCTTACCTGTTTCTATTTTAGGGTTCCTTTGAGGTATGAGAGAAGTATTCAGCAGATGGTGGTGGCAATTAATATAGAAGAGAACTGAGTGAATCTGGATTTTAGTAATTCCTTAAATAAATCATAGTGGCTACCTCTGCCCACTGCTTTACCATGAACAGTTAAGCTGGTATAAGATGATCATTCTATTAAAGAGACTGCAAAGCTCCAGACAAATTCTTTTGATATTTAGTACTGTTCAAATTTTTACTTCAAAATGTTGCCATATTCATTGATTGATTGACATATACTGTTTTAATTAATTGATGATCTTTCTGCTAATGTCATTCATCTGTAAATGAACTGGTTTACTTATTAGTTTTCAATGAGCAGAAATAAACATAGATCACAGAAAACTCTCTCTCTCTCTCTCTCTCTCTCTCTCTCTCTCTCTTTCTGTGCATGCGTGTGTGTGTGTGTGTGTGTATGTGTGCATGTGCATGCAGATATGCAGTTATGTGTGCAGGAGCACATGCAAGGATGCACACAGCCGCAACAGACTGATGCTCTTTGATATCCATTTTATTATTTGAGACTAGGTCTCTCATTGAACTTGGAGTTCACAGGTTCAATGAGGTTAACAAGTAAGCAACCATGGGAATTCTCCTGTCTCTGCAACTTAAGCACTGTGATTACAGGCTCATGCCATTGCCATAATTTTTTTTTCACATGAGTTCTGGGGTCAAAACTCAGGTTCCTGTGCTTGTATGTCAAGTACTTCATCAACAAAGTCACACTCATATCCTAGATGAGAGACCTTCTATCTACCAGGAGTCTGAGTGTAAATCTTTCTCTATTAATGGTGAGTCATGGGCCCTGAGACACCATGACTTATCTAAGGTCACAGAAGATAGTTAGTGACAATTCCACATGGCCTGTGCTGTTGACTCAAGCCCAGAGTTCTTTCCACTTTAATAGCTGCTGTCACTTTTAATATTGACTTCAGGTTAAACATCTTGTTTCATGAGCAGTACCAAGGTAATCCTTATACCGTTTAAGGACAAGAAATTAGATATCATTATTGTCTTTCTGAGATGTAAAATCTAAATTATAAAGATGAAGAAAGTTGTTTAAGGTGGCATATATTTTCATATTCAAACTACAATTTGATTCCAAGCTAAGTATCCAAATATTTTTAATTCATAAATTTAGGTTATCTGCACTATATCAGTCTATAGCATTTTAGTCTATCCAATATGCACTATAAGTCTTGACCTTGGTCTGATACTGTTTAATATACTTTTTTGTAAGAAAAGAGTATATGTATATCTTTTGCTTACCTGAAATAATCCCATATGCACCACTGTTAAGGACTTGCTGGATTGTCTTTAAGTGTCATTAAATATATGACTTAATGGTAGTTAAAGTATTCTTAATTCTTTTAACTCTTTAGTCTGATATTGATATGAATAAACCTTCAATAGTGAAGGCATGTCCATCTTTTAAAATATAAATAATACTACGTTGTTACTGAGATAATTTCATTCCTTCTGGGTGACTTGTATACACTTCTCTATATTTATTATGTTTATATGTGTATATGTATCATGGTGACCAAGTCTAACTGGGGAATTTGAGCTTTATATTTTAAAAATAGTATTATTTTGCAGTTGTCCAGAACTAAGTTTAGGATCCAAGTTTGCCTGTTTTATCAATTCATATTTAAATCTATATGTTAAAGCAATAATTTCTTTTTAATTCTTACCACTATCATGACTCCCATAATACCTCCCATTCATCATGGCTCATTCTCTCATCCAATAAATCCCATAATTTGTTTCCACTCACCACTATCTTTTCATAGCCATGGATGGCTAGGTCATAACACAAACACAAAAAATACAAACATATAGCTCAAAGAATCAGTGTGTCATTTGACCTATCTTGCAAGAAAACCATTTTCAAAAGCCTTTTCTTGATTGCCAATTCATTTATTAGGTGCTTTTGACTGCTATAAATGCTACCGGATCATTCTCGTACAATAATTTGTATTTCCCTAATGTTTCAGGTTCTTATATACTTTTAAATATAGAATGATTCACTAGAAAACTAGCATAAACTGGCATTGCCCCTCTTATGATATTTTCTGCTAAATAATGTGATTTTAAAAATTTTATTTATGAAACACACTATTATCAGTCTTAATGGTGTTCATGGCATGATAACTCAAATATGTTTTTCACACTAAGTGATCTACATCACTCTAATATTATTAAAGTGGGATGAAGTTATAAAAGTGTTGAGGTAGAATGGCCATTTTATTCAAAGTTTAGATTCTACACTCTGGTTTGGCCACTTAACCTGTTGAATCCTAGACCATTTAGATGATCTCCCAGAACTCCACTACTTCTAACAAAATGAGAATAACCTCATTTTTAAGAATTATCTTGCAAGTAATGTACAAAAAAATGACAGCACATCTTTACCCTATATCCCCTTCAGAAATAAACACTTGGAAACTCTCCAAAGTATATTTATGCAGTTCATTCATATTGACTGCTGAATATGGTTTGAGTCATAGGATTTAAGACAGTTTTCCTTTAAAAATGATAGAAAAGGTGAACTTCCTCTATTTAGTGGTGATAATTATATTCATAGAGGAAAAGAACATTAAAGGATAATACCAAGTTTGGGGCAAGCTTGAGAGAGGAAAAACTTTTCCCCATAAATTACTTACTCTGAGGTAGAAAGTATACTTAGAGCAGATCATTCAAAGACAACTTTTTCTGAAGGTCCTTGAGTACTTTTTAATGTAAAAATAAAATAAAATAAGATGTTTCAGCACAGAAGAGAATGGGAAGGGAGATGGGGAAGGATTGTGGGAGGGGGTGATCAGGAGATAGGGGCAGGGAACAGGATGTAAAGAGAATAAGTTTAAAAAAAAAAAACCTTAAAACAATGTTTGGGCCGGGGGGTGGTGGTGCACACCTTTAATTCCAGCACTTGGGAGGCAGAGGCAGGTGGATTTCTGAGTTCAAGGCCAGCCTGGTCTACAGAGTGAGTTTCAGGACAGCCAGGGCTATAAAGAGAAACCCTGTCTCGAAAAAAAAAAAAAAAAAACAAACAAAAATATGTTTGGTGTTAGCATCATTTTAAAATTTGTTGCTCCATGTAGTCTTGACTAATATTATGGAAAATTAACACAATATTAGGCTCAGCTGAGTAATGTGGAAAAACCAGTAGGCTTTCAGGAGAATGTGGTTTAAGGTTATTTTTTACATGACATTTTTCTACTTTTATGATTCTTTATTTTAGACTTCTTGCTTCTTCTAATGTCTTTCCTTTTGTTTAAGTTTGAGTAAACTTCTAACACTAGTTCAGGGCATCCACTTGAGGAATTCTATTAAAAATGCAAACAAAGGTTAAAGGACAAGAATAACATAAAAGGTGACTGGGTTGAAAGGGTTAAAACTGTTAACCTTTTTGAAAAACATTCCTCAAACTTTTTAACCTTGGGCCATACCACTGTAAAGAGGACTCCAACTTTGGTACTGCTAGGGTATGTTTGAAGCATTATCTGAGTCCCTGAGGACTTTGGGAGTCGAAATGCCCCAGAGGTTAGATAAAGGTATGGGGAGGAGGGAACAGAATTTCAGCACATCTATTAATATGAGCTCTGTCATTTTCCTGTCCTTTTCTCTGTTATTTATGTTTTTAGTTCTAGCAATACTAATAGCAAGACCTTTCTGGCTGTTACCTCTACTGTATGTTTAGTGACTTTTCAATGTATGGTTAATATGCTCCTGTTTATGAATAACTGAAGCATAAGTAAGACTTCTTTTTCATAATCTGTGTTTAATGAATAAGATCCATGAAATCCATAGCAAGCCTAGAAATCATTCAGAGGGTACATAGACATTTTCAAAAGCATTATGTCTTTTGTAGGCATAAATATTTGTCAGAAATAAAATTTTGGTATGTTTTGTCCAGGGTATTTAGGATTTTCAAGGTAAACTAAATATTTCAAATGAATTATTTAATTATCTTACATATCAAGCTCTAAATATGATTAAGTCTTTGTTTTGTCATTTTAAAACCTCATGTTACCTTTTGCTTTTTATTTCCTTTTCAAAACATTCAGTACAGACTTAATATAATTGTAGTCTGAGAAGACTATGTTTTGATCAGCTAAGTTTTGTGTTTGAGAGCATGACTGTAATATCATGGCACCAAAATTGTTATAGAAAAGGAGACTGCTGTCAGTAAGATTATAGAATAAGGACAAGGTTAACTTGTCAGAATTTATGATGTAGCAAGCAGTGCTAGTTGACAAATGTTTGGTGTTGATGCCTACTTTAAAAGAAGAAAAAATTCAGCCAGGCAGTGGTGGCGCATGCCTTTAATCCCAGCACTTGGGAGGCAGAGGCAGGCAGATTTCTGAGTTCAAGGCCAGCCTGGTCTACAGAGTGAGGTACAGGACACCCAGGGCTATACAGAGAAACCCTGTCTTGAAAAAAAAAAAAAAAAAAAAGATTACACTATATCAAAAGTTAGCTGAGGACTCACTTAAAAGGCTCATCAAAGAAATTTAAAAATTGAGACAAATATATATGTATATATATGTTATATATAATTAAAAATTTAATAAAACTATATATTACTTAAAAGAACAGAAACATTTTCAAAATCTCACATATCATAGTAAAAATAATAAAGTTACAAAACTCTGATAAAACAGAAAATATAATGGCTGGTGACAAATTTAAAAGATTATGAAAAATTAGTCTATATGAATATGCTAATAAAGCAGATGATCTAGAAGAAATAAACAAAATTTCAGAAATAGTAATTGGAAAAGGAGAATCATAAATAATAAAGAATTCCCAATGTATTATAATGAGCATGTAGAATTAACTACCAATCTGAAACCAAAATGCTTTCCAAGAAGAAAAAGAGAGGGTAATAGTACTTCAATGGGGATTTCACCAATTAATTTTTATTACTTTATATAAATTCTTTATAAGTTCCCCTAAAAGTGAAGGAAGATAGAACACAGTCAAAGTCATCTGAAACCAACACTTTCCTGATAAAAACATTCAAAGATTCCACACAAGTGAACTGTAGATCAATGCCATTAAACATTGATATAAAATCCTCATCTAAATAGTAGGAAGTCAAATTCAACAGCATACTAAAAGTAGAATATCTTGGAATAAAAAGATGTATTCAGATAGGAAAATAAGTATACTGTAGTATAATTAAAATGAAGAATCCAAACTATATAATCACATTAACTGGCACAAAACAAGAGTATCTCTAAAAAGGGATGTTTATAATAACATTAAATTAAAAGTAGAAGAAAGTATTCCAACATTTAAAAAATAAAAATGTAAAAGCCAGAGTAAACATTGCACTACACAGTAAAAAATTAAAAGCTTTCCTCTAAGATGAAGAACAATAAAGGATTCCCATGGTTTTGATGTCTACTATAATAGTGGGAATCCTGGCCATAAAATTAGTCATGTATTAGAAATAAAAGTTACCCTAAATGCAGGAAAAATGCAAAGTTATTTTTGCTTAAAGATAATATCAATACATGTGTGTTTGTGTGTGTGTGTGTGTGTGTGTGTGTGTGTGTATCTCTGTGTGAAAACATAAATAGCAGATCTGTGCATATATATGCATACACACACACACACACACACATACACACTCCTATTTAAAGTAATCAATGAATCCATACAAGTCCTGTGTTATAAAATTAATATGCAAAGATCAGTCTTGCATGTACAATTCAATAATGAATAATCTAAAAAGTAACTTATGAAAACAATTTTGTTTGCAGTAGTGTTGCAAACAACTTAGGGCAAAAACATATTCAAGTAAGTGAAAAGTTCGTATAGTGACCTACAGAAGTGTTGAAAGCTTTTTTTGAAAGACACAAATAAATATAAGGAATTCATCCTGGGATCATGAACTAAGGAACTTAGTTATCATGAGTTGTCCCTCTTCAGAATAATATTGATTCATGAATTTTCTATTAGAAAATTACCACAAGTTTTTTCTGTTTATGTATGAGATAGTGAGAAATCCTACATATACAAAACAATATTGATAAAATATGAAAAATTAGAAGCCCACAATTCTGATGTCAAATTCACAGCAAAGACACAAGGATAAAGCAGTTAGAACCATCAAACAGATGGGTAAAGTCAACACCAAGAACACAACGATGCACTTGGGGACAATGACCTTCTACATAGGCATCACCAAGATACATCAGGAAACAGACTTTTCAAAAATGAATATTTTAACTTCCTTTATCAAAATGGGAAATTGATGTGCAAAGTCCAAAACTATGAAAATCAAAGAAAATCATAGATAAAATCTTTATGATGTTTAAATTTACGATGTTTTATTAGATCTGGTACCAAACATTTGCATTAATGTGCTCAGCAACAAGATGAACTGGGAATTTAATGTGTTAAAAGAATAAATCTTCCTCTTTTCTTTTGGTAAGTAAAATGGCTCTGATACTATGCAAACCTTATGAAAATTTCTCAAATAATTAACTGGATATACATTAATGCCTAGTTTCTCCTCTTTTTGTCAGTCTGCCTCATTCCTTTTTCATTCTCTTGTCCATGCACACACACACACACACACACACACATACACACACACACACAC
The DNA here is from genome assembly GCF_008632895.1 of Mastomys coucha. Classification (NCBI taxonomy): domain Eukaryota; kingdom Metazoa; phylum Chordata; class Mammalia; order Rodentia; family Muridae; genus Mastomys; species Mastomys coucha. The sequence continues at coordinate 38,559,557 of NW_022196894.1, read as the reverse complement.
ATTCATACACTCATGCATACACACATATACATCTGGAAGAGATATTTGTACACAAGCAAAAATATATTACATCACATACTCAATAGGCAAGATATAGAACTAATCAATATATCTAACTTAAATTTACTAGGAAAAGAAACATCATATGACTATAATATAATATATTATTCTGCTTTTAAAGAGGAGAAAGATTATCCCATGATACTAGACAGTAGTAACCTTTTCACTTTATAGCTTCAAGTAGGAAGATTCTGACTTTAAGCTCCATGGTGCTACTGTCTTGGTTGGTTTTTGTCAACTTGAGAGAAACCTATACATTTCTAGAAGAAGAAATTTTAATTGATAAAAATTCCCTCATAAGATTAGTTTTTATATAAGTCTATTGAGCATTTTCCTGATTAATAATTTATGTGGGAGGCCAAGCTTATTAAAGGTTATTCAACCCTGGGCAGGTAGGTAGTCCTGGGTGGTAAAAGAAAGCAAGATGAGAAAACCATGAGCAGTAAGCAACACTGCTCTGTGGCTTTTTCTTCATTTGCTGACTCCAGGTTCCTGTTTTGAGTTCCTATCCTGACTTTCGCCTATGATAGACTGAGATGTGAAACTGTAAGCCAAAGTAAAACCTTTCTTTCAATTTGCTTTTGGTTGTGGTGTTGTATTACAGCAATAAAAATAACTATAACTAAGAAAGCTACATAGTGACATTCTGTCCACAAATAAAAAAAGGAAAAGGAAAAGGAAATCATGCCATATGTCAAAACATGGATGAACTCAAACATCACGGAAAATCAAAAGTTAATTGATCATTCTGACATGACTATCCTACTTTACTTTTCTGTTGATATACTAAAGCACTGACCAGAAACAACTTAGAAAGCCTAAGGGGTTTATTTAGTCTACAGGTTACAGTTCATTTATGTAAAACCAAGGCAGGAACTAAAGGCAGAACCTGGAACCAGGAAATGAAGCAGAGACCATGAAACAACTGATTGGTTCATCTACCAAGTCACTTTCCAAGGAATAGCAAGCATCACCTACAATAATCAAGACTCTTCCAAATCAATCATTCATTAAAGTAATGCTCCAGAAACATGCCACAGGCCAATCTGATGGATAAATTTCCTCCATGAGGTTCCTCACTCTAAGTGACTCTAATTTGTTTCAAGTGACAAAAACTAACAAGTCCAAAGATGTATATCTAAGTTAAATTTGTAGAAACAGAAAAAAAGTACAAGTAGAAAGTTGGGTTTTTTCATGTACACTGAGTTTCAAATTTAAGATAAAATATCTATATTTATTTACCATATAATATTATATATTTGGTTAACATAACCATGCTATATACTTAGTGATGACTACCATGCGAACATTAGGTCAATTTTCTTCAGCATTAAAATGAGAGCAAGTGAATATTACTATACGGATTGTAAACATAGATATTTGATTCTGGTAGACCACAAAGGCAAACAGCTTCTTAATTCAACACGAATCTAGAAACCTGCTTATCCTCTGATCAAGGCCTCCTTTCATGTAAATAAGAGATTACAACTGTTCCTCTCTTATGCACTTATAAGACAATCTGAGTCATTTAATACAGTGTTAAGTACTTGGGAAAGACTATGCCAATGTAATGTTTGATATTGTTAACAGATAAGGAAGAAAATCGCCTGAAAGATATAGAGAGAAAAACTGAAAATAATCTTTTCTGAGGTTACAGGGTCAGTGAGCAGTTGAAGGGCAGTTACATCTACATTATTATTGAGTCTGTATCTTTTGATGACCACCTTTGTCTATAGCCTCTCCTTCCCAAGTCATACTTGCTTCTCTGTCCAAGGTTCTGATCTAACTTTGCCATTACACCATCATCTTAAGTCTTTCATGAATCTCACACAACCTGATTGCTGATCCCAAAATGTATTGCCTAAAGATCCCAGTCTATTACTAGAAAAGAAATCCAAACTATATGATAGAAATTCCATATGTTCCATAATTGGCATTTTAAAATCATTTTGTGTAGACATATTTGAAGTGTTTTAAGTTTAAGGGAGCATGAAACCTCAAAAGCATTGGATAGACAGAGGGAAGGAAAAAGATTGCAATAGTCACCCCCTCAAAATTAAGTTTCTTAACAACATGCATCTGGGGGTAGTGGGCCTGGAGAGATGCTTTCATGGTTAAGAGCACTGACTGGTCTTTCAGAAGACCTGGGTTCAGTTCCCAGTACCCACATGATAGCTTTTGGCTAACTATCTGTTACTCCAGTTCCAGGGACAGGACACCTCCATACAGACATAAATGCGGGTAAAACACCAATATATATAACATAACAATAAATAGAAAATAACATGTATCTGTTGCTCAGATAAATCAGATATCAAATCAGAATTTCAAGTGGAAATTTCTGCAAGAAAGGAGATGAAGTATAAATTTTCAAAGGGGTCAATAATTCATAGTTCCTTTGATAAAACAAAACCAGGGAGATGCAAAGAGTCTTTACTTCTGCCTTACAAGTCTCCCAGAAGACATTCTCAAGTGAAATAAAATCTACCTTATTCCTTTGCCCACCAAAGTGAACTTTAAAGATGGTGTATATGCATTGAAGAACCCTGAGTTCATTAGACTCTAGGAAGGCTGAAGCAGACCATCTGCTCTGAAGGCAAACATTTATTTAAGCTGTAAATCTAAAAGGAATTCTTGCATTTTATTTCTAGTTGTGTTTCCTTTGATCCTGAAAGTAATTAACTTTCAGTAGCAGCTAATTATAAGTGAAAAGAACTCAGAGTCTATATGGTTGTTTTTCTGGCACAGGCTTGGCAAACTGTTTTTTAATTGAAAAAGTCTTTTTTGCTCTATGCGTTTCAATCCATTTTGCACTGTATTTATTATCCAGGATTCAGATTATAACCATGACCTTTCATCTAATGACAGAATCTCACACAGAGAAAAAAATAATTATTTTAACAAAGAGACAAAGGGTGACAAGAGAGAAATGAGAGAGGTTGGAAGGGAGAAAAGGATGACAGGCACAGAGCTCCAGATAATGTCCTTCCTATTCTGCATCCCCATCACCCCATGAATACTCCCCTGTATCAAAACTTACATCCCCTGCATTCAAATTGGGCAGTCTCCACCTCAAATCTATTTCAGACAGAAATCATGTCCCAAAAGGTAATACAGGAAAGCAGAGAGACATGGGTGAAAATAATTGAGGTCAGGGGTGCTACTCAGTCTTCCATGTTAATATTAGTCATTAGGGCCATAGATGGACCAGAAAGTTAATGACTTACTACATAATTGACCCTAACTATACCTCTTCCTTCCCTGAAAATGCCCTTAGAAAAAATTTTTGTCAGCTTTTTTTTTTAATGTTTTTCAAAAAGAAAATTTAGATAGCCTGTAAGGCTTTTATAATCTGTGTGAAATAAATATGCTTTAATAGTTTACTTTGACAGAGAAAGCATAAAGGAAATTCAATAATGGACTTAAAATCTTTGTTCTTAAAACAAGTGTGCACTTAGCAGTGTAAGAGGACTCTATGTGCAAGTTAAAGTACTGAGCAAACTGGAAGAGAAAACATTGTCTGTCAACCAGAGGGGAAGCTTAACCCAAGGGCTAGTCAACAGTGCTACAAGAATAACCTGCAGGGGATGTGGTTCACTGTTTTCTCAAAGTTTCTATCGAGTTAGAGAACTTAGAAAACAATTTCCTTGTTCCCATCACTTTGAATCCATTCAAATATCACCTATCAGTTACCTTCATGAATTTGGCAGAGTTGATGAATTTATGAAATTCTTAAGTGTATTTCAGACCTCCCCTTTCTGTGCTATCCTGACTTAGAATTTGGCAATCCTCCTGCCTCAGCTTTTAATGGTAGAATTATAGGTGTCAATGACCATGTTTTACTTCTTTCTATTACATTTTCAAGCAAGAAAATTGTCTGTTTTCAGATAAGCAATGGAGGTTGTTCTTTTCAAGTGGAATAGAAAAAATTCTCACCCGAGGAATTGAAATGTAACTTTTCTTAAAATCATGAAGTTAAAATCACTGCCTTCATCAGCATCTCATCCATTTCTAAGAAGCTTGGCTATTTACCCAAGCTTTTCTAGAAGATGTGGAGATTCACTATATTCTCTTCTAGAATAATTTAAATTTATAGTTTCTAGGCATTAAACTACACACTTTTGCTGGAGATTATAAAATGAAAAGACACATAATATTCATTATTGGCTTAAAAGTTCCTATTGGAATATTCAAAGACACATGTTTAATAGACTCCTAATACTCTACTTTTGAAAACATTACTAAATAGTAGAGCTTTGACTGTAATATATGATTATGAGATTCATGGTTTCAAACAAGATACAATCAAGACAAAAACAGCAGTGCGTTACACACTCTCATGTACTTCTACCAACATTTGGACACGAGCCCACTTTTAGGAGTTACAAAAATTTCATTTGTCAAGATTGCATATCAGTCTTCCTCTGAGGCTGTTATTATCAGGAGTACCTCATTTTAATTAGTACTCTTATAACCTTCTGTCTTTGCCACTTCAGAAGCCAACCCTAAACAGAAAGGAGTTAGGAGACCAATACCAGTGAAGATATTAATAAAGAGCACTTCTCATGAGATGCCTTTGTCTCTGTAGTTCCCTGTTGGAGTGAACTGCTAAACAGACCACATTATAGGTGCCCTCTTTGGTAGAAGTAAGACATGCTCATTATTAGAACACTTTGATTCCCAAAGAGCATAGGTAGTTATTTTACCCTTTGAGCTCTCTGGGAATGAGTTATGTGTGACTGTGTGATTTTTAGCTTCTTCTATAACTTTTAATAATTAATTCAACATGCTCCCAGATTCTGACAGTGCATTCTCAGGTAGATGGGATAACCTACCTTTGGAATGTGCAGTCATCTCTATGAATAATTATTACTAAATTTTATCATGAAATTTAAATATGTTTTTTTATCCTTATAGAGCAAAAGCAGTGACAAGTTTGAGGTGTATCTTCATTTGAAAATTCACCAGGGTCATTTTCAAATGTATATCCTTTTAGTTAAATTTCTTTTTCAAAAAGGTTTGTATTGTAGAGAATGTAGTACCCCAGCAGGACTTGTGATTTTTCATTGTATCTTTTGCTTGCTTTGCTCAAATTGCCAGGGAGATGAAACAGCTGACCATGGATTTTGTCTTAAATTTCTTAGATTAATGCTTTGCCATGAAGGTGCTCACTTACATGTAGATATTATGTGTCTACACGAAAGTGCATTTGAAATACCTCTGCTTACTTACATGTAGATATTATGTGTCTACACGGAGTTCAAATGAGTTTACATTGCTATGTGCACCTCATATCTATTACCCCATGGATGTGATGCTATTGTCCTTTGTAAAGTCCATCTGAGGTTGTTTCATGTCTTTAGAATGTGCTAAGATTATGTTCTTAAGTTCTGCATTTAACTTTGAGAATTCCCAAACTTCTAACTAACGTCTGTATAAACCTTAAGAAGTAGCGTTCATTATTTGTAAATAAAGCTTTAATAAATTGTAAGAACTCTTCTATGCCTCACCCATTCCACCTGCTTCAACTGCCCCATCGCAGGACCAATTACTATTCCTCTGCTTACCCTTTGTTGGGTTGACAATTGCCATAATGATTGTAATAAAACTGAAATCACACAGCATTAAGCTATTGTAGATCTGTTCACTTAGCAATTTGTTTTTAGGGTGTGCCTAAATTTCTGTAGTCTAATAACTCACTGATTTTTTTATCACTAAATATTATCCCCAGGTATGGAAACATCACAGTTTACTATTCACCTTTAAATAGCAATGTTTGACTTCAGATTTTAACAGTTTCGTATAACGCTTCAATAATCATGAAATATATGTTTGGTATGGATCTAATTATCAAATAAGTTTGGGAAGGAAATGAGGAGAGTTGTGATATCTGGCATGAATATGTTTATTTTAGTAAAAAAAAAAAAGAGCTACCTTCCACAGACACTATGGCTGTAAATTAATACTTTTGCCCACTGTGACTGGCTACCTGTTGCCCCACATCCTCCCCAGCTAGGGGCAATGTCAGTTTTCATAGAATAGCCACTTGAGTGGTCATGTCCTAGTATCTTATTATTGTAATTCTAAAGCTTTTAAATACACATTTTGTTGGATATTGTGGGGTTCTGAATGAGAATGTCCTCCATAGACTCTATGTGAGTACGTGGTCTTCAGTTGGTGGCACAGATTAGGGATGCTCAGTAGGCATTAAGAATTTATAGTCTCTCCCTGGTGGTGGTGGTACACGCCTTTAATCCCAGCACTTGGGAGGCAGAGGCAGGCAGATTTCTGAGTTTGAGGCCAGTCTGGTCTATAGAATGAGTTACAGGACAGCCAGAGCTATACAGAGAAACCCTGTCTTAAAAACAAAACAAAACAAAACAAAACAAAAACAAAAACAACAAGACTTTATAGTCTCACCTGTTTTCAGTCTGCCCTCTAATTTGTGTTTGCAGCTGAAGATATGAATGCTCAGTACACTGCTCTGGCTACATGCTGCCATGCTTTTCCTATCCTTTTGGAGTGTTACCCTTTTGAGACGTAAACCAAAGCAATCTATTTCTTTTGTAAATTGCTTTAGTCATGGTATTTTATCACAGACAGAAACATATCTAATACAGCCCCTGTTCACATGACTTCAAGTCTATCTTATTTAGCGAGCTATTAGATATGATGTTTTCCCAAGATTTTGGTGTGCCATGCTGTGTGTGTGCTGATACATTCATATGTACTTCCATATAATACATGGATACTTCCAAAATCCAGAAGAAGGAATCCAAACCCCTGTAGCTGGAATTACCAAAGACTGTATATTGCCCAACATAAGTGTTGGGCAAATACTCTTAATGCATGATAATGAGTCATTTCTAGCCCATTTACTTCTTTTCAAATTGAGATCTTTTCTTCTTGTTAAATTATTCTCTCATATATTAAAACCTTACTGCAGTTTCCCTTCCCTCCTCTTTTAGGTCTCTCTCTACCATCTCTCCTCTTCCCAAGATCCACTTCTGCTCTATATCCTTTCAGAAACTGGCAGGCCTCCCGGGAATATCAACTCAACATGGTATATAAAGTTACAATAAGACTAGGCGCATATCCTTATATTAAGACTGGATGAAGCATACATTGTTTTAACACAACTGTAGTTTTAGAATGTTTTTCTCCTTTAAAATCTTTCTCAGTTTTTCCCTACACATACTCATTGGGCCAAGTTGTGTATTATATATGGACATACTCATAGATAACATAATAAAAATATCCCAATCCTTCCATTTTTACATTTCTCCCCTCAGGTGATTTCTCTTTCTTCAGATAACTTTTGCTTTGAATTTCATTTGTGTGATTTTTATGTGTCTATATAAAATCAAAGAATGTCCAGTGAGAGAAAATACATGATGTTTGTCCTTATGTGAATAATTAATATAATTATCTCCAGTTGCATTCATTTTGCAGCAAGTAAGGTAGATTCATCCTTCTTTATGGCTGATGTTGCATTGATCATATATAATAATTTCTTTATTCATTAGTGTATCCCTGGACATTTGAGTTGGCTTTACAATTTACCAATCATAAATAATGCTATAATAAACATTTTTGTGAGAGCATCTCTATATCATACAAACTAGAGCCTTCTAAGCAATTCCAAGATGTGGTGCAACTAGATCATATGGTAGGTATAATTTTTCTCTATATTTTAAAAATAATTTTAAAAAATTTCACAATGTATAAAATGGTATAAAATTTTGATCAAATTCACCTCCAACTCCTCAGCACTGCCTACAAGAATTCTCCAGCTCAATTTTATCTCCTATTTTTAAACCCACCAAGTGTTGTAGTGTTGCGAGAATGTGTATAAAAGTTTGTATATAAATCAGAAGAAAACTGGTATTCTATCATCCCCAGAATCTATTAATTGCTTATAATTCCTCAGTTATAAATAGAACTTCAGATCCCCCTTCCAGATTCATGTTGGTATTAGGCTGGTTTGACCAAGTGTGATTTTTTTCATGAAATCATAGATGTTGTGAGTTCATATGTCTTCTACCACTTCTGGCTCTTTTAACCTTAGTCCTTCCTCTCCTGAGATGACCTACAGACCATGGGAAGTGGGTTGTGATATAGATACACCATTTAGGGCAGAGAATTACAAAAGCTTCTAGTCTTCTATATAATCATTATTTTGAGTCTGTACTAACTGCTTTCCACTGGAAAGAAAAACTTTTGTGTTGAAGGTTTAGATTCACTAATATATAGACATAAAGATAGAGAAGTTGGATATTATGTCAACTTAGTGATATCTTATCAGTAGGCTTTCTCCTGGGGTCTATAACCTACCTAGCCATGGTTTCTTGACCCAGTTAATAGTATCATTGCTGAAACACAAGTAAAAGACTGTACGAAGATGATGGAAGTCCTCAAAGAGGAAGTGAATAAATGCCTTAAGGAAATCCAAAACAAATAAAGAGACAAATAAAATTGTTCAAGGCATAAAAATAGACATAGAATCAAAATAGAAAAAAATCTGGGTGAGGCTTCTATCTTTCTGAGGAAAAATGAAGAACAAATGGAGGGGGGAGGTGAGAGGCAAGAACTGAGAGAAGGTAAGAGAGTGTAAGCTGAGATCAGGACATAATGAAAATTAATTAATTAATTAATTAATAAGGAAAAATAATTTAAAAGGAAGCAAAACTGAGGGAACTCTTGAAATGAACAATTTATGAACTTAATCAGGAATAACAGAGGAACCCTTCACCAACAGAATACAAAAGATGGAAATGATCATCTGAGATGCTAAAGATAAGAGAGAAGAAATGGATACATTGTTCCAAAATCTGGGACATTATGACATGAACAACCTAAAATTAATAGGAATTGGGGAAGGAGAAGAATTCCAGTTCAAAGGCTCAGAAACTATTTTCAACAAAATCATAGAAGAAAAATTTCCTGACTTAAAGAAGGAGATACCTATAAAACTCCAAGAAGTAAAACATCAAGTAGACTAGATGAGAAAAGAGAGTAACCTTGCCATATAATAATCAAAAAACTGAACAAATAGAATAAGACAAAAAGATATTAAAAGCTGCAAATGACAAAATAAAGGTAGATTACTAGAATTACACCTGAATTATCAATAGGGATTCAAAAGGCAATAAGGGCCTGTACAGATGTGCTACAAACTCTAAGAGGCCAGAGATGCTACCCCAGACTTCTACACCCTGCAAAATTTCAATCAACATAGACAAAAAAAATAAAATATTTCATGATGGTGTTAAGTTTAAACAATATTTATCTATAAATATAACCCTGTAGAAGGTGCTAGAAAAAATTTAGTCTTAGGAGTTTAAATAGACCCATCAAAACACAGGAAATAAATAATCCCACACAAGCAAAACCAAAAGAGGGGGAACAGGTGCACGCACACACACATAACATCACCACCACCACCAGCAGCAGCAGCAGCAACAACAACAACAAAATAATAGTAATTGGTAATTAAGATGTCCCAACACCAATGGTCTCAATTCTCCAATAAAAAATATACAGATAACTGAATAGAGGCAAAAATAGGATTCATTTTTCTGCTGCATTCAAGAAACAAAGCTCAACATCAAGGATAGACATTACCTCAAATTAAAAGTTTGGAAAAAGATATTCTAAGCAAATGCACCTAAGAAGCAAACAGGTGTAATCACTTTAATATCTAGCAAAATAGACTTGAAAACAAAGCTAATCAAAAGAGATAGTGAAGATCAATATATATCTATCAAAGAAAAAATCCACCAAGATGGTATTTCACTTCTTGATATCTATGCTCTAATTACAAGGCACCTAAAGGAGTGGAATGAAGGGGAACTATAATCAGGATATACTGTATGAGCAAACAATCTATTTTCAATAATAAGGATAGTTTTAATAAAAAGAGGAAAACTACACTATTTCATTTGAAAGAGGACATCACTGGACATGATCACATTATGTAAATAAGCTAGTCAAAAAAGAAAAATGTCATGCTTTCTTTAATTTGCCATTACTGCCTTTCATATAGATACATAAATTGTATAAAAATATGCAAAGGAAGTGTAAGTAAAATTGTCTAGGCAGACAGAGGAGACTAGTTTTGAAAAGATGGTGGAGAAAAAAAGAGACTAGAGTATATGAGAGGGAATAAGTCCAATATGTAAAATATACATATCCAAAAAACAATGATATTTTAATCAACTTATTTTTACATATGATTATGTTTGTATAAGTACAAAATATTATGCAACTAATCAATTTAACCTAAAGCTTATATTACACTTGGCATACTTGGTGCATATTCCAACCGAAACACTGTTTGAAATTAGAAGCAAATATTAAAGTAAAACTGAGTGTCTAGATTTAAATATGTTAATGGTCTTTCAGAAAGTCCTTTGCTACTTGTGAAAGGGCCTCACTGAACTGTGTAACTTGGCTCCATTTGGCATAATGATGATCAAATATGATATTTAAAATGTCTAATTTCACCCAATGAGACTTTAAGACTCTTAAGTGGCTGCTCCCTAAGGAGCCCATGTAACATCTTCAAGAGCTTGCTTGCTTTAGTCCTTTAACCAGTGACAGTGACGGTTTATCGTTTTAAAAGAATCAAAAGCATTTTTTTTAAAAATTTTCTCATGCACCGGGCAGTGGTGGCGCATGCCTTTAATCCCAGCACTTGGGAAGCAGAGGCAGGCGGTTTTTTGAGTTCAAAGCCAGCCTAGTCTACAGAGTGAGTTCCAAGACAGCCAGGGCTATACAGAGAAACCCTGTCTTGAAAACAAACAAACAAACAAACAACAACAAAAAAAAACAAACTAGAAAAAAAGAAAAAAAATTCTCACGGAAACTTTAAGCAATCTGGAACAAAGATCCTGATTATTGAGTCTAAGATATTTGTAAAGCATATATTCATAAGACATTCTGTAATGCATTTTGTAAATCTCATGATATTAAAAAATTATACTGAATTTGTCCCTAATTTTAGAAAAATAATTATGTCTTTCCACCTATACTTACTCAATTCGAACCGAGGACAAGGGATTATTTACACTAATTGGAGGCAAGCACTCAGGCTAAAGTCTCTTACATGTTCCAAAGAAAGCTATCCGTTTGGGAGTCATTTGTTTGTTGGAGAAGGCTGACCTTTGACACATGATCCTTGCATCTCTAGAAATCTGGGATTATGGTTGTGTGCTTCCATATCTGGCATCTCAAATTCTCTCTCACCTGTGACATAAATTCCCTCTGAGTTCTTTCCCACTTGCCCTTTAATGCAGAAGCATCAGAAGGCACAAGTGTCAGGACTGTTCTTCATAATACTGAGGCGATGTACAAACATACCAAGAAGGGCAGATGTGAAACGCAAAAGTAAGAGTAGCAGATTGCCTTAGTAGTTCTTGCAGCTGGTTTGTTGACACAACCACCATGACTCTAATAGAAGAAATGTTACCAGGAACCATAGCCCATCTTGTATGCAAGTGCAAATGTCAGTTTATAGATGTGAACAATCTTGACAACTCAGATTTGGACACATAGTTTACATCATTCCAAAGAGAAAAGAAAGAATATGTTCGTCTGTGTGTGTGTGTGTGTGTGTGTGTGTGTGTGTGTAAACTTCTTTTTATTTTTAGTTTCTCCTCATCTATTCATTCAGAAACAAACAGCATACAAAATCTCCTTTATTTTTTTTTAATCACTTAGTGTAGTTGAGCTCTACCTGCTTTCTAGGGGTACCAGTAAAATACACAGCAGATTGAGTGAGTCTGTCAGTCAGTTGTATTTCTTTGAGACAATGATAAAATTCCAATGGTAAAACTATACAAAGTGTCTTTAGTTCTTGTGATGAATATAAATCAAAACAATTTAAAAATTCATGAGACCCGGAGGATGTGACAGATAAGTGAATTTATTCTTGAGTTGGCCATGTTACTTTCATGTAGTTTCATGTAGAGGAGTTTTTCCACTGTAAGGTGACTTTTTTTTTTAATCCAGTCACTGGTGTCTGTTACAGTAGTACAAAATACAGGAGACTTGAGTTACCTAGTGTAAAACTGTTTGTCATTCTTTTTCACATAATAGTCAAGCTAAAGTTTAAGAATTGAAAGCTCTTTTTCTCCTTCTGATTTCCTTCTGCTTGTTAATTTGTTTTGATGTCATAAAAATGAATGTTCAACCTCATGGGAAAAGCGTCTCAAATGGTCTTTAGAAACAGCTGAGAAAGGAGCTGGTAGTAGCATAATTATGTACAACACAGCAATGAAACCAAAGACACACACTAAAATAGCTGGCAATACGAAGAAGTCATAATTTCAACTTGTTATGCACACTCTCATCTTAAGGAAGATGAATCAAAAGCCCTTGCAGCTTGCAACGTCCTGGTTATGAGGGCTGAGGTATCCAGAGCTAAATTATGCTTCTTTTAATGGAACTGAAACTAATTCTAGCAGATGAAGACAACTGTTTGAACGTCCTTTCTGTGAAGTGCTAATCAAAACAGACATGTTCTGTGAACTTTATTTCTAAATTTCACTACCTCGATTTTTTACATTTCCTTTGAGTAGTTTGCCATAGAGTGGAGATTTGAGTGTGTGTGTGTGTGTGTGTGTGTGTGTGTGTGTGTGTGTGTATTTCCAAGGATTTATTCTCAAGGGAATTACCTTCAGGGCTCTAAAATTCAATGCTTAGAAATGTAATCTTCTTTAATTTCCCACCATGTGTCAACTGTAATCCCAAACCATAAAGTTCATTGCCAAGAAAGAGCTTGGAGATTCTCCCATGTATATACCAGTGGACTTGCCCTGTCAGTGCCAACCCACAGCATCAAGGATTATCAAAGGATCAAACAAATTTGCCTCACTAATTTATGGCCAAGATTTTTTTCTTTTTAGTAATTTAAAGACAATAAATTAGCTGATATAAAATGTAACTCAAAAAATCATGATAATGTCTGTATATCTTGGACAATGAAAATCATAACACAGGAAAAAACTTACCACTTTTCTAAAGGACATTCTGGGGATATTTAAAGTGGCAGGACTTACCTGGAAGAAAGAAAAGAAAAAGAAGTTAATACAAGTAATTAAAAAGGAATCTTAGTTGTATTAAATAGCCAAAAAAGAAACTCATTGATTTGCATGCCTGCTAAAAGACAAAAAACTAAAATGAGCTGGTATTAGTGGACACATTTCATTTATTCTCTAATATGAGAAAATATCAGCCCCCCGCATCTACATAACAGTGAATAAAATGATGGAACAAAAACAAAGATCTTTTAGCTGCTCCCACCTTTATCCAATACTACAAGAAAATGGATAAGGAATAGCCATTTATGTCATGTAGCATCCATGAAGACAGTTGTCCATATTTGCACAAACCTCAATAAAGTTGAAATTGAGACTTTGTGTTACTTCTAAGAGGAAGATATAATTTGCAAGTATCAATATAGAAACAAGTATCTCCAGTATCATCAGGATGGAAACCTAAGCACACTGTAGACCCTTCTAGAAGTTTCTAGGATCACATTACTGTGTTGTGTGTGACCATCAGAAACACCTACAGGAGGAATTCAATTAAGTTGCTCTCATCCACCTTGTTGTGCCTCTTTACACAGGTTTGACCCTTTCTACATATTTTTCATCATGGACACAAAACAGGCTTGAGGAGACATGAGTTGGTAATGTTAGTAGTTACAATTTATTGTCTCTTAGTCCTAGAGACATATAAAATGTAAACAGTTTCACATTCATGATCTTGAACATACTGAGGCACTGAGCATTGTCAGGGTTATCAATATTACTAAATGCTCTCCACCAACCAAGATTTGAGTTACACTAACAGAAGCTTGGAGCTGCCACCCCAGAAGTTCTTGCCCTGCCTGCAACATCATCTTGGTAGCTTCCTCCTAGCAATGGAGGGATGGAAGATACTCACTCCCCTTAAATTGGATGCAGGGAACAAAATGATGCCTTTCATCTCTTAAGACAGAACAGGATACAAAGCTAGGTTGTCAAAGTTTTCCTTCTAAATATTTCTAGGATCCTCTTGCCTACTACAGAGTTGTTAATAATTCTGTCTTCTGTCCTATCATTTGCAGAAAGTCATCCTAAGATTAAGTTGTCATTTATTATATTTATATTATATCTCTATTCTCGTCTATAATCTCATCCTACCCTCTCTGTCCTCTTATGAAAACAAATGAGAGATGAACAGAAAATAGAAAGATAAAAAAGACTTTTTTCTATAAATTGACCATAACTCTATAATGTATGGCTGTATTATAGCAGGATTAACATAGTACTGAGAAGTGATGCTAAAATGTTTCTGCTTTAGTGCATCACTCCTACGACTGGAGTTGAGTATGTTGAAAAAAAATGGGTTGCCACACAGCATTCTAAACCTCCAAATGATGTGTACATATACTAATATACAGGTGAAGCCCAACTAACCACAGTATGCTCTATGTTTGAGCATGTGGCAGGAGTGGGGGTAGTATCTAGGACTTTCAAATCTTGATTAAATCATTGGAAACATATAGAGAGAACTTTTGTTTTCATCTTGTGTACTTTTTATAACACCAGTCTTCATGAGTGTCTTTAGAATATTTCGATGTGTTGTTTCTTTCTTAAATCTTTTTAGACCAGCATAATTCATGACTGTCTTCTATGATCAGTATTATAGGGTAAGCCGTCAGTCTCCCTGACCTAAAGAGTGAAGACAGAAATCTCTGGTTTCATTAAACAGTGCTTGCATAGCACTGGGTACTATTATTGTCAGTGAGTGACATGGCAGTGCCCTATTCCAGTTCTATTCCTGTGATTATCTCACTATGAGATTGCTAACCAATGACACTTTGTTCTCTGTGTAAAAAGCTGCGAGTCCATTGTGTTACTGACAGCATCATGTAGTTTTTCTGTCAGCAAGTGCATCGCCTGCTGAGAAATGGCTAGCTCATAAGCAGAAGCCAAACTCAGAGCCATGGGTAGCGATTTCCATTTCAGTTCATACAAATGAAGTTATTTATTTACTTTTGCATCTGTGTAACCTGATTCTTAAAGGCAATGTTTGTTTAAATGTTACCTCAGCTTTGAGGAAAATATTTCTTTGCTTATTGGCTCACATATTTGTTTTAGATGACAGGTGTTTATGAAGATCATGTTGCCCTTCCTTACTATTTTAAAAGCACATAATATAATATGTTTATTTTTTATGTGTAGAGTAATTCAATCCTTAGGTATCCTAGGCCAGTCATGGTGGGTTTATTTTCATGCTAGTATGAAAACAGTTGGTAGTAATTAGTACAGAACTCAAAACACACTTTTTCCAATTGATAATTTTATGATAGAATTTTTTCTCATTGGATTCCCCTATCTTCAGCTTTTTACATTTTAGTGCAGAAAATTAAGTATTTTGGTCCATCACAGTGCACAGCATACTAATCATCACAAGTGACCAATTGCTTAAGAGTGGGCACTTCCATTGCTCATTAATTCCCTAATTAATAGACACAAGCCAGTGTTAATGTTATTTAAAGAATAGTGTCAGTCTCAGGGTTTATTTGGGCTTGCCTTAGGGGATTAATTAAGCACAGGGTATTTGAGATCCAGTTTCTCCTGGCACCAGTCAGGCTCCTGTCTGGCTTTGTGTATGTCTCTGCTGCCCCTGAGACACAGGAAAGAAGCCTAGATCTCCAGAGACACGGCATCCCTTCTCATGCCACTAATGGCTCCTTGCCATCCACTTGCTGAGGAGAAATCTCAGCCTTGTAGATTTTAAGACTTTCTTCTGTCAATTCTGCTGTCTCTAGATCCTTCCATCCACACAGGTCAAATTACACACTCACAGAATGTTTTGTCTTGTAGCTGTTTCCCCTCTCAGGTTTTCAGTGCTCTGCTGTTTCTGGTCAGAATTTTGTATCCCTCCGATTTCATTTGGATTCAGTCCTTAACCTCTCCCAAAGGACATCATGCTGTGGTCATGTTACAGTCATCTTGATCAGGATACTATGAAGATCCATTAGGGAAAGCTATTTCTCTGGCATGGTTAGAAACCTAATTTTTCAAACTACCCAAATTATAAAGGAATAGATACAGTTAGGCTAGTCAACTACCTACCTAGCCAAGGCACCAACCTCAAGAAGACAAGTTCACTTTAAGCAATGCTAAGAGATACGAGTTACTATCCCTTCTAGATAAGAAGTTTTCCTTCCCAGAACCTCCACCCCACAGCTTTATAAGTCTACCTGATTTTCAGAATGACTCCAAATAGCATAACTTTCCTTTTCTTATTTCTATATCTGTCTTAACCATCTTTCCCTAATGTGTTCGGCTTCCGTACTTTTTCTCTAAGGCTCCTCTTCTTCTTTTGTGGCCATGTCGCTACTCATCCACCATGTGAGAAACTTCATGAGTTAACTCTAATGAGGTGACTTCTCTCTTCCTCTTCTATCTTCCTCCTTTAGACAGTGGTATCAATTTACAGCTATAGCTTATCTCCTTTGGAAGTTTTTCTATAAAACTGTAAGAAAACTGTCTTAGCACTTCATTTTGAGTCCTTTCTTAAACTCTGCTCTTTAACTACAGTAAGAACCTCAAGAGGGTCTTGGGGATTTGTTGCTAATAGCCAGATCCTAATGTATACTTGCTACCACATTTGTGACACTCTCAGGAGTTCTGCTTCACTTTTCATTTCCTGTCTTACTTTCCCTCTCTACCTATCTGTAATTCTGAAAGCACCTCCCTTTAATGTCTACCAATTTTATTTAAACTCTTTTATGAAGCTCAAAACTCAAATATTCTGATATTTCCCAAGTTAGACTTTTTTTCTCTGCTCTTCATTTTCCATTGATATCTTAAATTTAAGCTTAACAGTTACATATTGTTTTAGCTGAATTAAGGATCAAATTCAAGCTCTCATGCAAGTGAAGTACACACTGTATCACTGAGCTAACCCCAAACCTTTTAACATTCCCACTTCTTAAAAATCACTAGGAACTAGTGTGTTCAACATCTAGAACATTACCTACTACATGGGCAAGTTTAGTATGTATGGACAGACTGAATCTAAGTTAATCCCCAGTGTATTTTTTTATTCTCTCAACCAGAAGTCACATCACAGAAATAGTGTTTAACATTGTTGTAGAGCTCAGTGCCTGGCATGGAGTTAGTATGAGATGAGTTGATCTTTGAAAAGAAGTAGTTCCTGGCAGGACAATCTCCTTTGTATTATACTTTAATTTATTATCGGATGTTTTGACATCTATAACCTGTGAGGGTGATGTTCATGCTAATTCTGATTTCCTACTAGGTGTTGATGGAACAGAGCTGATTCCTGTTTGTCTTGCTGTTTCTGCCTTCATGCCATAATTCCAAGAGTATCTACTAACAATATGTACTTCCCCACGTAACCATTTTTTCAATTATATACTTCTCAGCACATTATATGGACCTTTTAGAGCACTCTCCTCACAGACACTACCATCTTCTCACAAGATGAATACAGTGGGCTTCACCCTGTCTTGATTCTCTTTGGCAATAATATACTGATATCACCTTCTTTCCTGAAACTCTTCACGAAATCAGAACCACTATAATGTTTTTGATTCCCTTCATATCATCCTGGCCATTTTAAATTTATTTCTTTCAGTGGATTGTCTCCTCATTATGCATTTTAAAGGTAGACTGACACCCAGGGCTCTGGCCTCTACCTGACACTCTTTTCATATTTCTCTTTTGTTCAGATGTCCACTCCCTGAATCTCGCAATGGCCTTTATGCAAATGATTCAAAAGCTACTACATTTTAATTGTGGTAGAAGAAGCATATTTAATTCAGTATACTAAATTCCACAGTCTAGTAAAGCACTTCAGACACATAGAATATATACTAATATATATATATATATATATATATATAGATATAGATAGATAGATAGATAGATAGATAGATAGATAGATAGATAGATAGATGTATGTATGTTTGTATACAAAGAGAATGAACTTTTTTTTTTCTTTGACTAATACTATCAGATACTCAAAATATCTCAGGATGGGATACTTATTGATGTCAAATGCTAAAGTACATGCCTAGAAATGTATGCTTTACTTGAAATTAGTTCAGTTGGTTTATATTGCATTTTGAAAAATACTTTTGACAAAATAAAATGTTATACGTTAAAAACTACTGCTCCTCAGTTTATTTGTATTTCTTTTGAATGGTCCACTTTACATTTTTGTTTTCTTTATAACATGTTGAAACCCCATCTACATAGTGGTGAGAGCTACCTAGAAGAACCAAAGCTCTACTCTAAGTAGACAATTATTTGGAGTTATGAATGTCAGAGGCTAAGTGGAGAGAAAACAAACCAGGCACATTCATAAAATAATTTTCATAACACCCCCATAGCATAAATATTGGGCTCCCTTTTCTCTTCTCCAGCTGCTAATATATGTATACTTCTACTACTTATAAATTGAGATAGAAAATAGCACTAGCTACACAGAAAGAAGGCAGGAGAGTAGGGTCAATTTCATTTTGTTTCTATGTTATTTTCATGCCCCAAGCATGAAGTGTCTTTCTTAGGAATATGATGTCATCCCTTTGATTAGCCCTATCTCTATCCAATCAGTTTGTAAAAATCACTGCCTAAGTGGAATGAATTATAATAGTCTCATTTAAAATATCTAACCATGTTTCCCCACACATTGCAAAGAAATGAAGATTTCATGAAATTGCTATCAAGAGTCTTAAATTTAGTGTTAAGGCATAGCCATATACTTAGTAATTAGTAATTATGATGTAATCCACTAATATTTTATTTAAATATTAATATAAGAACATAACATCCAAGGCTGAAGGTTTATAAGAGGGTGACATTTGCGTAGAATTATTGACAATCTAATTTTAAAAATATTCTAATGTCTCAGAAGAGGTGTATCACTCATACAATTGTAAGTTGATTTAATATTCACATAGAGTGTGGCACAGCATATTAATTTGCCAAATATTTAATATTTGGTTTTTATTTCTTCTTTACTTCACAAGTTATCTTTGTGCCCTCTATATAAATCTTCATATTGACACAATTGTTGACAGTATATATCACATTTAAGGTTCTTACCTCATAATTATACCTACAATTTTCTGGAGTCATTAATGCTTGTGCTCTTTCAAAAAGGTAAAGTGGTATTTAGAAGGTTAAGTGACTTGTCCAAAGTCACATGGTATTTTTGTTTGTTTGTTTGTTTGTTTCACTCAGGAGATTGTGTTTTATGAACAAAGAATTATTCTAGGGCTCTTGTTCAAATATATCTTGTATCATGAATGTTCACAAATGTTCATAAACTGAAGGCTTGGTCATCATCTTGATATTTCTGGGAAGGGGTTGAAATTTTAAGAGATGGGGCTCAATGGAAGGAATTTGTTTCTTTGGGGTTCTATTCTTAAAGGACATTGAGACTGCAACTCTTCTCCTACTTGTAACTTGACTTTCTGGCTGCCATAAGTAGGGACGGCTTCATGCCCCGACTGTACTGTACTGCTCTGTCATAGACCTAAAAGCAATGCATCCAACTAACAATGAGCTTAAATGTTTGAAACTTCGAGCCAAGTAAAACTTTATCTTTCATAACTTTTACCCTCTCTTAAGTGTTTCTTATCATGATACAAAGGTTACTAAGATGTCATGTTTCTTCAGAACTGGTTAGTTTTCTAAATATGAAACATCCAGGACAGTCAAGGCAAACTCATAAATATATATATATATATGTGTCTACATAGTGAATACATATATACATATATATTACATGTGCATTTATGTCTATGTTGCAACATTGTGCTATTGTATATACAGGGAGGAAAACTGTTTTAACAGCAAACACTTATGTAAACATGTCAGTACTTTCTTTGAACTTGTCATTGATTTTTTTTGTACTTATGCATCAATAAATTAAACTTAAAGACTATGATTTATAAATAAATAGCAAGATTACATGCTAATAAAGAAAAAGAAATGTGCAATGTACAAGAAAACATTTATCATATTACCCATTAGAAAAGTTTTAAAAGCATGACCATCTCCTCAATTTATACACTTTCAAGAATACTTATTCCACACTCTCACCTCAGGGAAAGAGAGGACTGTCAACAAAATGTACTCATGAGTACCCAGCAAGGAACAGACCTAGCAGTTCATAAATTATCTCAATTTCCTAGTTAAACAATTATTTCCTTAAAGGCCTATTATATGTTGGTCACGAATAATAGAACACTAATCATTAGGACAGAAATATATGTCTGCATTGAAGTCAATGCAAATGGAGATGTCAACCAGAGCAAGACGGGTATATTATCAGGTGAATTTGTACTGGACCTGAGAATTATATAAGTATCGATAAAGTGGCTGTATCAAGAGAGGTGAGTACAAGGAGAAATCACATTTAGATCTGGAAAATCAACAGTTTAAAACAAGAATCTGAGTGATTTTTTTTGAAATAGATAGATTAAGGATAAAATAAATTAAAAATTTCAAAAGTTTTTAGATATGAGTTTGGCAAGCGAGGAGAAAGCAAAGAAGAAGCTATAGATTTATGTTTATATCCTTGAAGTGATGTAACAATAGTGCATGAAGACACACATGTCCCACTCAAAATCACTTCATGTCCAAACAACATTGAGGCACCCTGGGAAAGATTTGGGCTTTTGGGCTTTTGAGAACTTGTTCTTTCAAATTCTCTTTCCCTCTCTCTAGTCTCTCTCTCTCTCTCTCTCTCTCTCTCTCTCTCTCTCTCTCTCTCTCTCTCTCTCTCTCTCTCTCTCTCTCTCTCATCACCGTCTCTCCGCCAAAATGATTGTAACTTAAGAACATTGAATCATGGAGAAGAAAATTGTTTAGGGAGCATTGCTAGAGGTACTTTTCAAAAAATGTTAATTATTCTATGAGAAGAAAATGTTTTTAAAAAGACCAAAAAATAGACATCTGGCCTTCTGCTAACTGTGCCTTTCTTAATCTTGAAGCTCCATTTCTCTTATACCTGTATAATATAGCAAAAGTTGTTGTGAGAGGATGTGTTAGACAACCCATTTATTTAAACATCTGATAAAACCTCAATTTTATTTCCTTCTTAATTCTATGTCATTAGAAACAAAATGGTATATTTGGAAACCATTGAGATATGAACACTATAAACTTTCTTTTTTGTTTGTTTATTTTTATTTATTTTTATTAGATATTTTCTTTATTCATATGTCATATGATACCTTGTTTCCGTTTCCCCTCTGAAAAAAAATTAAAAAAAAAATCCCTGTTCCTTCCTCCCTCCCTCTGCTTACCAACTCACCCTCTCCTGCTTCCTGGCCCTGGCATTCCCTACACTGGGCACAGAACCTTCACAGAGCCAGGAGCATCTCCTACCATTGATGACCGACTAGGCCATCCTCTGCTACATATGCTGCTGAAGCCATCAGTCCCACCATGTGTACTCTTTGGTTGGTGGTTTAGTCGCTGGGAGCTCTGAGGGTACTAGTAAGTTCATATTGTTGTTCATCCTAAGGGGCTGCAAACCCTTCATCTCCTTGGGTCCTTTCTCTAGCTCCTTCATTGGGGACCCTGTACTCAGTCCAATGGATGGCTGTGAGCTTCTACTTCTGTATTAGTCAGGTACTGTCAGAGCCTCTCAGAAGGCAGCTATATCAGGCTCCTGTCAACCAGTACTTGCCGGCATCCACAATAGTGTCTAGATTTGATGATTGAATATGGGAAGGTTTCCCAGGTGGAGTAGTCTCTGGATTGTCCTTCCTTCAGTCTCTGCTCCATAGTTTGTCTCTGCAACTCCTTCCTTGGGTATTTTATCACCCTTTTAAGAAGGAACAAAATGTCTACACTTTGGTCTTCTTTCTTCTTGAGTTTCTTGTGGATTGTACTTTGTGTATTCCGAACTTTCGGGCTAATGCCCATTTATCAGTGAGTGAATTCCATGTGTGTTCTTTTGTGATTGGGTTACCTCACTGAGGATGATATTCTCCAGATCCATCCATTTCCCTAAGAATTTCATAAATTCATTGTTTTTAATAGCTGAGTAGTACTCCATTGTGTAAATGTACCACATTTTCTTTATCTATTCTTTTGTTGAGGGACATCTGGGTTGTTTCCAGTTTCTGGATATTATAAATAAGGCTGCTATGAACATAGTGGAGCATGTGTCCTTATTAAATGTTGGAGCATCTTCTGGATATATGCCTAAAAGTGGTAGAGCTGGGTCCTCTGGTAGTACTATGTCCCATTTCTGGAGGAAACACCAAGCTGATTTCCAGAGTGGTTGGACCAGCTTGCAATCCCACCAGCAATGAAGGAGTGTTCCTCTTTCTCCACAACCTCTCCAGCATCTGCTGTCACCTGAGGTTTTTTATCCTAGCCATTCTGACTGGTGTGAGGTGAAATCTCAGTGTTGTTTTGATCTGTATTTCCATGATGACTAAGGATGTTGAATATTTCTTTAGGTGCTTCTCAGCCATTCAGTACTCGTCAGTTGAGAATTCTTTGTTTAGCTCTGTACCCCATTTTTTAATAGAGTTATTTGGCTCTCTGGAGCCTAACTTCTTGAGTTCTTTGTATATATTGGATATTAGCCCTCTATCAGATATAGGATTGGTAAAGATCTTTTCCCAATTTTTTGGTTGTCATTTTGTCTTATTGACAGTGTCTTTTGACTCACAAAAGTTTTATAATTTTATGAGGTCACATTAGTCAATTCTTGATCTTAGCATATAAGCTATTGGCATTCTGTTCAGAATATTTTCCCATGTCCATGTGCTCGAGGCTCTTCCCCATTTTCCTTTCTATTAGTTTCAGTGTATCTGATTTTATGTCGAGGTCCTTGATGCACTTAGACTTGAGCTTTGTACAAGGAGATAGGAATAGATTGATTTGCATTCTTCTACATGCTAACTGCCAGTTGAGCCAGCACCATCTATTGAAAATGCTGTCTTTTTTTCCACTGGATTGTTTTAGCTCCTTTGTCAAAGATCAAGTGACCATAGGAGTGTGGGTTCATTTCTGGGTCTTCAATTCTATTCCATTGATCTACCTGCCTGTCTCTATACCAATACCATGCAGTTTTTTTTTTTTTATCACAATTGCTCTGTAGTACAGCTACAGAGTCTGGGATGGTGATTCCACCAGAGGTTCTTTTATTGTTGAGAACTATAACCTTTCTATAAGACCTGCTGGATTTTCTTTCTTTCTTTTGTACTCATTAAAGTCACTGTAGCTAATTATGGTGAGATAGGATTTCTGGCAAGGCAAACTAGGTATGTCAACCAGGGGGGATTCACAATAGCCTGGCTGGAGAACCTCACAATCTCTAATATTATTATTTTTTTGGCAGGGTCATTAGGATGATAATAACTGGGAACAAATATCATCATTCAGTGACAAAAAAGGCAAAACAAATCAAGATGGCAAACTCCTACTATCTAACATTTAGATAAGTCAACAATTGTAACAAAAATCTGAAAGGAGAAACCTACATAATTTAAAGTTCCGGTTAATCTTGAATTAGTGAGGATAATTCACGATTGAAAGAGGCTAATTGTTTAAAATCACTGACTCAGATCCTGTCTTTCTCCGGAATCCATACAAAGCCTGCATTATGTAAAGGTTAATGTGCTAGTGAGTGATACAGTTCCTAGTTATTATTCTGGTTTAGTATGGAGTGTATTATTTTGGATCTAGAATATCTTTTATTAATATCTTGAATCTGTAACTATCAATGAGCCAAATTTCCTTTTCTTGTTCTGTCATTGGATTTTTACCCCATGTTTCTTCATTTAGCCTAAGTGTTTGCATCAGAGGTAGTGGCAAAAGCCTTCAACATCTGATGGTTCTTACAAATCAACTTTGTCATTTGGAAAGATCTCAGGTGTGATACATGTGCAACCGATATCATAAGCCAAGTGAATTCCTCAAACACTGTCCTTCAGATGCTGGCAGCTAAGGGTTTTCAGTGATGTAACAGAAGTAGGCTTGTAACTTGTAAAAGGAGAGACTGTATTTCCATCTCATCTTTCAATAAATGAGGTTAACTTAAGGGAAAGTAAATACATAAAAGGAGGTAGGTCCTGGTCACTGATGGCTAGCATGTGGAAAAGTCTTCATAGTAAAAGGGAAGATATAAGTAGTTAAGAGCCCAGCCATTCAAAGCCTGACAAGTAAGTCTGATACCCGACAACATGTAAAGCTCATTAGAAGGAAGAAAAGCCTCATCAACAAACAGTAATAAAGATCAGGATATTCTAATTATAGTTGTAAGCTATCACAACAGAGACTCTACCTCCAATTTAACACACTTAGCCAGTGACAAGAACTTGGTTTATGCCAATGATAGGCAGAACCAAAATAATAAGAAGGACAAAGGAAGAAACAAAAGGATTGTTAGCCATGTGCACATTTTGCATGAGATTTCAGCACTGTCTCTAGTCAGCTTAATGTACAATCTATGTGTATGAGAAGCTGCCTTGTTAGCTTCTAGTCTAATATTGTAGAGGGAATGGCAATGCTTCTGTGTGGAAAGAGGTGAATGCTGCCCCTTTAAATCATTAGTAATGGCTCTACAAATGTTGGGCAATACATTCCCATATGAGTAAGCCAGGATCTGTACTGCTCCATTGATGTCTTTGTTTAAGGAAAGACCTTGGTCTGAGAGCATTTTGTAGTGTTCCCCTTCCTTGCTGCAGATAAATAAGCCACACTCTTCAATATAGCTCCTGGTTCTTTTAAAGCCCTGGCAATCACCAAGGGGTAAGCTTGTTGTATTGGTTGACACCTCCACTTTATATTATACATATATATATATATATATATAT
>NW_022196894.1:38509714-38534613 GCF_008632895.1 Mastomys coucha | reverse complement strand
ATATATATATATATATATATATATATAATATGTTGTATATTATATATATATAGTATATACATATATATAGTCTTTTATCAATATCTACACACGGCTCCTTGATTTAGAATGAACTTAAGGCTTGATTAATGCATTGCCATTAAAAATATCATAAAGCAAACATATATTCAGTATATTCATCCTATCATCTACCTCTGCAGCACACACCACTACAGATATCAGTGTTTGGCCCTCCTAAAGGCATTGCTGTGGCTGACAAGGTGCTATTGATAGCCAAGGCTTAAACTCCCAGTATTATCTGCTGCTGTGTGTTGTCTCAGATAGGACTAAAAGAGAAAAAAATCAAGTGGCATGGTACAATTGCTGTTGAATGTCCATTGATTTTGTATCATTGTAAGAAGAATCACCATAAATTGGAGACATTTGTATTTACTGATATTATACAGTGAGAATACTTCCAGGTATTATTATACAAAATCATCTGTGCACTGTGGATTCTGGTGTCTCAAGCAACAACTCCAGAGCTGTACTGCTTTTAAAAATGTAGCTCTAACAATAAAAGGATTTCTGATTTTGTGTGTGTGTATGTGTGTGTGTGTGTGTGTACAAATATTAGTGTTAAAAGAAAGAAAGGGAGGCCTACTTGGTCATATAATGATACTGCGTGTAAACTTCACTAAGGAAAAAATATGTCTATTATCAAGAAAACATAAATGACAATATTGGTTAGTTAATAAATATACGTTTCAGTATTGATACCTACTTTAAGTACATAAAAAAGTTCACGCTGATATTATTATTTTAATTATAATCCTGCATGAAAATAGTTATGCACACACAAATTATAAAGAAATATAAAATGGTAAAGCCAAGTAATCAATTTCATGGTTACAATCAATCCAAAAACAGTTATCGATTCCCTTCTCTAGGCAAGTTACATGGGAATAATTGAGTGAAATGGGTTTCACATTCTAAGAAAACTACAATATTATCGAGCAGCTATGAGGAACATCCAAACATAAAATAAATTGAAGAGGCAAAGAGATTGAAAGGAGAAAAAAAAAAGAATGGAAAAAATGGATTTAGCATGGTGCCAGTGAGAGTCATTGAAGGCTTTTG
The DNA here is from genome assembly GCF_008632895.1 of Mastomys coucha. Lineage (NCBI taxonomy): Eukaryota > Metazoa > Chordata > Mammalia > Rodentia > Muridae > Mastomys > Mastomys coucha. Next base: position 38,533,494 of record NW_022196894.1, on the reverse strand, counting down.
AGAAGTTTAAGAACATAATGAAAAGGTTTTAAGAAGATTAATACAGAAAGCCAGGTTAGAGATAATCACTAAAATGGGCAAGGAAGGGTTGTATCTAGGGATATTTTTTTCTATCAATTACAGAGTCAAATTTCATGTCTGCAGCCCTAAGTACAGCCTTAGCGCAGAGCCCTGCTCACCCTGCTACATAGAAGCCAGTATTCTTTCACCTCCTACATTCTTCCTGTGTTCTCCACCTCCATTGTTTTCCTTCCTGGCTGACTCTTCAAGACATAGCAAATGAAGACTTCTATTAACGTGGATGTAGGAGGAGGCATCCAGCCAATTCTGTAGGAGCCCATAATAATGCATTATTTTACAGTGTGGAGGTAGAGCTGTGGGGTCCTTTGGCTATAAAAGCCTTCAGTCTCCAATTCTACACCATGAAATCCCTGGGTTCCAGAACAGACCCTGGACACCTTAGGGCTTAAATGATTTGTAGTATTGAACAAAACTTGTCATATATTTAGAGATATAAAAAAGAAATATATTGGTATGGGGTCATCGGTAGATGATGGGCTCATGCTGACTCTACCTGTTTTTATGAAATTTTGTTTCATTTTTATCAAAAGTCATTTTTTTAAAAGAAAGAAGACTCATAGAAAATTTTCAAAGAAATTCCTTTATTCTTCAAAAACTATCTATGGTTCTTGTATAAGGGATAATATCTCTATTTTCAATTGAAGAAACTAAGAGTTTAAAAGGTGAAATGAGTCCCCAAAGCAATCTAATAAATGGAGGAACCTTGCTGGACCTCAGAAATCCTATTTGCCTAATAGTTTTATTTTGTTCTATTTTTTAAACTATGCCCCCCCATCCTTTGTATTACATAGAGGGCACTGGTATAATTATGGTAGCTTGGGATTTTTTTTAATTTTAGAGATCCAGAAATCGTGTAAATGATATGAAATTGTCTTAGAAATCTAAATCATTCGAAAACTCTATGTTACTTATGAATCTAATTCTAAGATCACAATTCTTAGCTAAAGCAAAGATGAAATTTCCAAAAGTCTTTGAGCCCATCCTCTTGAAAATGCCTTCCAGGAAATGTTTAGGTAACTCTGAAATCATCTTGTGCTCCCAACCTATTCTTATACTCTGTCCACTCTGCTCATTTTCTATGCATCTTCCTTCATGATCGAATCACCTTTGAAAAATTACTCCTATTAAACTAAATTTCTCTGTCACTGCAAGAGACATAAAATTAAAAACTATCTGTCTTCAATCACGTCAGACTTTTTCCTTGTCTCTCAGGTTCCATTTATCAATAATTAATATATGAAGAAGACTGAAATCCATTTCAATTTCAAAGGCCCAAACGTTTCGCTGATTAATAAAAAATTGTGCTCACAAAGATGGAGGGCATGCCGTGGAGAAATGATGGAGAACCCATCACTTGCAGGGAATAGATTTCCAGGGCCACATATGCTGTCTAGCCTACTTGGAGTAAAATAGGCCATGTAGAGAACCATTTCTTCAGGAGTACCACCCACCAGGTCTGATTTCTCTGAATGAAGGAATCCAGGTCTATAATTATTATCTGGGTATGTTTGAGTTGCTCCTACATTTAGGAGTTACAAAGACAATAAGAGTTAATTAATGTTTTAACAAGCTACCTTCTGGACATAAGAATACATCTATTTTACTGATCAATTAATGCATATATCATTAGAGATATAGAGCATGCCTACATAGGTCATTATATAATAGGAGGTTGATGGCATCCTTGGGGGAGAATCTCTACACTTTTTTCTTTTAATTTCCCATCCATCCAGTTCATGTCATGGGAAGATCTCTTAGATATTGACTCCTGCACTGATTGTTGTCATCTTGCCTTTTCTATCAAGGATTTTTAGCACTAACTTAGGGAGTTAAGGTCACTCAGATGTCCTAACTCTACCCAAGTATGTAGTTCCCATAAAATACCTGGTATTCATCAATTAAAAGAAAGTATATTCCCTTCATTTTACTTCTCTCCCTAGTCACTTCAGGAGTTCATTCCCAAGAACTGACAGGAGGCCTACCTCATCATTTTATGAGAATTTCATTTTCTAGGATCTTCATTCTGTGCAGTCACAAAGGAGATCCCTCAGCCTCAGGATCATTAATGGAATAAAAAAATTTCAAGTGAAAACATGAAGATAACTAAATAGTCTATAAATAAAAATGTATATACTGAGTATTATATGACTTAAACCTCTTTCCTGAGAGCTTGAGAAGTGATGGGAACCTCAACAACTTTTAGACAGCCTTAGAGAAGAAAGACCCTTGCACCCTGCCTGACACTAAGGAGATCAGTTCAGCATTAGCACTCATGGATGTAAATGCCAGTGTGATTGCTGAATAGATTTTTTTCTTCCTGTTTGAAAAGTCTGGCATTCTTCCTTTTTTGTTCCTCCACAGTGGGATTCAAATGTGAGTTGGGAGCTCTTGTCCTATATAAAATGAAAACTCAGTAAATAAGACACTTTAATTCAGAACTGGAAAGTAGCCCTAAACACATGTATGTGGGTGTACTTTCTTTTGATATAGAATCAAATTATCACTTAACCCACGACTTGAGAGACAGGGGGCATTGAATAAAAACTATATTTCCCTGGTTAAAGAGGCAATAATGACACTTTCCTACAAAACCCCACAGATAGAACAGAAACCATAATGATAATTCATTCCAATATTCTCTGTCCATGCCTTTTTGTCAGCATTCAATATGCATTCTTTCATGAAATCATACTAAGGACCTACAGGTGGAATACAGCTACAACCTTCCTCTAATAAAACAACTGAAGTTAAGAGATATCAAGGTATTTGTCCATGGATACATGCTCATAAGAGGAAAGCTTGGGAGCTTGGCTCTTGGCAGCAAGACTCTGGGGCAATGATATCCTATACCACAACTCTCTACAGCAAGGAAACCCTTTAATGATGTGGAGCTACAGGGAGAGTGGGCTCCAAACACACCCTCCACAAGCTATGCCATTTTTCCTTTCCTTTTATGAATCATTCTCCTAGATTAAAATCAAAAGGAAAGACAGCACTGGTATGCCAAGTGAAAATATCAAAATTAATAGGTTCTTTTAGTCATGGTGCAGACAATAAATCAAAATATTTGAAGCCAAGACAGCATTCTGTACTCATACCACATAAAACAAAATGAAACTACAGGTCAATCTGAAGCTTTGTTCTGCTGACTCTATCTTTTTGATTGATACATTGTCCCTGTTCTCAGAAACACAGGACGATCAGAAGATGAAGAATATCCAAATAAAATGGTTTAAGTAAAATTTCAAGGATGACTATGTGGGCCAACTTGCAGTGTCCTTTTTCCATCTCCTCCATCAAAAACAATGCAGTGTTAAGTCAACTGCCACAGCCCATGGGAAAACAGCAGCAAAGATGGCCAATCAGTCAGTGAGTACAAGTCAATAACAATTTTGCAATTATACATTCTATAACCAAATTAGAAACAATGTCATTAAGTCTAAATGGCAGGGAAAAAATTAATTAATTTAATTTAGAAAAATTTTTTGTTTGTCCAAAGTAAATACCCTGGGAGATTGCACTATGTCATTTGGTAATTACTATGGAACAATACAGGAACATATCATGATTGGTGTCTTGCAAAACAGCAATCACATTTGCCTTCTAATTATGGCTGAGCTCTCTAGGAAGCACAGTGAGCAGTGCACCCTGCTGCTATACCACAGCAATAACACTCATTACCCCAGTAAACACTGTGGAAGGGACAGTAACACACAGGGGCCTCCCTGCTGTGAGGCAGAGGCAGAATCCCTCATTAGTCTGGGAAGCATCACTGGATCATCTTTAATTAATTCCAGAAGACACAGTAACCTGCCCACTGGTACAATGCAATGATATCCCTCATTACCTCCGTCTACCACCCTTTTACTTACTTAGGGAACCTGCAGTCACCTTACCATAATGGTGATGAATTGTAAGGTATAAGAGTTTTAAGCTTAGATTTGTGAGCTTTGAGATTTGTGAGCTTTTAGACTTCTAAGTCCCCAAGTCCCCAATATGGGACACATATTAAGAAAAATATGCAGACCCAATCCTATCTTTCTAGCAAGTTCCTTTTCTCCTGCTACTGAATTGTAGCAATACTGGTGTAATCTTTTCCTTTTATTCTGAAAATTAGAGTGATAATTGTACTATAGCTTTATGGATTCCAGGGTACTTGTAATTATATTCAGTTACCTAGGAACACAGCAATTTCAAAGCTATTACCTGCAGGTATCATTTATGTTCTTTGCCCTCTTCACTTGTAGCCACAACTTTTACTCTAAATTCGAAAAGGCAGGGTAGAATGTGTTGGTGACATGCCTTGTGAGAAGAGAGTGAAGGAAGACTGGGAGGTAGCCCTGACCTCTACTGGGAGCTGCCTAGGCCATTGAGCAAATGAAACAGACAGACAAGCAAGCGCAATGTAGTTTCTGTACTGCTGCTGTGCTTTTCAGCTCCATTTGAAGATACGGATGAAGGTTCTGAGTTCTGTATTTAAAATTTTATGAGATGCACACCTGCCTCCCCGAGAGCTAATTTTTGATCATGACTTGCCCTGACAGGTGAATTAATGACTTTTAGGACAGCAGTTTGAAAAATAATTAAATGTAGGTGTTGCTGTTTTCATATGAGGATAAAAAAAAATAACTGCTTTGCCAGCACATTTATCACTTTGACTTGGACAATTTCTTCTACGGCTTAGAACTTGGGGTGGTTGTACATGTAGTCACCCAATACTCTCTTAGCACTGCAAAAGAAGGAGTGGTGGGTGAATGTTTCCCTAGTTGTGGTGATTGTGGGAGTTAGTTTGTGTTATCATAGGCTTATAAGGATGATTGGGCTTTAAAGTTATTAATTGTAATATTAATACACACTGGGCACTGAATCTGCTATAACAGTTACTCAGCAAAAATAACCTTCCAGACCCCAAATGCAGGTAAAGGACATACCTCTAAAGGCCAGGGCCAGAACAGATGTAAGTTGAAATGTGAGTCAGGAAGGGATCGTGGGCTATAGCCCGTCTGTATTCTTGATTCTCTCTATATAGGAGTTGTAATAGGTACCTAGTTAGATAAGCATTAGCAGGCTTAGAGGGCACTAAGAATGGATCAGCTGTGGAATTTGCCTCCCATCTATCATATGAAAACATAGATGTACAGTGGTTTTCTTGAGGTTCAATAAGTGACAAAAGAATTGGACCTGAGTCATTTCTTTGGTTTTGGGTAGAGACGTGGCATTGAAATCTGCTTCATAGATTTAACAGAACTCACCATCCTCCCCTCACCCCACTTAAGACTTAATATAACTGGTCCTGCAAATTACCTGGATAGGAGACACCCCTCAGGAAAGTTTATTTTCCTGGATAGATAAATTAAGCTAGGAGATGGGCAGATTAATAATCCACTTAATGAGATAAGGAGCATCTATATTCCAGGAGCCCCTTCCTTCAGGGAGTAGCTTCCAGATTTCTGACTTCTAACTCAAAAATTCTAAGTTTTCCTCTTCCCTTTTCTGTCTTTCTAAGATACTCTACATCTTAAGAAGGTTCTGCCAGAGCCTGACATATACAGAGGTGGATGTTCACAGACAACCATAGGACTGAACATGGGGACACCAATGGAGGAGTTGGAGAAGGAGCTGAAGGAATTTGCAACCACATAGAAAGAACAATATCAACCAAACAAACCAATCAACCCTCCAGATCTCCTAGGGACTAAACCACCAACCAAAGAGTACACATGGAGGGACCCATGGCTTCAGCTGCATATGTAGCAGAGGATGGTCTCCTCTGTCATCATGAGAGGAGAGGTCCTTAGTCCACTGAGGCCCGAGTGTAGAGGAAAGCCAGGTGGTAGTGGGTGGGTAGGTGGGTGGGAAGGGGAGATGGGATAGAGGGTTAACAGAGGGGAAACCAGGAAAGGAATAACATTTGGAATGTGACTATATAAAATAGCCAATAAAAAAAAAAAAAAGAATGCTGCCCTGACACTCTGGGCTTTCTCATAAGTTTTCTAGAGACCTCTGTTCCATACAGCATCTTGAAGATAATCTATTGCTAACCCTCTATCAAAAGTCATGGCTTTCTCCTCTCCTCTCTTCTCATATGCCTACAACCTCCAAGGGATTTCAGCCTGTTTATTCTAGTTTGTTGTTGTTGTTGTGGCTACTGCTTTTGTTTTTAGTTTATTTACTTGTTTGTTTTTGTTCTTTTTTTTATTTTCTCAAACACTAATATGTCTGAGTTTTATTCCAAGCCCATTTTTAAATTATTTTATCAACAAGAGTAAGTAACCATAAAAACCAAACCCCAATTCTCCAATACCATGTATTTTGATGAATTAGTTGTTTGAGACAGAGAACCTAGTCATCTCATCACATGTAAGCATAAAGACTATATCCTGCAAGGGATCACTTATCTACTCTTAGTCTATGCAGGTTCTTAATGAAGCCCTGTGTCAGAAGAAAACCAACAATTTTTGTGGCAGAAAGGAAACCCACATATTCAATGTTGTGAAACCATTCTGATAAGCATCAGGCAGAGGCCTCTTTCAGTGGAAGAGAGCTGCGGCTCTGACTCCTACATATCTGTTCACATACCAGTTTTATAAGTGATCACAGATAGATAAAAGCGGGGAGTTATCTTTTTCAAGTGTGCCATCTCCGTCCTGGGCTTCAACCCATATCATGGTTACAGGTGGGACTGGAGGGACATTTAGTCCTAAGTTATTAAATGTTAATGTGCACTGTTACTTTGCCATCATGGTAACAGCTATTTGAAAAGAAACCAAGATTTATTTTTTCACCAAAATTGACCTTCTGCTATTCTGTACCACTCCAAATGATTCCAAAAGAAAAGGATGTTGATCGGGAATAAGAGTCCTTAGAAGAGTGCTTACTAACATGTGTGAAGTCCTAGTTTCAAGGCCTAGCACACACACACACACACACACACACACACACACACACACACACATAAACTCTTAATTATTTAATTTTAAAAATTAAAGGAAAACCTGAGCAGTGCTGGTGCATGGCTTTAATCTCAGCTCTCAGCAAGCAGAGGCAGGCACATCTTTGAGTTCGAAGCCAGCCTCCAGGACACCCAAGCCTATACAGAGAAACCCTGTCTAGCAAGACAAAATATATTACCCCTGTCTCACCCCACAAAAACTCAAATGAAAGAAAAAGTAGGAAGAATGAAAACATGGGACATTGGATTCAGTGAAAGTTTCCTCACTTGATCAATTAGTTGCAGCCCAAATGTATATTTTCATAGCATTTTTTCATATACTTTGAAATAGAAATTTATAATAACTTGTTTCTATAAGTAAAAATTCAATTTAATATGATCCACTTGTTTTCTGAAAACAAGATATTAAAAACATAAATCCAATGCATTTTAATAAAGAGCAAAACAGAAAATGTACACACGCTATAAACAAATGTCTACGATCTACTGAGATACAGCACAAAGTGAAATTCAGAGATAAGCATATATTGCTTTAAAATGCTTTTATTTACAACATGCACTGCATGTACCATATGCCTCAGATAGAAACAATAATACTAAAAATGAATTTCCTGAGGTACACAATGAGATCCAGTCATTACAGGTATAGGGCCATGAAGGTGTGTTAAAGCTGCAAAGCAACCATGCTTATCGTATTGACTTTGCTCCTTCAGTGCAAAGGTCTCGTGGGACCTTTAGCAGAACTGACTCTTTAGAGTTCCTAAACCCCCAATCAGAAGGAAGGTCAGGTAGTTTAAAAGCCTGGCTTTTCTGGTCTGCTAAGATGGATAGGTCATCAGGCATAGGTCTGATCATCTCCTGTAGTAAACAATTTGGAACTTTCTGGAAAAAAATACGCCCCTGCTATGTTGAGGTTATTGCTGGTGCTAGTAAGAAAAAATGTAGCTACCTGGATTGAAATTGTCTCATAATAAAGATTATAATATTTCACTAAAGGCTCCAAAGGGGGATTGCCAACACTCAGTTGTTGAACTTGATAACTCTACCTTCTTGCCAAGCCAGCTACTTGCTGCACAAGTCACATGAAGGAAATAATACATATTAATACATATGCACATGAGATCCCGAGGCTAAGCTTACAAACTGCTGCAGTCAGGGAGATTTTCCTTTCAGATGTCTTTTGAGACTGTCATACACACCTGCCATTCATGAAGTATAGTTCTGATCCCTCCCTACAGTATTCTTTAAAACTTACATCAATCCATTTTTTGTGTGTGTGTGAGCTTAAATAAGTGTCTGACATATTTTTTTTTCAGTTACTTTGGGGTTCCAATACTAGACTCTCTCAAAGTAAAAAATAAAAACTATTACAATGTGAACTATGATTTCAATTAAAAATATAAAAATAAAAATAAAACTTAGGACACCTTTGTTGGAGATTCTACAAAGTTGATCAACTAAGAACTTTGTGGTGGTAAAGAGTTGGATAAATTATCATGGGCCACATTTATTGCCCATATTAGACATCTGTTGTCCACCTCTGTCCATATCTGATTAACATCTTTATGACTACTAGTTAATCTTTTGGGAATAGATTAACCAACTGCTCACATTCACCAACCCAAAGCTAAGACAGACAGCAAGCTCTATCTGAGACCCACAGCATTATTTTCCCTGTGTGACCGACTTTCCTGGTGTTCTAACATGGCTTTTTTTTTTCTATTTTTTTTTTTTTTTTTTTTTTTTTTTTTTTTTTTTTTTTTTGGTTTTTGGTTTTTCGAGACAGAGTTTCTCTGTGTAGCCCTGGCTGTCCTGGAACTCACTATGTAGACCAGGCTGGCCTTGAACTCGGAAATCCACCTGCCTCTGCCTCCCAAGTGCTGGGATTAAAGGCGTGTGCCACCGCCGCCCGGCTTAACATGGCATTTTTAAAAATCCTTGGATATACAAGTTCATTTTATTCTGGAGCCATAAAATCTTTATGAAATTATATGGGAGATCACCCACTTCAGTGTTCCTAGACCATGTTCGTTCATTTGTGGTACAAGAACGAACTGCCTCCTCATGATGAGGTAGGAGCTATGCTTTGTATCCCCAGCATTCTGAAGCTTGAGGGTCAGAAATATCATTTATACATACATTTTGTTGTCTTTCTGCTATGGACTTGGAGATAGGCATCTTTCTTTTCTTTCCTCACTTTTACTTTTTTGAAAGCTAAACGTCTGTATGGCACATTTAAAACTTTACCAATGTTTGATAATAATTTTTAAATATGGGGCATTCTAAGTACTAGTAGCATTTAGGAAACGTAGTTTAGTATTAATTCCCACAGGGTTCAAAGTCCTATTCAGCTCATTACCTTTGTTTTAATTAATGCAGCTACAACTTTATTTTACAAAGGTGCATTTTTTCTTTAGGTTAAAGCAAGCTACTTCAGATTTATTTACCTTTCATTAAGTCTGTGACATCTGAGCCTATGTTCCCACTTTATCATAGGTCAGAAAGTAAGAAGGAAGTTTGTTGCTTACTTTCATTTGACAAAAGTAATACTTTTAAATATGATTATCTCTAACAATCTCCTCAATACCATCAAAGAAAATACTAAGAAAATGAAACCAATCAGAAGTTACCATCCACCAAAAGAAGTAGATCCCATTACTAGTGATTATTATTACAGAACACTAATAACAATATCTAAATATGTTCAAATCTCAAAGAATTATCTCTGTCAATAGAGCCAAATGTCAACCTATGAACTGGGAAAAGATTTTTCACTAGCCCAAGAAATCAAGAAGATAGTCTCCAACAAAGCAAATACCCCAGTTTAAAATATGGGATACAGCGATAGATAGAGAATTCTCTACAGAAGAATCTTGAATGGATGAGAAGCACTTAAAGACATGCTTAACATCATTAAATATCAGGAAAATGAAAATCAAAGCAGACATGAGATTATACCTTATCTCAATCAAAGTAGCTAAAAATCAAAAACACAAATGGCAGCACATGCTTGTGAAGACGTGGAGAAAGAGGCACACTCCTCCATTCCCAGTGGGATTACAAACTGATGCAACCATTCTGGAACTCTATCTGGTGATTTCTCAGAAAATGTGAAGTAGTCCTACCTGAACAGCCAGCTTTATCATTCCTGGGCATGTACCCAAAAGGTGCTCCACCATACCATAAAAACATGTGCTCTACTATATTCATAGCAGGTTGAATGTAATAGCCAGAAACTAAAAACAACCCAGGTGTCCTTCAATGGAAGAATGGATACAGAAAATATGGTTCATATTCACAATAGAATTGTAAGCAGGTATTAAAAAGGACATCATGAATTTTGCAGGCAAAAGAATGGAACTAGAAAATATCATCCTGAGTGAGGTAACCTAGACCCAAAAGAACATGCATGGTATGTTCTCACTGATGAGTGGATACTAGCCAAAAAGTACAGAATACCCATGACATACAACACAGACCCAAAGGAGTTAAACAAGAAGGAAGGCCAAAGTAAGGATGCTTGAATCACACTCAGAAGGGAGGACAAAATTGTCATAAGAAGAAGAAGGAGGGAAGATGATGGAAGATGGGAAGGAGAGGGGAATGGGTGGAGCAAAATCACCTGTGAAGAGGGACAGGGAAGAGACCCAGGAGGCCAAGAGAATGAATGAAAATCTGTAGCTGCAGAAGGTGGAGGGGTGGGGGACATCTTAAAAAGAGAAAAAAACCAACCCACAAACAAAACCTAGAATCATTTCACTCAATTCTTATATTGGTGGTGTGAGGTAAGTAAGACAACTATTGATAGCTTAAAATTGAAAAACTTCTGATTCACAAGAACTGAGTGATATGCTTAGGGTTAGACAAAGATTATAGAAGAAGCTTAGCATGAAGATAGACAGCTCACTTTCACAAAAGAAGCTGAAGAAGAGATGAATGGAAATATGGTGGCACATGGTAAATGGTAATAGAATATAATATGACAGAAGTAAACCTATCCTTACACTCAAATATTCATGGTCTTTATACATATTTTGGTGAATAGTGTTATAGACAACCTTTGTTCAAAATTTCCTGGTCTCTCCAGAAATAGCTTCTTCATTCATGTTTTCTTGATTTCTGAGGACTCTGCTCTTTCCCTTTTGCCTGTTTGTAGGACTTTTCCTATGTGGTGTCCTCTGTAGGTCACTTTGCAACAGCACATTAAGTGGTTTGCTCTCCCAAGGTGGGCATGTGGAGAAATAGAATAATACAGTAAATGGTACTTGTAGGCCACTGTATGCACAACACAATGCCTCACTTTGGCACTACTAAACACTACAGTGTGGCTTTCATGGCCATTTTCATTTTTACTTCATTTGAAGCTGAGGCTGTTATTATCAGGTTTCTCAGACGAAATCCAAGGAAGAAGGCTTTTCCTATCTGTTTGTCTTCCATATTCTGTTATCAGCTATAGTCAAACACCAAGAGCACACAATGACAGCCTGTTTATTGATCCCACTCATGTCGCTGAAATCTCCAGTACAGAGCATGTTCATGACTAAATGAATCCAAGAGAGACTTGCCAGCACTACGTAAGCTAAGAATACACACAAAAGTTAGATAACTGGAAAGTGAGTTTGTGGAAGAAAATCAACAAACCCAAATAAACAGTAACCTAGAGATCAATTGTCTTATGGTTAAATGAAACAAAATAATGCAAGAAAATAATTAGAAATAAATGTCCACGATTGAACACATTTACTATTTTGGATTAAATTACCTATAATGGAAATCTAGGTTTTAAAAACCTTAATATATTATGATGGAATAAATGTACATTAAAAGGATGTTTCGTGATCAGAAATCATTTTCTATGGAAACAACATGAAGTAGGTGGCAATTAATAATTTGCTATGAATTCTCACAGGTGTTTCTCCCAAATACTCATCTCTACATCCCACATAACCAGTTCTCTTGACCTAGTAGGACCAACAACATATTGCAGTACTTCCTTGATCTTGGGGATGAGTAAAACTTTCTCTGATTTTTATATCTGTATTCTTATCATTTATGGCAAATTCAACTAAACACTCACACTGAAGTTACTAATACAGTCTTAGTCCAGGGTTCTGACTCAGGCCTCAAGCTGAAGACATGGAAGGAAAGAAAAGGTAAAGAAAGACCTTGGAAATCACATTCCAGTCTCACTGAGATTCAGCTGAGGGAGTCTGGAATGTAACACATTTTAATTAAGCTTTCTGTAAACCAGCAGGGAGTGAAAATTCAGCCAGGATTGTATTTTCCAATTTCTCTCTTCAGGGAACATATGTAGAAACTGTTTTGAGGGTGAGCTTTTATATATCTGAAGGACACAATTTTGATTATAAACAGGCAGAAACTTGTGAAATATCAATTCTCATTACACCTGTCTCTACCACAACTATGAAAGACCTTATAAAACTTTACAAAACATTGTCTAACTCAACTATTAATCATCTGATATTTCAAGTCATTGTTTCACAGTGAAGGCTAAAAGAATTTCCTTAAATTTGTAAAAAAAAAAAAAAATCAAATTTGTTTCTCACTTCTCCTACCTTTGTGTATATACAAATATGTATATACAAAGTAGATTCTTCATTAGTGCTCCAGGCTTCTAATCTACCAAATATAGTTATCAATACCTTTGTGGTTCACCTATTCAATGAGTATGAATTCATATGTTGAATAGTTCACAAAAATATTATGGTGTAGTCTTCCCACCCAAAATTTCACTCAGATGTTAATACTGATGACACCGCCCCAACACACACACACACACACACACACACACACACACACACACATACACACACACAGGAACATAAAATTATTTTTGCATAATTAGGCTTTCTAGAAAACCTCTAGAAAGATCAAGCCTTAAGCAAGTCTAAAAGTGGCTTTTGAAACCAGAAAACAACAGCCATCTTGGTATTATACCTTGGACAAGAAATGATGCTGAATAAAAATCATGTGCATAAGCCAGGCCATATTTCATTTTTTTCTGCTGATATATAGATTGCAAAAATAAAATCAATGGCAGAATTTCAATGCTATCAGGGATCAAATATCTAAAATACAGTCTTTATTAATATGTACATATAGAGCTTACCTCATTTAATACATGGTAGATTTAGCATTATTGTTAACAGGATTACCATGTTTATGCTATAAGCTAGATGGCTGACAAGATGAGAAGAGAATTTTATGTCATGGATCTTAATGATGATTATCATTTTTAGCTTCTGTGCCCTAGTTATCACATATGGTGATAGGAGCTATGTTTGACATGATAGAAAATAAATAGTGTGAACATGGCTTCATAATATATAGACTTCCATGTAGTTCTATTACTCAAAGCTCCATATTTGTCAATAGTTGCCTGCATGTTCTGAACTTTATCTGTCCAATTTCAGTTAATCCTACCAGGTTCTAATAAACAACAAAAGATAAAACAATAAAAAGATTAAGCAGTTGATAGAGTGCAGCAGTTACCCTGTACTTACACTTGGTTGCCACACAGAAAGATGACCAGAATCAATAAGACAGTATATACTGTACATAGGCCTTTCTAAATTGGAAATATAGATATAAATATAATTTGTCATTATTAAACAAAAGACTCATCACACAAACATTAGAAATGAAGTCTGATGATGAAGTAGAGGACTCCTAGTAGTGTTCAAGAACATAAGATGTTTTCATTGTCTAACATTCAGTGGAGAAAATCTACACTAAATCTTTTTCTTCACACTATATTTGCTAGTTGTTCTACATGGTGAATAGTCTCCATAGAAGTAGCATTTTCATAACAAGGGCAATATTGACTCCCTCTCAGACAGGATCCCCCAATCTGTTGCTCTCAGCTGACATTTAGAATCATGTGTGCCTGGTCACCATCCATTTTAAGTCCTTATTTTAAGTCCTCAAAAATCAGATTAGAAAACTTATCAATTCCTGCAAGATTCTCTCAAGGGAAATGCTTGAAGAAAAATGAAGATGAGAAGCCGGGGCAAGAAGAAACGACTTATTTAAGTTCATAAAGTGAGAAAGGGATTTGTTTGTATAATAATAATAATAATAATAATAATAATAATAATAATAATAATAATAATAATAATAATAATATAAAGATATACAGGGCTTTCCAATGAATACACTCAATCAAAGATGTCAATGTTGTCAGCTTAGTCTCCTGGGGACAAAGTTGTTCCTGTTTCCTTCTATCTTTTCTTTTGTTTTCTTCTCCCAACACTAGAGCATCAATATAACAATACTCATAGTCAAGATCATTCACCTCTCAGAGCCATCCCTGACCTGCAGCACAGAACAACCCAGACAGGAGGAACCCAAATATTCTGGTCTATGACCTGTCTCCTATGTTCCCCGACACCAATAGGTTAGTGTCCTCGAAAAATGTAACACATGAGCAGAAAATGCCCCACTTTATCACAGCAAGGTAAGTGGGTGATTTGTGAAACTATGTTCCTGCTGTCTTCCTTGAAAAACGACCCACTGTCTTGTGGCCCCGAGGACAAGTGTAGTATTGGAGGCAGCCTAGGAATCACATTCATGTTTACCCAAAGGGAAATGTTGGTGTTCAAGGGAGTTACATCATGAACACAAATTTGCTTTCTTGAATGTAAGCATTAATTTATATCAATTTACTCTAATTATTTGGGAGACACTTAAGTTGAGAAGTATAATGTAGAAACTCAGTAATAAAACTATTATTACTACACAATGCCTTTGCCCTAAATCCACATAATTATATTTTCTTTCAGTGCTGAACCATGTACGTTATTCAATGATTTTTCTTTTAAAAAAATTGCTAATACTGAAATTGCTTTTGTTCATTTGAGGGTATATTTTGCCCTTTTAAATGGAAAACATTTATGGCAGATGAACCAACTTTTGCCTTTTATTTTTCTCCAAAAGCGCAAGATATGGTTTCAGCATTTGCAAGGTACTCAGAAAGCATTGCCATCAGACTGATTAAGTGACTGACTGCATGGCTTCTTGTTTTTTCTTCAAAGTTAAATAGCATTCATATTTCAACAAGGGCTTGTTCGTCTGTAAATCACAGATTTAGACTTGCAATTTACGACAGCAGAGCCTCACCTGCCAAAACAACTTCAAATTAAATAGCAACTTTTGTTACAATATTTCGGAGCTATATCTGGGAAATGCAACTGACAGTGGCATCCTGTGGAAAGGGCTTCGACAAGGCAAGAAAAGGCATCTTGACTGACAGGAGCATGCTCTGTTGCCTTGACAAACAAGCAAGAACTCAGCCCCAATCTGTTGGAGTCTCAAGGCTCACAAACCTGCCAGATTGCCATCTTTGTGCTGAATGCAAAATAATCACAGTAGCTAGAAATGATAAATTGTGGATGGCTGCAGTTGAAAGCAACATATTTAATCAATCTCTTCTCTTCACTCCGGAGGTTCTGAGTGTGAGGCCTGTGCTTCTGTTAGGACAGACAGTTTCTACTTCTGGAAATGTCTTACTCCACCATCCCTGACTAATGGTGCCCATGGCTTTTCCTCACAGTGCACAGTTAAGGTTGGCTTTCTGAAGATTGGCTCCTGTCATGTTTTAGGAATGCCCATGTCCTATGAATGCAAAGTTTACAACTCTTTAAGTTGTTATCTCTCCTGATCCAGTTGTACCACCAGCATCACTGTTGACATCTAAGCTACTTCTAAGGCTTTACAGGATGCCAAGCTCTGAGTTAAGCATCTTACATCTTCATCTCCAGGAGTTATTCTGAAGATAAGTGGAAAGGGGAACATTAAATGTACAAAGCACAAGATTAATTCAAGGCTTCAATATATTATTCCTGGAAACATACAGTCATTTTTAATTCTCTCATTTAAGTCCTCAAATCAAATAGCTATAATTTAACCATCGTTTTTTGAAGAGTTTTTTTTTCTCTTAAAGTTATCATTATATATAGGGCTGAGCTATAAATCTCCTATGTACATATTAGCATAGAAAGTCATGGGAATCTAGTTTCAGAGTGTTTTATCCTCTTTGAATATTTGTTGCTTTCATCTTATATTCTGAAACTTATTTTACATTTCTATATTTTTATTTTACATATGGATGTCTCCTCTGTATACATTTCTGTGCACCTTGCTCATGTAGTGCTGGTGCCTACTGAGGTCAGAAAATATCAGAGCCCTGGGTGGCTTGGGGGATGTAGGGTGAGAGATGTTGCCCCAGGTGTAGACATTTCAAGAATTTGTAGTAAAGAAACAATCTCCTCATAAGAATATGAAGTCCTCCGGATTCTTTTATTTTAAGACTTTTAAAGGTGGCAATTCAAGTATTAATTGGTAAACTCTATTGCTTCTATGGTCACATTATTGTCAATGGTACTGTCAGTTAAACAATGTTTTCATTTGTTGAAAGATTCCAGAATGAGTGATTGGCAGACTCTTCACAGCAATTCTCCTTTAAAGTTGACCTGTTATTGTCCGCTCTTCACTTATTTGGGGAGTCACGTCCACTTTTCCCATGTTCATGATTGCTTTTCTCTATTCCCATTTTCAACCGTGCCATTCAGCCTGACATATACTTTCTACACATCCTTTTTTTGTTTTAAATAAAGCAGAGATAGAATTTAGAGACATGCACTTGAATTTGACAACTTCATCTGAACTCCTTACATTTCATTACATATTTCTGGGGATATAAATTTCGAAAAACAAGGCTGGATGTGAAACCCCGTTGTCACTATTTTTTTTTCAGTCTTGTCAGTATCTGCTTGGTTGAAAGCCTATCCCTATCAGAGCTGCTTTGATGTTATTTGTAAGGATTGCATTGACCTGGGCTAAAGTACCATTCCTGCATCCTAAAAATATATAACATAGCAATCAAATGTTTTAATTATGTTTTATACTTCATGAATAGAGCCCACTTTTTTTATTTGTTCAGCAGGGAATACAAATGCTCATAGTAAGTCTAGTAGGACTAAGCACTGAATAAAGTTGTCAAAACATTGCAGAGTATTCAGCATCTGGTCATCTGGTCTGAAGAAGAAGGAACTGTACTACTGTGTTCCCCAAAGTTGAAGTGTGCTATATGCCACATGTGTGCGTTCAACATTTGCTCTATAAAACTGTCAGCAGCGGCTGTTTTTGAAAACAGGCATTTTGGTTAGGGCTTTAAGGTGTTGCAGTACTCAACAATTATGTGTGGATGTCCAGTTACCTCAGAATACATATAGAAATTGTTACGAACAAAAAGAGCAGCATGGAGATGAAATCGCACCTTGCAGTAATTCCTTTCATATACAGTGGACACACTCTCTATACAGAAGTTATTTCTTCTGGGACCTTGTGAGACTCAGGCATGCTTACGCATCCTTGTTTTTATACCCATAAAGTCACACTGTGACTTGGCTCTTTACACAAGAACACAATGTCCTCGAGGTCTAAGAACAAATACTTTCATTTTATTTCCCCAGACCCAACAAATGCACAAGAAGATTAACTGATGACCAAGCAAATGGCCCAAAGATAAACAGAAATGAATTACAGGTGCGTGTATTGACTGTTATTTGGGTGATTTTTCCCATCTCATTGTGTTTCCATGTGTCTTTCTTTGTAAAAATCTAAGCAGGCTAGATTAAAGGCAAGGCTCAAGGGTATGGGTGTGGGGGTTGGGTAGTATTGTGAGCTTGTTTGTACAATATGCTTAGAAGTCTATGATCAAATGAGTTAAAGTAATCTTCAAAATAGATGAGATCTAATCAGAAATCGACTTTGTCCGAATAGTCTTTAGTTTGTTCTTATTTTTACAACCAAAGCTTTTTCCCTAGGCTGCCACATTCTTAAACAGGGTCGTTCTGCAGGAGCTTCTCTGATCTCTGTTGATTCATCACTGTCTCTCAGAGAGGAAAAACAAACTAATGACATAGGCATCTCTATACAAACTTTTGTCTTAGAGACTATAGTTTCCAAATACTAAAAAGTAAAATTAGCATAAACTTCAATGACATAAACCAGTAGTAAAAAGCTATGTATCTGAGAGGGTGGTTGTCTTAATAGCAGAACTATTTGACTCTAAGCAAGGCAGACTGCAAGACTTTGGTCATCAGGAAAGTTTGCCCCTGCAGCAGATTGGAACAGATACAGAAATCCATAGGCAGAGATTATCCAGTGAGTGAGAGTACTCAGCACTAAAGAGGATGTCTCCATGAAAGCTATCCTATCGAGGCTCAGGGAACCCCATGAAAAATGGAAGTGGAAAGAGTGTAAGAGTCAGAGGGGATAGAGGACACCTGAGAAAGAAGACCCTCTGAATCAGCAAGATTGTCACCTATGTGAACTTAGAGAGAATGTGGTAACTTGCTCAGGGACCACATGGATCTGTCTGCACCAGATGGGATCCTAGAGCTGAATGGAGAAGACACATTGCTCCCATCCCTAAACCAGAGGCAGCCTCCAATAGATACCCACGTGCAAATAAAAATTAGTTTCCTCTGAGGGAACCCAAGGAGGAAACAAATTACTCTTAAGGAAGGGTAGGTCGCATGCACAACAAGAGATGGCCATCAGAAAATAAGAGAAAACAGCATTTTTGGGGGGTTCCTTGTCTCACAGTGTCATGTCAGGGCTTGCCCTATTTTCTTCTTCATTTTACATTCTTATTTTTATTTTAGTACTACTTCCTTTTCTAATAAAGCAATTAAAATGACTATTTTAAATTATTGTAAAAATGGTATTTCTTATTTGCTCTAGAATTAACTGGCCAGTCATTATTTGTATATCTTTTAAAAGATGAACACATTTGCTTGCAGTCACTGTTCTTGCTGTGAATTGCAGAAAAGATTCTGCTACCTTTTGCATGGTATTTGTTGTTATAGCACTGAGCATTCTAAGAATGACAGGAAAAGATAACATGGGGACAAGGATAGGTATAAAGGCCATCGTTATGGAAACTGGGTCTTCCAAAATGAGGGATTGAATAAGCTAACTCTTGAGTGCCATTGCTTTAGTTCAGAAATTTAAGTTGAAGGACGTACATCATCATACGACCTCACAGGCCATTAGAAATTCTCATAGATATTTTAAATCTTTAGTTGAAAACAATTATATGTTGTCATGGAGTACAGTGTGTTTTAAATATATCATTACAATGTGTAATGGTCAAGGTAGTGTAACTGATATATCTCATACCTCAAATATTTAGCATTACAAACTTTTTTTCCTTTTTCCCCCAGTCCTGTTTTGTTCTATCCTAGGTCTCTGGCCTATCCAGTCCTTGGCTTCTGGCCATCCATGCAAAAAAGCATGAGCTCCCTTTCATGACATGATACACAAGCAGCAGAACCACTCATTGATTGGCCACTCTCACGGTTTCTGTGCTGCCTTTACCTCAGTACATCTTGCCTTATCATAGGCAAGACAAATTGTGGTTTGAGCATTTTGTGGCTGAGTTGGTGTCCTAATCCCTCCATTGGAAGTCTTACCTACCTGGTTACAAATGGTCAGTTCAGGCTTTGCAGTTCCCATTTCTAGGAATGTTAGGTAAGGTCACCCTCATAAATTTCTAATAATATTCTGTTATCCTCATAGATTGGTGCCTAGCCCAAATGCCATCGGAAAAGCTTCATCTAGCAACTGATGGAAACAGTTATAGAGGCCTACAGTCAAACATTATTTTGAGCTCAGAAAATCCAGTGAAAGAGGTGGGGAAGAAGGATTGAGGAGCCAGAGGGGTGAAGGGCACCACAAGAAAGCCCACAGAATCAACTAATCTGGACTTGAAGGGGTTCACAGAGACTGAAGGAATAACCAGGGAGCCTGCATGGGAAAAATCTATGATATCTGCTTATATGTTAAAGTTGTGTAGCTCAGTCTTTGATTCAATCTCCACCAGTTCTCCTCCTCCCCCAAAGAAAAGAAATATACACTGTAATATACAAAGTAATTATAATCTTCCTTTGATGGAGATCACCAATACTTAGTTTTGACTTGTAACTATAACTGTGTATCTGTCTATTCACTTAAAATCCTGTGTCCCCCAATATGCAAATAGCTACCATCTTTTTTCTCTAGTTTCAACCCCACATATACATTATATAATATGAGTTTTCTTAGACATTAGACACTAGAGAACTAATAGTTCACAATTCTTTGAATATGTTGGGTACAGACTAAGGAACTTCCAATGATTACAGCATCTGTACAAAGACCAAGGGAGTCTATTTAATATTATATGGTGATAGTGTGTCAATATATCTAAGAAACTCAGCTTATGTGGCAAAATATCTATGTTGATTTAGGGATTTTGAAGTGTCCATGCATGTTTGTTAATTTACCTCTCTGCAGCACTACAGGGAATATATTACTTCATGGCAAACAGGAAACTGAGAGAATGTAACAGGTAGGAGTTGGTGACACTCATGAGCTCCAAACTTCCCATTATCTTCAATTCCTCCATCATCTCTTGACATTAGCAGTGGAGGAGCACAGTAATGGGATCAGAGCAAACTTGACCCAATCACTTCCCCCAAAGATTTACTTCTATACATTGCTACATTCAGGAACAACCCTTCAAAATATAAACCTTGGAGGATACACCAGATTGAAAACACATTTGCTGTAACATTTGCCTGTGGATCCTAAGGACCTTTGAACTGGTTCTCTTCCCTGTTTGCGTTCCCTGACAACAGCATCTTGTCAGTATTCACTGGAAAATGGTGATCATAATGGATAGAATCTTATCTTAAATTTGTGTCTATACACAATCTTTTCAAGCTTTATAGCACTTCAGTGACATTTCACAAATGAGACAAATGGACATCAAGGCTTCCCAGCACCCTCTGTTGATGCTTTTGTCCCTTCAGTTTATATTTTAAATGTTTTTATCAATGTCATTATAGACACATGACTGATGTTACATGTAGTCATGCTTGGGTCTTTGAATTTGTTCCATGTATCTTTTTGTGTTGGTACTATATAATATTTATTAGCATGTCTCTGTAATCTATCATAAGAGCTGGAATAATAACCCTTCTGGCAGTGTTTTGTTCAGGGTTGTTTTGGGTATCTTGGGACTTTTGTGGTTTCATATGAATTTTAGAATAGTTTCTTTTTTCCTATTTCTCTGATAAGTGACATCAGGCTTTTGCTTGGGATTGGTTTGAATCTGTAAATATTCAGGAAAATGGTTACTTTTACAGTATTCAACCAATCCATAAGCATGGCATATATTTCTGTGTTCTAGTGTCTTTCTTTCTTCATACATTTTAAGTTTTCATTGTAGAGATCCTCTACTTAATTGTCTAAGTTTATTCCTATATATTTTATTATCCTTGAGACTATTATGAATAGGAGCATGTTAGTAACAAGTGGTTATCTCATAGCCATCAGCCTTGACAACATATATACAAGTAATATTATAGACTAGTCAGATATTATTAAGGAATTCATACATATAGACTGCATAGATGCTGTAACAACAATCAGTGAAAAAAACAGACTGGATTTTAAAAAGTGCAAGGAAGAGTATATGGGAGAGTTTGAAGGGAGAAAAGAAAATGGAGAAATTATGTAATTATTTTCTCAAAACTGAAAAAAAGGCAAGTATCAATTGACAGTTTGTAAATGGAGTAACAGCCACTTACATAGTAAACAACCCAAGTGTTCCCCTTCTATATACCACCAACTCAGTATAAGAAAGCGTTGGAAGATGCTAATCCTCATCAGTGTTTTCCCTCATGCAGAAAGAGCATCACTCAGGGAATCCTCAGCTTCACCTCTTATTCTCAGACTCATTGCTATCACTTGTTTATTCTCCCTTATCTTTCATGTAGCAGAGAAAATACAGTCTGATTCGGTTTTGCCACACTTATCTTTCGTAAAAGCCTTCTTTCATCTCATAACGTTCCTACTATCAGGGCATTTCTTTAACAAAGTTTACCCTTCTTAAATATAAGTCTCAAAGTAGATTCTGTGACCCACTCCCAGCTTTGCTTGTGGTACCTTTGTATCATCTTATCACTCAGACAGTCAATAAATTAATATTGGATGATGATAGATAAAGTGTATGACAAAGAGTAAAGCTGTGCCACCAAGCTAAAAGCAGTCAAGTACACTAAGAACATTTAGATCTCATCTGCAGATTTCTGACTGTCGGATCAGACTAAGGTAGAACATAAATGAAACAACATCCCCTCAAATGGCACCAACCATGAGTGAATTTTCAAATATATATACTACAGCACAAGGTAATCATAATAAATCAGGAATAAAATGCTGACTCTTGGCCTTCCATGACAATTCACTTAAGATAAGAGCCATGTTTCTGGGTATGTATATCGGTGAATGTGTTACTGCTCTCTTGGATTTTCTAGAAGCTGTTTGTAATCAGTGGGATGTCAGACTCAATGCTCCAGTTTCATAACTGTAATTGGATTGTCTGACTTCCTATTCAATTGGTACATGTTTCTCCTTTTTTTTCTCTGTTTTTTTTTTCCCCTTAAAATCAATAAATGGTTTGTGGTGCCTTTAATAGAGAACCATCACATTTTATAATATTGTGAAGTTGACATTTTCAACATTATCCCCTAAAAAGATCATTGGGTCTGTCAGACCGAATGCACAGGTTCTGAATTAATTGAATTTTCTAATCTCAGGGACATATAATAATGTGAACATATTTCTTGATGGAAATTGGAGCTTTTCCATGCCCTGGACTTTACTTTCATGTAAGGAGAAACAAAGTTTTTTCCTTCTTTTCCCCTCTCCTCACAGACCCTTTAACCAATAATAAAGTCATAGAGAATACAAAGATCTATATGTTTAGGCCTGAGGCTGGTGTTGATACTACTAAGACAATATGGACTTTAGTATATATACATGTTTATATCTACTGTGTGTATGTATGTGCACATATATATGTGTATGTGTGTACAGTTCATGCATCCATATATGCTGTATTTGCTTTATATACATTTTAATATATTAATACATATATATATATATATATATATGTCATTACTAACTGAATCAGAGGATATTTGTCTGTACCAAAGGGTAGACCCTATTTAGCATAGTTCTATACATGTATCCTGGCTGTATATTCTTTTTTGGAAGACAAGCATGTAAGTGTATAAGAGAGAACCCACCACCAAAAGTCAAATGAATTTTCCTGTAAAAATAAAATAAAATAAAATCAGTAAATTCAAACCTCTTCACTTTTAATAGTGTGGATCCTTTTAGGATTTGGTTTGCACCACTGATTCAGTATTGACTTGAGAAAAAAACATTTCAAAATAATATGAGATATTGACTAAAGACTTGCGGCTACCTACTTAAATTCTGATTCATTCTATGGTCCATTGCTATCAAGTATTTATTCTGCAAGAAGTAGAAGTTTTTCCACAGCATGGAGAGCATTATCAAATGTTTCCATCTTCCTTTGAAGCGTTCACTATTAACTGCCTTTGGAGCCAGGCTTCTAGACTGAGTGGACCATTGGCTTGTTCTAGTGAGATAGCTCCTGACTTTTAATGGGTATGTCTTGTTTTGAAAGGGGAATTCTACTAGAAAGAAACTTTAGTAGGTTGGATAGCATTTTTAATGGGTATGTCTTGTTTTGAAAGGGGAATTCTACTAGAAAGAAACTTTAGTAGGTTGGATAGCATTTAATTAATTAAGCCATTGTCTAGAAGTTATAATTTTATTTCTTAATTGAATTTTTTTTTTTTTT
>NW_022196894.1:38498885-38509704 GCF_008632895.1 Mastomys coucha | reverse complement strand
TAATCACGAGACAGAAGCTTATATGAAAGACACTTCCTTTGAAGTGTCATACCTATTTGTACTTACAGGATAGATTTCAAGATTTTCAGGGTGGTTTTCTGTAGAGGAGGAAGGGATTGGAGTAGAGCAGACTGCCTAAGCTAGCAGCCTCTTCCAGACTTTAATATAAAGAAGGGATGAACAGACATTTCTGTACAACCTGAAATTTCTATTGCTAGTTCTTTCTTATGAGCACATTTGCATTTCCACTTCACCTATTTTGAGCACCCAGTATGGAAGCTTGCAGCCCATGGTGCCTCTATAAATATTATCTGAAAACATCGATAAATCTAAATCCTTAGTCAACAGTAATTACTTTCTCTATTCAGGTATTTGTGGAGGCATAATTTTGACACAGTTTTACAAACAAGAGTTTTCATTTGTCTGAAATCTTTCTATAGGCCCTAAGAAGTAAGTAAAATACATCTCTCATGTAAGATACTGGAGGAAATATTACTTCACAATGGTTTGAAATATCTGGATTAGAAAATACACAAGACAGTTGTCTGTTTCACCTTTTAAAATATAGTTACAAGAAATATGTCCAGTCTGTGAATTATTTTCTTCAAAGGTACATAATTGTATTTCTCAGATAGCAACACAAGTATCAGCAAGTCGATATGACTAGAATTATATAGTTTTGAAAGTCATGATAAGCAGACAAGTGCATTCCCATACAGTTATGTCCTATGACTAATGAAACTTTTTATAATATAGAGAAGAAGACTACAGTGTTCAGACCTCTTATAGTTAGTAAGAAAGTAGCTTATTAGAATACTTGGGTGAAACAAAAGCCAGAAAAAATAGTGTTAATTTTAAGGTACATTGTAAAGGGAGTTTTTCAAATATTCACCATGACTAGTTTTATAATAAAGTTTTCAAAGACTCTGTTACAAATTAAATTGTTTGCTTAAATAAATTCCATAAGGGATGGTGCCTTGGATGATAAACTGTCTTTCCTGATCAAATGGCTAACAATGTTTGAAAGGACAATAGTGGTTCCTGATTGTCTTTGATAAAGTTCGAAAAACCAAACTGGAAGTGTAGTCTAGAACTTGATGTCCTTGCTCATGCACTTGCAAGTGTTTACCAGGACCAAAACCACACAGAGTTAAATTTCCATCCCCCCACAAATGATAGCTTAGGATCCATGGTATATATTCTAACTCTCATAGAATTCATGTTGGTCTTGAAGGAAATTATATCTACTCTCTTCAAGAGGAAGCTGGCATTTCATAAGCTAAGAGCTGAGACATGTGTTCTATGTTTGAATAAATTCAGGTATTTTCCTTAGACCACATTACAGCTAGAGCATGAGATTCAGAATACCATGACATTGTCCTACCTTAAAAGGTGTATTGCTCTCTTCTCATATTAAACATCTTTTTTTCCCTACATGCATATTCAGTAATTGCTTATGATTACTGGCATGATTACTAGGAGGAAGTCTGTATTTTCACTTCACCTATTTTGAGCACCCAGTATGGAAGCTTGAAGCCCATGGTGCCTCTATAAATATTATCTGAAAACATCGATAAATCTAAATTCTTAGTCAACAGTGATTACTCTCTCTATTCAGGTATTTGTGGAGGTATAATTTTGACAGTTCTTGAGAAGCCACACAAAAATAATCTTTCCTTAGAGACTCAAGTTTGGGGCTCCATTACTGTCAGTGACAAGGCATCATCACCAAAAGGTATATTAGTATCAGGTTCTGGAAATCACCATTGGAGGGTAGTATCTGTGAACATATTTGGTCAGCAGGTTAAGGCTGTCAGTCCTATGAAGAGCCATGCTTCTGTTATGTTGTCAATATTTTCTCTTCTCAAATACTCTCAGATCTTTTGGCACCACCTGCCTTCTCTCTTTCCTTTATCTACAAATTATCTACAACTTATTCTCTATCCTCTCAGAAAACAAAACTACATTCAAAATATATTTTGCAGGGTAATCTATCGTGGTGTCTATCATCCCATTTTGTGTTTCTACTTTATTTCCTTTCTTTCCATTAAAATCTACTTTGATTCAGTATCTATGGCCTTATTTGTCTCTCATCAACCGTCTGACTCTTATCTGGTATGAAGTCCTCTCTTGACCTCCCCTCCTAATTTTTGACTTTTGTGACAAAAGAACATTTCCTCCACACTGGATTCCCATAGGAACTTTAATACACTCCTGTTCTGATATTACAATGTATATTTCTATTTCTCTTGGTAGGAGATAGAGCCCATGTCTAAATCATCTTTCTATCTGAGCACTTCACATACATTCCAATGGAACTATCATTCAGGACTTAGTACTACCTTAGTTTTACTAAACATGAGTTCTTCAAAGATTGAAAACTAAACCTGCTGGTGTCATGAAGGGCAACAAGATGGCATTCACCAGCAATTGAAATCAAGCTACTGAAACAACATGCATTCTTTATAACGTTCCCTGAAGAAAGAGACAAACCTAAACTTAGGGCCTTAGAAAGTTCTATATGAACAGGCCTACCTTCTCACTGCTCTATAATTTTACAGTATTTAAAAAGAAATGCATTGCCAGATGGATTGATACATCAGGGGCCACCAGATACTTGAGAAATAAACAAACAAGTACCTCAGAATATAGAAGGAAAACTGTAACTGAAAAGAAATGGAATATGTCCAATGTGAAAGCAAGAATGATCATGTGACTCTCCCTATCAAAAAAATTACCTTTACAATAAAGGGATTCCAAAATGACAAACAAAAAAAATATAACATTAATCAATATTATGTTAAATGTGAAATCTATAAATTTTAAGTATGGTCATGCATATCTTTATTTACATATCTTGCTTGTCTTCCTCACAAGTTTAACTTTTTATGTACTAAAGTCTACATTTTTAAAATATTAAAAAAATAAATTAGAACTACCAAATGATCCTGCAGTTACACTATTACATTTATATTTAAATACAGATATTGAAGGCTGTACATTGAGTAACTATTGGTATGCCTGTATTTATAAAAGCACACTTCATGGAAATCAAGATATAGAATAAACTTAACAGCATATTAATGGATGAACTGATAAAGAAAATGTGGCATTCACAAACACATGATCAAAATGAAACAAATTTTAGCCATAGAAATAGTCAAATTCTGTCATTCTTTACAAAATATGTGAGGCTGACATCATTATGTTGAGGAAAATGCTATTTTATGATATGTTAAGGAAAAGAAAAATACTATATGATCTCACTTATATTTGGAATCTAAGAGGCTTGATCTAGAAATTGAGGCTATAGCCTTCATCACACAGAGTCTAGACTAGTTAGGAGGATAACAGGATAGGGAAACCTAGCTCAATGAATATATGGTGTCAAATAGGAGGATAAATTTCAAAAGAATTATTGTAATACAGAAATGATAGTTAATGATAGCACATTAGTAAAAATCACAGCAAGTGGATACAAAGACTGTGAAAACAGTAACTGTGAAGCACTGGGTTTGACAATTGGCTAGGTTTCATCATTCCACAACAAACACAGACCACAATACACACACTGCATTAAATTTCTAAGGCCAGCAAAAAGAAGACTAGGAGAGCTCCTTGTTTGCAAATGCATTGTACATGAAGTGCTGTGCACCTCTGATAAATACAGCGGTGTTATCTAATTAACTTCCTAGTACCCAGGAGAGAATCTTATGGGTTCTGCCAACTTACCATCGACTAATCTTAATTGTCTTTTGACCTATGCTAGTTGCATTGAGAGTAAGGGAATTGTCAGTCACACTGTGGTTTAAAACATTAACATCACACAACCTATAGATTATACAAAAACACTTGACCCCATTCAAAGAAAGAAAATGAAAATTAGTAAAGTAAGATCCTATGATTTACTTTGCTTGTGGTCAATATCTCAAGTAGTTTTCATTCAGAATGTTTATTCTCTGGTGAACTAAAATAATATTTTTCACATGACTTATTGCAGAATCCTTAATTATAATGTAAGACAATGTTTGAAATTATTCTACAGTCTGAACAACATAAGTAAATACTCATAAGTTTAATAATTATGAGATTAGAGCTTAACATCTATGTGGTAGTCCTCCACTACTACTTGATATTAAATAACACAAACAGTCACATATGATGGCAGTCCTCATTTATTATCTCTGTTTCTTGGCTTTGGATACTTTGTAGTGCTATTTATATATTAATTAATTATTTATTTATTTTGAATCATTGGAGATTGAACTCTAGGTATTTCACTTTCTAAGCAAAAGTCCTACTACTGATTCATACATCCAGCCCTCTTTTTAATATTTTTCATTCGAAATAAGTTGTCACTATGTTGCCCAGGTTAGCTTTGAGCTTTTGGTTCTCTTTGCCTGTGCTGCTGGGCTTGCTTCTGGATGGACTATTTCAAAACACCCTTTGGCTCCTTAACTCTTAAGATGATTATCTCAGTCAGGAAATCTATAACTGAAAGAAGTTTCATTATCCCAGACTCATTATCACCTTTTCTGCTACCAAGTAGAAAATCATCCTTTTTATGATAGATGACCCATAGAGGTACGGAATAGAGCCCCTCCTGCCCAAATCTATGCCTGAATTACAGAAAGCCCTTAATTCCTCAATGAGGGAAGGGTCTATTCTTATCCCGGATCTATAAATAGCAGCAACTCTGATGTCCCAGCTGAAACCTAGAATGTATTATCTTCAAGAAAATATGATACAATAGTTGGTTTTATTCTCCAGGGACTTATCTTTTCTTAATAACTGCCCAGTCAGTTATTCTATTTCAGGTTTGAAGAACATCAAACTCACCATACATAGATGCTGTCATAGCTCATGTTCAGAAGCACTACTCGTCTCCCTTGCCTTGCCTATAGATCTAGATTCTTTAGCACATTATGAAGTTGTGTCTCTGTTCACTTCCATCCACAGAGGACCTGTCCTACACACCTCGGTCATACCATCCTGAGTAATTGAGTGGGGAACTAGCTAATACCTGGTTTTGAAGGATATTATAGAGAAATGTTCCAGAGCCATGACTTTCATTCCTGATTGGAGAGGGCATTTCTGGTCTAAAATAAAGAATCCAATCTTGAAACTATGAATTCCCCTGCTCCTAGGTGTCCCCTAAATCATGAGAATGTGTTCGTCCACACAGCTGAAGGAGTAGAAGGTCGAAGCACCATTCAAGTCATTTAGGTGAAACACACTATTTTATCTAAAACAGAGGCTTTTTCGCAAAGTCATGCTTCTTGGCTTTAAATTCTCTGGATGATTCTTCTAGCTCTCTTTTCTGTTATGTGTACATCAAAGCGTAACAACTTGGCCTGGGACAAATGAGAAATTAATAACCGAAGCGAGGGTTTAAGAAATCCATAGTAATGATACAAATGAGACCCATCAAATTAGAAAACCAAAATGAAAACACACTAAACACTTCAAAATTTAATTAGAAAAAGTTCCAAGTTCAGACCACACTGAGGCCATTTCACACAGCACTCTATATTGGAACCAGAAAAGGAGAGTCGTTATGGAGGAAATGTGACCTTGGGGAGGTGGCAAGATCAGCTCACTGCCTCTGTCACTAGGCTCCTTTCTTAGGGCTCACCCCTAATGTTTCATTAAAGTTTGATCCAAGGCAAGCATCTCTTCAAT
Organism: Mastomys coucha; assembly: GCF_008632895.1. Lineage (NCBI taxonomy): Eukaryota > Metazoa > Chordata > Mammalia > Rodentia > Muridae > Mastomys > Mastomys coucha. The sequence goes on along the minus strand of NW_022196894.1, from coordinate 38,504,022 downwards.
TTAACCTTCACAAGAGACAAAAATTCAGGCTTTTCTTTTCCCCAGTATGGTACTGCAATTGACTCGAGACTGCTGGTCATAAACCATTCAAAATATTTTCTAAATTAATACACCAACTATGAACCATAAATCGGCTGCTGATCCCTGAGAACCAATTCCCATTGACTTTTAAGCCCAATACTGTATATCAGGTAAGGATCCCTTTTCTGCCCAGCAGCAAGCAATGCTTGAGTGAGTAAGGAAAGCTTGAAGGTTATATATGTTTGGAATGAATCATCTTTCTTTTCTATAGCCTTTTTCATACTAATGGTATATCCTCCAAATGCTTTATAGGCCTTCATAATACAGAAGAGCATAAAGAACAAATCTCAAAGAACATAAAAAAAGAGAAGTTTCCATTCTCTTGTGAACTCTATATGGTATCTATCTATGAGTGTTGTATCTGCATTGCATCTTAGACTTTGCCCTGTTTTATTATTATAGACTTTAACTCTTGTTGTTATTTATTTATTTATTTATTTATTTAATAACTTCTCAAGCTATCTCTGCATGCAGCCATCACATACAATTTTACCAGTTATGAAGCTGAGACAAACAAAGCTTTCAATTATAGTCACACAGAAGAATAATGGCTAAAGGTTGGTGCTAAAGTACAGGGAACCCAATTAATATAACCCTGAAAACAAGCACTGGAATACATTTAGGATGTGTTTATGGCATGTTTGTGTTATATCAATAGAGCATACCCACATTCCTTCCAAAGTCAGAATTCTGATTTGTTTGGTTGTTTGCTGACTTAGTAATATATATTTACAATAACAGTCATAGAAATTTTGGGGGTTCAAGTCTATTTGAATGCCTCTGTATTTATATTAGAACACCTTTATTGAATCAAACTTTCAGATACCTTGTGATCATCTCTAATTTAAAGTGTATTTTCTTGACCCTCTTTGCCACTTTCTTCTCTACTCTTCCCTCTATTGTTTCTTCTCATTGTTAAATTTCATTGCACCCTACAATTCAATGTGGTAAGAGCTCTTCACTCCAATACCCCTAATAGCATACAACAGAAGTTCTTCCATATCTATGGGTTCACTTTCCTCAATTCCAGTTACTTGTGGTTATCCTAAAGAATTAGGGAAAAGAATCTGAACAAGTACAACTTAATCCATTTTAAGTTGTTTTCTTTTAAGTATAATGATGGAGTTGTTCAGTATCCCATTTCATCTCCATATCATGAACAAAAATCATCAATTTTCCCAGTGTATCCACACTGTATGTACTTCCAGATAGTCACTTAATGACTACTCTGGCTGCATATTGATTGTCAGAGTATTTCAGTGAATGTATTCTTGTAATCCTTACTTTACTTAATGTTCTGTGATGGTTAACAATAAGTACCAACTTGACAAGATTTCTGATCATGTAGGAAACAAACATGTAGGCATGGCTGTGAGAAAGTTTCTACACTCAGGGAATAAGGATGCGAAGACCCACATTAAATATGGATGGTATAATTCTGTGTGTTGGAGTCCTAGTTTAAGCACTAAAGTTCATCTCTCTCAGCTTCTAGACAAATGATGCAACGTGTCCAGCTGCTCCAGACTTCTGCAACCGCTCGCCCTTTGCTATGATGGACAATACATTCCACTGTGAGCTGAAATACAAGCTCCTTGCCTTGAGTTCCTTTAGTTTGATATTTTGTCATAGCTACAAGAAAAGTAATATAGTAGTCTGATGCAGATGAGTAGTAACACAGTTGATTTAAATATACTATATTGCCATAACTGGAGTGTTTTATAATTCTGATTCGCATTGCTGAGCTAAAATTTGAAGTGCTACAGAATCTGAAAACTTACACTATAGTGAATAATTCCAACTCTGACCCTATGTTATATGTCATAGTTAAATCATGGCTACACTAGAAATATCACATAAAATGACCTTCAGTCAACATTTGCAAGGCATATCAGAAAACATGGATAAATGCCATTTTTAGAGTTGGTCATCATCCTTAAGAAATTCTGTTATCTTTCTATCTGTCTGTCTGTCTGTCTGTCTGACTGTATATCAGTCTAACATCTATCTATCTATCTATCATCTATCTATCTATCTATCTATCTATCTATCTATCTATCTATCTATCTATCTATCTATTACCTATGCAAACTTAATCCAAAAATCTTAAATTCAATTTATGTCCCTAATCCCTTTAAGTGAAGAATATTCAAACTGAAGTCATTGATGTTAATCTCTTCCTACACATAGTACATAAATTAAACTTTATTATAGATTTGCAGCTATAGGATAAACAGTAATGTATAGGGTACAGTACCGTCCTTGTTTTAAAAATCCCCAGTGGGCCTTAAAATATGTCCTTGACCATAACTGTTACTATAAAAACACTGTCAATGTGTTTTTTCAATTCTTTTGGAGTATCTGACCAATATTCCTGGAGTCCTAGTGTCTCAATATGAGCCAGCTGTAAATGTGCTGAGACTTGAGTGTTCCAGCATCATTTCTCTGGGTTCTAATGTACATTTCTTACCATCATAAGAAATCGGGCAGGGTTAGATATCAGAGAGCTGCTTAAGCTGTGATGAGGGGAGGCAAAGAGTTTGATGAAGGTCAAGGTGCATCCAGAGCTGCTCTCTCATGACCAGCATCGGCCCCTGCCCTCATCTATATATAACAACAGGCGTTAAGTATTATCTCCCATACAGATGAAGGACAGAAATTTCTTCTGCAAGGCTAATACACTTGTCTGGAATTCTTCACATGTCACAATTTTAGTATGTGAACAAGGCTGTGTCACTGCACACAGACACACTCACACACATGCTCATAGTGTCGCAGCAGAAACAGTAAAATTTGGCTCTGGTGAGTGTGGTTGATACAGCTGTATATAAAATGTGACACAAATCTATGTACATATTCTGGAAAGAATCAACTTCACAGGAAAATATGTCTTGTGAAGAGCACAGCAAGTGCCATTACATGTTGAAAACTCCAAAGGCCCTCACATACACGCCCTACTCATCATGAACTCTGTTTAAGTCACACCTCAAGGAACAAGTAAAAGAATAAGGTGACACCACAGAGCCCAATACAACCATGGTAAGATGGGAGACCAACAGAAGTCATAATTCTATGAACAAGTTCATTACAACGATGGGGCCCTTTCTCCCTTCCTTGCTCCCATCCTTCTGCCCAGTCAGTAAACAAGGCCTGGAAAGGCCTACACAATCCTTTAGTGTTCTTTTCAAGTCAAGCTCCAAGCTCACCAGCCCACATAAAGCCAGGGGCTGGTGCTAACAGGGCTGGAGAGGTAACTGGCAGCAAGAGTCTATGTGGTTTCCAGATGCAAAACACTTTCTCTCTTTCCAGCGTTCCTTCCCCCAAATCAATATTGTCAAATTAATAAAGCTGTGGATTTTTTTTTGACATAGCAGCAGATTACAGAAAGACAAGCCTGAGTGACAGGTAAACAATATAGAAAGGGAATGAGTTTCCACAGTTACTTATTTATTTATGAAGAGTATGCAGCATGTTGAATTAATAAACCTGCTGTCACTGTTCTGTTTTGGAGATTTTAACCTGTCATCATAGGTTAACTAACCGTTGTAGATCTCATACATGTGATTGTTAAAACGCAAGCTGAATTTCCCACCAATAATGTTTAAAGAAAACAGATTTACCCTGAAATAGTACCTTCTGTATTGCATTAATATGTGTTCCCACTTTCAAGTTTTTCTATGAACGGGTGCTTTTAAACATTCTTGAGGTTTGCTATTGTTCAAAAGTTTACACTCACAGAGTCAATGTGTATGTGCTGTGTGTAGGAAGGCATCTTGGTATGGAGTAAGTCTATCAGGGATGTGAAAAGAAGGTTGATTGTTTATAAGGTTCCCTTTTATTTAAAGCTATTTGTGAATATTTTTAGCTGCCTGTTTCATACTATTCTGCTTTTTTCTGGCATTAAGCTGTTGCATATAACTTAACTTTGAAATCTCCATCTAATGTAAGAATACAGTCTGCAGCATCATTGTGCTCTGTCACTAATCATCTGACTTCCAGTATTGTCTTCCAGCCTATTTATTCACATTAATTAGCTTTTAATTTGTTTTTATGTTCTGTCTCCCTTTCTGTCTTTTTATTTTTCTGAAGCTCTATGACCTAATTTTCATCACTTTAAAGTTGTGTGTGTGTGTGTGTGTGTGTGTGTTTTTCTAAAGTATGTGTCTATATCTGCCTGTCTGGGTCATGTGCCCTGTGATTGCATTCCCCAGTGCAAAGAGAGGGAGTTGGAGCCTTTGGAACTGGAGTTACAGGTGCTTGTGAGGTACTCTGTGTAGACACTTAGCACAGAACCCAAGTCCTTTGCAAAAGTAGCAAGTGTTCTGAACTGTCCTGTCATCTCTGTAGTTCCTAATTTTTCATCCTAGTTACAGCTCTAGATTTTTCTGTTTACTTCTGTGTTGTCCTCCTCTCCTTGTGAAGTTGTACATTTTTTCAAGCATTATCTCATTAGTGAAATATTTTATCCTTAACCAATTAAAGGAATGGCTACTTGTTTTGTTTGTTTTCTATTCTATTTTTTTTTCTTTGTGTGTGTGTGTGATATCTGTGAGCTGAGATTTCACAGAGATAATGTTGAACATGACAAGCAAACACTCCATGAAGCACCAGAACTCCGGAGCAGTGACAACGCTTGCTCCTATCACTTTGCCTCATGGAGAGGGGTCCCATAACTGTTAAATCACCAATGACAAGTGTTTGCAATGGCCCAGAAGGGAGAGCACAATTCTGATACCAATTTGCTGCCATTTTTCATCATGTAGAAAGAAAAATAACTGTGTAAGCTCATTATTTAGTACTTGAGTAAAACATTGAATAAACAGAAAAGAATTTGGACTTTCATGACTTCTGTTCCTAACATTGTCTTCTGACAAGCTGAACCCCTAACCCCACACTGTCTATTCCATATCAGGCCCAGAAACAACCCTATACAGAATACTGTTTGTACCTTTTCTCACACATGGAAAATGTCTTTGCTTTTGAGAAATTTAAAAGCATTGCCACTGAAGAACAATGAGTGACCATTGTCAGTCCATCACTCCTTTTCAGGACAATGGAC